>NC_083442.1:16445280-16817780 GCF_020745735.1 Hemiscyllium ocellatum
CCCCTCCAACTCTATTTTGATTTAGTCCCTGGCCTCCCCTTCACTGTTTTGATCACACAGCATTGCCCTTTGATGTGAAGGGCACTGCTTGTCACAGGCCACTTGGGTGTTTCCCCAGTTAGGAGTTGGACCAGTGGCAGTGTTGTGCCTGAAGAAGGAGAAGAAGAAAGAAGGAGAAAGAGAAGACCAAGGAGGAGGTGGAGGAAGGAGGTGAGAGCTTGTGTTCTGGGCCCTGTGTTTGAGCTGACCTGGGGCCCACTCCCACTGCTGGTCTCTGGGACCCGCCTGGGCCTGCCCTCCACCACCACAGCCTGGGACTCGCCTGAGGCCCCTTCCCACAACCTCCTCCACTGGTGTGACCTGAGGCCTACCTCCACTGCTGGGACCAAGGGCCAGCCTGGGACTCACCAGAGGCCTGCCTCAACTTCTGCTGCAGCCAGAGGCCTGCCTCCACCAGCGCTGCCTGGGACTTGCCTGGGAGTCCCTCCCCAACTGAGGGCCTGCCTGGGACTCGCCAGAGGCCTGCCTCCACCACCGCAGCCTGGGACTTGCCTGAGGCCACTCCCCGCAGCCTCCACCACTGCTGCGACCTGAGGCCCACCTCCACCGCTGCTGCCCAGGACATAATTTTGGGGCTGCCTGGGACTTGTCTTGGGGACCCCCCCAACAGGCCTGCCCCCAACACTGCAACCGAGGGCCTGCCGAGGACTTGCCTGAGGCCTGCCTCCACCACCGCTGCCTAGGACTCGCCTCGGGTGACTGGCCTCGGCACCTCCCCAAGGACTCCACCGCGACTACTGCCAGAGGCCCACCTCCACCGCTGCTGCCGGGGGCCGACGGAGTATGGCGAGCCCGAAGGTCGCAGGGCCCAGCCGACCTACGCCGGGGTAGCCGCTGCCTTGGCTCGGCTGGCCCAACCCCGGCCGCAACCGCATCCCCCTTCAGGCACCTGACCAAACGCCTGGGGGTCAAGGCCTATCCCCATCCCAACATGACCATCGAGGCCTGCAGTAAGGCCATGGCTAGTGTGGTCGGCCCACTGGCCATCGTCGCTGCGGCCCGCATGTACGGGAAGGCCGTCTTCTTCCTTAAGACCGAGCAGGCGGTCCACCTGGCCGTGGAGAGGGGGCTCACTGTGGGCGGGACATATTTGCCAGTCGACCCCTTGGAGGTCACGGCCCAGAGAGTCGTGATCTCCAACGTCCCGCCCTTCATTGCCAGCGAGCTCCTTCTTCCCCACCTCAACACCTTGGGGGAGATCCGGTCAGGTGTTCAACCGCTCCTGCTCGGTCTTAAGGACCCCACCCTCCGTCACGTGTACTCCTTCCGACGCCAGGTGTTTATTTGCCTGGCCCGGGAGGAGGTCACGGAGGGCTCCTTCACTGTCCTCCACGAGGGCGCGGCATACCGCGCCTTCTGGACGGCGGACGGCGTGCGGTGCCACCTGTGCCGCGAGGTGGGGCATGTTAGAAAAAACTGCCCCACCCAGAAAGCTGCCCAGCCCACACCAACGGCTGCGGGTGGTGCCGCCGCACCCATTCCCCCTCCCCCAAAGCCAACACCACAAGCCCCGGCTCCGGGGGCTAAGCCGGAGGCTCCTAATACCTCAGCCTCTGGCAGGGAGGGGGGTGAGCGTCCGACCGGACAGAAGGTGCCCAGAAAGACGCTACGCGTCAAGCCTGCCCACGGGGAGACCACCCTATCCCCATCCCCTTCCCCTTCCCCTCCACATAACCCACGACCTGCCCCGCCCCGGCACGACAATGCCCCTGCGGCCGTGCCAGCGTCACCCCGGCGCGGGAACCCTGACCCCCGAACCCCCAAACCCGTACCTGATCCCGGTCCCACTGACCCCGACCCCAACACCGACCCCCACCCCGTTAAGGAAACTCCTGGGGCTTCAACCCCCCTCCAGAAACTGAGCCCCGCCCCACCCAGCCACCCCCTGGCACTAACCTGGGGGAACCATCGCTGCTCCACTTCCTGCAGCGACCGTGTCTCTGGGCCCCGGAGAGGGAACTGGGCCCCTGCCCCGCCCGCCATCACCTGATATACCAGGGGCGGGGCAGGAAGTGACACGGCTGACCCTCTCCACCCTGGCCACGCCCCCTGCATTCCCCCAGCCAATCATATTCCGGGAAAGGCGGGGGGGAGGGACCTCGGGCCCCACGACCACCAAGGCGGGCGGGGAGGGGAAGACCCATAAATCCCCCCCTGTCTCTCTGGGGAAGAGGCGCCGGCCCTTGGAGGGGGGAGAAATCCCATCAGCGCGCCGGCGGCGCTGCCCCTCTCCAGGGGATGAGCCGACGGTGTCTCCCCACTGTCCTGCACCATGGCCTGACCTGCCCAAACCCCCAGGGGCGACAGCCGGGCCTTCCACCGCCATAACTCCTCCAGCCCCTGGGGAGGATTTTAATACCGTCACGGGCCATGGTGCAGGCGGCCGTGTTCTTTTTACCATTGGGTCGTCGAGCGGTGGAGGCGAGGAAGGTGTTATCCTCGCTCCTCCCTCCCAGACTGTTTTTCCGGGGGCCTTGGCCCTGGGGGAGGACCTTTTCCCCGAGGAGCCGGGCGTCCCGGTGTCGGGAGAGGAGCAGGGCCCCGAGCCTCTGCCGCCCGGCGACCCGAACTCGGGGCGTTCCGGGAAGGGGTGCGCCGAGGAAGATACGGAAGGTGACCCTGGGGGTGGGGTCACTGGAGGTTTGAGGCCAGTTGGCGGTGCCGGACCAGCCCCCATCCTCTCGGTGGGGGAGGGGTCGGTGACCGAAGGCGACCTCCCGGAGGAGGGTTCTGGTTCGGTGGCGGACACCGGGGGACGACGCGGAGTCCGTCTCCAGCGACATTTTCGAGTCCCAGGTGCCCCCCACCGATCTCCCCCTCATCCCCCTCGAGGAACTCCGGGAATTTGTCGAGGAAACTCGGAGTCGCCGGGATAGAGCCCAACTGGCGCTCGACCGCTGGAGCTCCTTCGAAAGAGTCTACTGGTCGGCCCACGCTGCGCGCCAGGCGCCCGGGCTTGACGTTAACGAGCGAAAGCGAGTCAGGAACTTCCTGGGAGCACTCCTGGTGAGGGCGAGGGACTTCTGTGCCCCTCTCTCGTCCTCCCAGTAAATATGTACATAGTTTTTGTTAACTGTTTACTGGTGGTGGTTGCACTATACTTTCGACATGGAGACAACTATAGCCAGCCTCAACATCAACGGCAGCAGGGAGTCACAGCGCAGATTCCAGACCCTCTCGGCCCTTCGGGACGGGAGGTATGCGGTGTGCTTCCTGCAAGAAACCCACACTACCCCGGGAGACGAAGCCACCTGGCTCCTGGAGTGGCGAGGGGGGGTCTACATGAGTCACCTCACCCGCAGATCTGGCGGGGTGGCTATCTTGTTGGCCCCGCATTTTCAGCCGGAGATCTTGGGGGTCAGGGAGCCAGTGCCAGGCCGTTTGCTTCACCTGACGGTTCGGCTGGGGGGCGCGGTGCTTCACTTGGTGAACGTCTACGCTCCCCTGGCCGGGCCGAGGCAAGCGAGCTTCTTTGAAGAAGTGTCCGCTCATCTCGCTTCCATCGACGAGAACCAGTGCGTCGTCCTCGGGGGAGATTTTAACTGCGTCCTCGAGGACAGGGACCACGGCGGTGCCCGCACGAGTTCGGCGTCGGGGAGGAGGTTGGGGGACTTGGTCAAGTCCTTGGACCTGGTGGACGTCTGGCGGAATCTCCATCCTGACTCCATCGCCTTCACCTTCGTGAGGCCTGGGGTCGGAGCGTCCAGAATCGACCGCCTGTACGTTTCGCGGGCGTACGCCTCCTGCTTTCCGAAGGCCTCCACGCGGCAGGTGTCGTGCACGGACCATCACCTGGTGTGGGCGGAACTCCTTCCGTTCGGCGCCAGGTTGGGCTCCGCGTACTGGCACTTTAACAACCTGCTGCTGGAGGACGAGCGGTTCCGGGACTCGTTTCGTCGTTTCTGGGCCGGCTGGAGAAGGAAGCGGGGAAGCTTCCCCTCCCTGAGGCTATGGTGGGATGTGGGCAAGGCTCACGTCCGCGTCTTCTGTCAGGAGTACGCGAGGGGGTCGACGAAGAGGCGGAAATCCAGGATCGGGGAGTTGGAGAGGGAGATGCTCGACCTGGAGTCACGCCTCGGTCAGCCCGACGCGGACCCGGCCCTGCGCGGGGTGTACGAAGAGAAGAAGGCCGCGCTCCGGGACCTGCAGCTCGTCGGGGCTCGGGGCGCGTACGTGAGGTCGCGGCTCCAGCTCCTCCAGGACCTGGACCGCGGCTCCCCCTTCTTCTACTCGCTGGAAAAAAGGCGCGGCACCCGTCAGCAGCTCCTTGTGCTGCTGGCCGACGACGGGTCCCTCGTCTCGGATCCGGAGGGTATCAGGGCCCACGTCCGATCCTATTACACGGCCCTGTTCTCTCCGGATCCGTCCAGCGAGGACGCTCGCAGAGTTCTGTGGGAGGACCTGCCGCAGCTCAGCCCGGAGGACGCCGGAAGGCTCGACGCTCCTGTCACCTTAGAGGAGCTGACCGGCGCCCTCGACCGGCTCTCGAGGGGCAAATCCCCGGGGCTGGACGGGCTGACTGTGGAGTTCTTCAGGGCGTTCTGGGACGTCCTGGGGAGCGACTACGCACAGGTCCTGGGGGAGTGTCTAAATGCCGGAGAGCTGCCCCTTTCTTGGCGCAGGGCGGTCATCGTCCTGCTGCCAAAGAAGGGGGACCTTCGTTCTTTGAAGAACTGGCGTCCGGTCTCCCTCCTCAGCACGGACTACAAAATCTTTGCCAGGGTGTTGTCTTCTCGCCTGGCTTCCGTGCTGGCCCACATGATTCACCCGGACCAGTCCTACACGGTCCCGGGCCGGAGGATACAAGACAACGTCCATCTGGTCCGGGACCTGATCCATTTCTGTCGACGGGCTGGTCTGCCGAGCGCCTTCCTGTCTCTCGACCAGGAGAAGGCGTTCGACAGGGTCGATCACGAGTACCTGCTCGGGACTCTGCGGGCGTTCGGGTTCGGGACGCAGTTCGTCGCCCGGATCCGACTTTTGTACGCCGCCGCAGAGTGTCTGGTTAAAGTTAACGGGTCCCTGACGGCGCCCCTTCGCTTCGGGAGAGGAGTGCGTCAAGGCTGCCCCCTGTCCGGCCAGCTGTATTCCCTGTGCGTGGAGCCTTTCCTGCGCCTCTTGCGGAGGAGGTTGTCGGGGCTGGTTCTGCGCGGCGCGGGCGCGGGGGTGGTCCTCTCGGCCTACGCCGACGACGTGCTCCTCACTTTCACCGACCCGGCTGACCTGGGGAGGATGCGCGAGTGCCAGGCCGTGTACTCGGCGGCGTCTTCCGCCAGGATCAACTGGGCCAAATGTTCCGGGCTACTGGTGGGTCCGTGGCGGGTGGACTCCCTGCCGGAGGAGTTTCGGGGGTTCAGCTGGAGTACCACCCATCTCCTCTACCTGGGGGTCTACCTCAGCCCGACCGAGGAATCCTGGCCGGCCAACTGGCAGGAGCTGGAGGCCAAAGTCTCGGCTCGCCTAGGCCGCTGGACAGGACTGCTCCGAGTGCTATCTTACAGGAGCCGAGTGCTGGTCATAAACCAGCTGGTGGCCGCCATGCTGTGGTACCGGCTGGTCACTTTGGTCCC
This sequence comes from Hemiscyllium ocellatum, assembly GCF_020745735.1. NCBI lineage: Eukaryota > Metazoa > Chordata > Chondrichthyes > Orectolobiformes > Hemiscylliidae > Hemiscyllium > Hemiscyllium ocellatum. The sequence goes on from NC_083442.1 coordinate 16,450,911, forward strand.
TCCTCCTGGCTTTGTCGCTGACATCCAGAGAACGTTGGTCGACTTCTTCTGGGACAAAAAGATGCACTGGGTCGCTGCGCAGGTTCTGAGTCTCCCCATTGAGGAGGGCGGTCAGTCGCTGGTGTGCGTCCGCACCCAGGTCGCGACCTTCCGCCTTCAGACCTTGCAGCGATACCTTTACGTCGAGCCTCCTCCTAGGTGGTGCGCCCTGGCGACGTATTTTTTCCGCCAGGTGCGTAACCTCAACTACGACACGCAGCTCCTGTTCGTCGACCGTGACGGTTTGGAGGTCGCCCTCAAGGTGCTGCCTGTCTTTTACCAGGACCTGATCACTGTCTGGAGCATGGTCGAATCGCGTCGCGCCTACCCTCCGGCAGGAGTAGCGGCTGTCGTCAGGGAGCCGTTGCTCAGGAATCCGCACCTCCGTGCTCGCGGGTTCGAGTGGCTGTCGGAGGGGAGGGCCGTGGCGGCGAGGGTGACCAGGGTCGGGGACGTGCTGGGTGCCGGGGGCCTGGGCTGGACGTTGCCGCAAGACATAGCGAGCAGGGCAGCGGTAGACGTCCGGTACGTGGCCACCGGCATCCGACGCCTTAAAACGGCGGTGCTCGGACCCGACGTAGTGCACCAGTTGGAGGACGCTCAGGTGTGCGGTGGGATCCCGTCCGCGCTCACCCCTGCCCGGACGGAATTTCACATCGGCCCCAGGGTCCCGTACTTCCCGCGGGAGCCTGTGCCCCACAACCTGAGCCGCCTCCGTAATTTTAGGTTTGTCCCGTTCAAGGACGTTAAAAGGCGGGTCCTGTACAGACTGCTGCTGCACACCGTCCACCTCTTCTCCCTCATCCACCGCCCGGACACGCCCTGGCGTGCCCATTTGCCACTGGGCGGTGGGGGTCCCCAGTGGAGGGCCCTCTACGCAGGAGTCCTCCCCCTTTCTCTCGGGGATCTGGGGTGGAGGGTGTTGCACGCAGCAGTCCCCTGCAACCGCAGATTGCGGTGGTTCACGGACTCCCAGCCCAACTGCTTGTTCTGTGGCGCTGTGGAGTCCGTGGACCATGTGTATATTGGGTGTGGGCGTTTGCACTCCCTTTTTGATTTTCTTAAAAACCTCCTCCTCTGCTTTTGTTTGCACTTCAGTCCCACGCTCCTGATCTTCGGGCACCCGGTGCGGAGGAGGGAGGGCAGGTCTGAAGACCTCCTCGTGGGTCTGCTCCTGGGCCTGGCCAAACTGGCCATAAACAGGTCCAGGCAGCGGGCCGTGGAGGGGGTCGTTAGGGCCGACTGCCTGCCCCTCTTCCGCGGTTACGTTAGGGCCCGGGTGTCCTTGGAGAAGGAGCACGCGGTGTCCACCAACACCCTGGAGTTGTTCAGGGAGAGGTGGGCGCCGCAGGGAGTGGAGTGCATCATTTCCCCCTCCAACTCTATTTTGATTTAGTCCCTGCCCTCCCCTTCACTGTTTTGATCACACAGCATTGCCCTTTGACGTGAAGGGCACTGCTCATCACTGGCCACTCGGGTGTTTTCCTACTTTTCCTGGTGGTGGAAATTGAATAAAGATTTGTACACCTTGTCTCTCACTGTGTCTCACACCTGCACACACACACCATGGGTGCTGGGGATAAAAATAATAAGCACTACCGCAGTTAGGCGGTAGTGTAGAAAAAAAAAAAGCAGAGCATCTTACGTTAGGGCCCGGGTGTCCTTGGAGAAGGAGCACGCGGTGTCCACCAACACCCTGGAGTTGTTCAGGGAGAGGTGGGCGCCGCAGGGAGTGGAGTGCATCATTTCCCCCTCCAACTCTATTTTGATTTAGTCCCTGCCCTCCCCTTCACTGTTTTGATCACACAGCATTGCCCTTTGATGTGAAGGGCACTGCTCGTCACAGGCCACTCGGGTGTTTTCCTACTTTTCCTGGTGGTGGAAATTAAATAAAGATTTGTGCACTTTATGTCTCTCACTGTGTCTCACAGCTGCACACACAAAAAAGAAGAAAAAATAAAAAATCTAAACAGGGGACATCCTGCCCTCCCCTTCACTGTTTGATCACACAGCATTGCTCTTTTTGATGTGAAGGGCACTGCTTGTCAGAAAGAAAAAAAAAAGAAAAAAAAAAAAAGATAGAAAAAAAAAAAAGCAGAGCATCTTACGTTAGGGCCCGGGTGTCCTTGGAGAAGGAGCACGCGGTGTCCACCAACACCCTGGAGTTGTTCAGGGAGAGGTGGGCGCCGCAGGGAGTGGAGTGCATCATTTCCCCCTCCAACTCTATTTTGATTTAGTCCCTGCCCTCCCCTTCACTGTTTTGATCACACAGCATTGCCCTTTGATGTGAAGGGCACTGCTCGTCACAGGCCACCGGGTGTTTTCCTACTTTTAGGAGTTGGACCAGTGGCAGTGTTGTGCCTGGAGAAGGAGAAGGAGAAGGAGAAGGAGAAGGAGAAAGAAGAGAGAAGAACACGGAGGAGGTGGAGGAAGGAGGTGAGAGCTGTGTGTTCTGGGCCCTGTGTTTGAGCTGACCTGGGGCCCACTCCCACTGCTGGTCTCTGGGACCCTGCCTGGGCCTGCCTCCACCACCGCAGCCTGGGACTCGCCTGAGGCCCCTTCCCACAACCTCCTCCACTGGTGTGACCTGAGGCCTACCTCCACTGCTGGGACCAAGGGCCAGCCTGGGACTTGCCAGAGGCTTGCCTCCACCAGCGCTGCCTGGGACTCGCCTGAGGCACCTTCCACAACCTCCACCACTGCTGACTGGAACTCGCCTGGGAGTCCCTCCCCAACAGGTCCGCCTCCACTGCTGGGACAAAGGGCCAGCCTGGGATTTGCCAGAGGCCTGCCTCAACTGCTGCTGCTGCTGCCAGAGGCCTGCCTCCACCACTGCAGCCTGGGACTTGCCTGAGGCCACTCTCCACAGCCTCCACCACTGCTGCGACCCGAGGCCCACCTCCACTGCTGCTGCCCAGGACTTAATTTTGGGGCTGCCTGGGACTTGTCTTGGGGACCCTCCCCAACAGGCCTGCCCCTACCGGTGACCAAGGGCCTACCTGGGACTCGCCCGAAGCCTGCCCCTGCCATTGCCTGAGGCCGGTTTCCACCGTCGCTGCCTGGGACTCTCCTCGGGTGACTGGCTTTGGGCACGACCCCAGGACTTCCGCCACTGCTACAGCCAAAGGCCCACCTCCAGCAGCAGAATATGGCGAGCCCGAAGGTCGCAGGGCCCAGCCGGACCTACGCCGGGGTAGCCGCTGCCTTGGGCTCGGCTGGCCCAACCCCGGCCGCAACCGCATCCCCCTTCAGGCACCTGACCAAACGCCTGGGGGTCAAGGCCTATCCCCATCCCAACATGACCATCGAGGCCTGCAGTAAGGCCATGGCTAGTGTGGTCGGCCCACTGGCCATCGTCGCTGCGGCCCGCATGTACGGGAAGGCCGTCTTCTTCCTTAAGACCGAGCAGGCGGTCCACCTGGCCGTGGAGAGGGGGCTCACTGTGGGCGGGACATATTTGCCAGTCGACCCCTTGGAGGTCACGGCCCAGAGAGTCGTGATCTCCAACGTCCCGCCCTTCATTGCCAGCGAGCTCCTTCTTCCCCACCTCAACACCTTGGGGGAGATCCGGTCAGGTGTTCAACCGCTCCTGCTCGGTCTTAAGGACCCCACCCTCCGTCACGTGTACTCCTTCCGACGCCAGGTGTTTATTTGCCTGGCCCGGGAGGAGGTCACGGAGGGCTCCTTCACTGTCCTCCACGAGGGCGCGGCATACCGCGCCTTCTGGACGGCGGACGGCGTGCGGTGCCACCTGTGCCGCGAGGTGGGGCATGTTAGAAAAAACTGCCCCACCCAGAAAGCTGCCCAGCCCACACCAACGGCTGCGGGTGGTGCCGCCGCACCCATTCCCCCTCCCCCAAAGCCAACACCACAAGCCCCGGCTCCGGGGGCTAAGCCGGAGGCTCCTAATACCTCAGCCTCTGGCAGGGAGGGGGGTGAGCGTCCGACCGGACAGAAGGTGCCCAGAAAGACGCTACGCGTCAAGCCCGCCCACGGGGAGACCACCCTATCCCCATCCCCTTCCCCTTCCCCTCCACATAACCCACGACCTGCCCCGCCCCGGCACGACAATGCCCCTGCGGCCGTGCCAGCGTCACCCCGGCGCGGGAACCCTGACCCCCGAACCCCCAAACCCGTACCTGATCCCGGTCCCACTGACCCCGACCCCAACACCGACCCCCACCCCGTTAAGGAAACTCCTGGGGCTTCAACCCCCCCTCCAGAAACTGAGCCCCGCCCCACCCAGCCACCCCCTGGCACTAACCTGGGGGGAACCATCGCTGCTCCACTTCCTGCAGCGACCGTGTCTCTGGGCCCCGGAGAGGGAACTGGGCCCCTGCCCCGCCCGCCATCACCTGATATACCAGGGGCGGGGCAGGAAGTGACACGGCTGACCCTCTCCACCCTGGCCACGCCCCCTGCATTCCCCCAGCCAATCATATTCCGGGAAAGGCGGGGGGGAGGGACCTCGGGCCCCACGACCACCAAGGCGGGCGGGGAGGGGAAGACCCATAAATCCCCCCCTGTCTCTCTGGGGAAGAGGCGCCGGCCCTTGGAGGGGGGAGAAATCCCATCAGCGCGCCGGCGGCGCTGCCCCTCTCCAGGGGATGAGCCGACGGTGTCTCCCCACTGTCCTGCACCATGGCCTGACCTGCCCAAACCCCCAGGGGCGACAGCCGGGCCTTCCACCGCCATAACTCCTCCAGCCCCTGGGGAGGATTTTAATACCGTCACGGGCCATGGTGCAGGCGGCCGTGTTCTTTTTACCATTGGGTCGTCGAGCGGTGGAGGCGAGGAAGGTGTTATCCTCGCTCCTCCCTCCCAGACTGTTTTTCCGGGGGCCTTGGCCCTGGGGGAGGACCTTTTCCCCGAGGAGCCGGGCGTCCCGGTGTCGGGAGAGGAGCAGGGCCCCGAGCCTCTGCCGCCCGGCGACCCGAACTCGGGGCGTTCCGGGAAGGGGTGCGCCGAGGAAGATACGGAAGGTGACCCTGGGGGTGGGGTCACTGGAGGTTTGAGGCCAGTTGGCGGTGCCGGACCAGCCCCCATCCTCTCGGTGGGGGAGGGGTCGGTGACCGAAGGCGACCTCCCGGAGGAGGGTTCTGGTTCGGTGGCGGACACCGGGGACGACGCGGAGTCCGTCTCCAGCGACATTTTCGAGTCCCAGGTGCCCCCACCGATCTCCCCCTCATCCCCCTCGAGGAACTCCGGGAATTTGTCGAGGAAACTCGGAGTCGCCGGGATAGAGCCCAACTGGCGCTCGACCGCTGGAGCTCCTTCGAAAGAGTCTACTGGTCGGCCCACGCTGCGCGCCAGGCGCCCGGGCTTGACGTTAACGAGCGAAAGCGAGTCAGGAACTTCCTGGGAGCACTCCTGGTGAGGGCGAGGGACTTCTGTGCCCCTCTCTCGTCCTCCCAGTAAATATGTACATAGTTTTTGTTAACTGTTTACTGGTGGTGGTTGCACTATACTTTCGACATGGAGACAACTATAGCCAGCCTCAACATCAACGGCAGCAGGGAGTCACAGCGCAGATTCCAGACCCTCTCGGCCCTTCGGGACGGGAGGTATGCGGTGTGCTTCCTGCAAGAAACCCACACTACCCCGGGAGACGAAGCCACCTGGCTCCTGGAGTGGCGAGGGGGGGTCTACATGAGTCACCTCACCCGCAGATCTGGCGGGGTGGCTATCTTGTTGGCCCCGCATTTTCAGCCGGAGATCTTGGGGGTCAGGGAGCCAGTGCCAGGCCGTTTGCTTCACCTGACGGTTCGGCTGGGGGGCGCGGTGCTTCACTTGGTGAACGTCTACGCTCCCCTGGCCGGGCCGAGGCAAGCGAGCTTCTTTGAAGAAGTGTCCGCTCATCTCGCTTCCATCGACGAGAACCAGTGCGTCGTCCTCGGGGGAGATTTTAACTGCGTCCTCGAGGACAGGGACCACGGCGGTGCCCGCACGAGTTCGGCGTCGGGGAGGAGGTTGGGGGACTTGGTCAAGTCCTTGGACCTGGTGGACGTCTGGCGGAATCTCCATCCTGACTCCATCGCCTTCACCTTCGTGAGGCCTGGGGTCGGAGCGTCCAGAATCGACCGCCTGTACGTTTCGCGGGCGTACGCCTCCTGCTTTCCGAAGGCCTCCACGCGGCAGGTGTCGTGCACGGACCATCACCTGGTGTGGGCGGAACTCCTTCCGTTCGGCGCCAGGTTGGGCTCCGCGTACTGGCACTTTAACAACCTGCTGCTGGAGGACGAGCGGTTCCGGGACTCGTTTCGTCGTTTCTGGGCCGGCTGGAGAAGGAAGCGGGGAAGCTTCCCCTCCCTGAGGCTATGGTGGGACGTGGGCAAGGCTCACGTCCGCGTCTTCTGTCAGGAGTACGCGAGGGGGTCGACGAAGAGGCGGAAATCCAGGATCGGGGAGTTGGAGAGGGAGATGCTCGACCTGGAGTCACGCCTCGGTCAGCCCGACGCGGACCCGGCCCTGCGCGGGGTGTACGAAGAGAAGAAGGCCGCGCTCCGGGACCTGCAGCTCGTCGGGGCTCGGGGCGCGTACGTGAGGTCGCGGCTCCAGCTCCTCCAGGACCTGGACCGCGGCTCCCCCTTCTTCTACTCGCTGGAAAAAAGGCGCGGCACCCGTCAGCAGCTCCTTGTGCTGCTGGCCGACGACGGGTCCCTCGTCTCGGATCCGGAGGGTATCAGGGCCCACGTCCGATCCTATTACACGGCCCTGTTCTCTCCGGATCCGTCCAGCGAGGACGCTCGCAGAGTTCTGTGGGAGGACCTGCCGCAGCTCAGCCCGGAGGACGCCGGAAGGCTCGACGCTCCTGTCACCTTAGAGGAGCTGACCGGCGCCCTCGACCGGCTCTCGAGGGGCAAATCCCCGGGGCTGGACGGGCTGACTGTGGAGTTCTTCAGGGCGTTCTGGGACGTCCTGGGGAGCGACTACGCACAGGTCCTGGGGGAGTGTCTAAATGCCGGAGAGCTGCCCCTTTCTTGGCGCAGGGCGGTCATCGTCCTGCTGCCAAAGAAGGGGGACCTTCGTTCTTTGAAGAACTGGCGTCCGGTCTCCCTCCTCAGCACGGACTACAAAATCTTTGCCAGGGTGTTGTCTTCTCGCCTGGCTTCCGTGCTGGCCCACATGATTCACCCGGACCAGTCCTACACGGTCCCGGGCCGGAGGATACAAGACAACGTCCATCTGGTCCGGGACCTGATCCATTTCTGTCGACGGGCTGGTCTGCCGAGCGCCTTCCTGTCTCTCGACCAGGAGAAGGCGTTCGACAGGGTCGATCACGAGTACCTGCTCGGGACTCTGCGGGCGTTCGGGTTCGGGACGCAGTTCGTCGCCCGGATCCGACTTTTGTACGCCGCCGCAGAGTGTCTGGTTAAAGTTAACGGGTCCCTGACGGCGCCCCTTCGCTTCGGGAGAGGAGTGCGTCAAGGCTGCCCCCTGTCCGGCCAGCTGTATTCCCTGTGCGTGGAGCCTTTCCTGCGCCTCTTGCGGAGGAGGTTGTCGGGGCTGGTTCTGCGCGGCGCGGGCGCGGGGGTGGTCCTCTCGGCCTACGCCGACGACGTGCTCCTCACTTTCACCGACCCGGCTGACCTGGGGAGGATGCGCGAGTGCCAGGCCGTGTACTCGGCGGCGTCTTCCGCCAGGATCAACTGGGCCAAATGTTCCGGGCTACTGGTGGGTCCGTGGCGGGTGGACTCCCTGCCGGAGGAGTTTCGGGGGTTCAGCTGGAGTACCACCCATCTCCTCTACCTGGGGGTCTACCTCAGCCCGACCGAGGAATCCTGGCCGGCCAACTGGCAGGAGCTGGAGGCCAAAGTCTCGGCTCGCCTAGGCCGCTGGACAGGACTGCTCCGAGTGCTATCTTACAGGAGCCGAGTGCTGGTCATAAACCAGCTGGTGGCCGCCATGCTGTGGTACCGGCTGGTCACTTTGGTCCCTCCTCCTGGCTTTGTCGCTGACATCCAGAGAACGTTGGTCGACTTCTTCTGGGACAAAAAGATGCACTGGGTCGCTGCGCAGGTTCTGAGTCTCCCCATTGAGGAGGGCGGTCAGTCGCTGGTGTGCGTCCGCACCCAGGTCGCGACCTTCCGCCTTCAGACCTTGCAGCGATACCTTTACGTCGAGCCTCCTCCTAGGTGGTGCGCCCTGGCGACGTATTTTTTCCGCCAGGTGCGTAACCTCAACTACGACACGCAGCTCCTGTTCGTCGACCGTGACGGTTTGGAGGTCGCCCTCAAGGTGCTGCCTGTCTTTTACCAGGACCTGATCACTGTCTGGAGCATGGTCGAATCGCGTCGCGCCTACCCTCCGGCAGGAGTAGCGGCTGTCGTCAGGGAGCCGTTGCTCAGGAATCCGCACCTCCGTGCTCGCGGGTTCGAGTGGCTGTCGGAGGGGAGGGCCGTGGCGGCGAGGGTGACCAGGGTCGGGGACGTGCTGGGTGCCGGGGGCCTGGGCTGGACGTTGCCGCAAGACATAGCGAGCAGGGCAGCGGTAGACGTCCGGTACGTGGCCACCGGCATCCGACGCCTTAAAACGGCGGTGCTCGGACCCGACGTAGTGCACCAGTTGGAGGACGCTCAGGTGTGCGGTGGGATCCCGTCCGCGCTCACCCCTGCCCGGACGGAATTTCACATTGGCCCCAAGGTCCCGTACTTCCCGCGGGAGCCTGTGCCCCACAACCTGAGCCGCCTCCGTAATTTTAGTTTTGTCCCGTTCAAGGACGTTAAAAGGCGGGTCCTGTACAGACTGCTGCTGCACACCGTCCACCTCTTCTCCCTCATCCACCGCCCGGACACGCCCTGGCGTGCCCATTTGCCACCGGGCGGTGGGGATCCCCAGTGGAGGGCTCTCTACGCAGGAGTCCTCCCCCTTTCTCTCGGGGATCTGGGGTGGAGGGTGCTGCACGCAGCAGTCCCCTGCAACCGCAGATTGCGGTGGTTCACGGACTCCCAGCCCAACTGCTTGTTCTGTGGCGCTGTGGAGTCCGTGGACCATGTGTATGTTGGGTGTGGGCGTTTGCACTCCCTTTTTGATTTTCTGAAAAACCTTCTCCTCTGCTTTTGGTTGCACTTCAGTCCCACGCTCCTGATCTTCGGGCACCCGGTGCGGAGGAGGGAGGGTAGGTCTGAAGACCTCCTCGTGGGTCTGCTCCTGGGCCTGGCCAAACTGGCCATAAACAGGTCCAGGCAGCGGGCCGTGGAGGGGGTCGTTAGGGCCGACTGCCTGCCCCTCTTCCGCGGTTACGTTAGGGCCCGGGTGTCCTTGGAGAAGGAGCACGCGGTGTCCACCAACACCCTGGAGTTGTTCAGGGAGAGGTGGGCGCCGCAGGGAGTGGAGTGCATCATTTCCCCCTCCAACTCTATTTTGATTTAGTCCCTGCCCTCCCCTTCACTGTTTTGATCACACAGCATTGCCCTTTGATGTGAAGGGCACTGCTCATCACTGGCCACTCGGGTGTTTTCCTACTTTTCCTGGTGGTGGAAATTGAATAAAGATTTGTACACCTTGTCTCTCACTGTGTCTCACAGCTGTGCACACACACCATGGGTGCTGGGGTTAAAAATAATAAGCACTACCGCAGTTAGGCGGTAGTGTGGGGGTTAATATTAAAAAAAATAAAATAAAAAAAAGAATAAAAAAAGCAGAGCATCCCTCCCCTTCACTGTTTTGATCACACAGCATTGCCCTTTGATGTGAAGGGCACTGCTTGTCACAGCCACTCGGGTGTTTTCCTACTTTTCCTGGTGGTGGAAATTGAATAAAGATTTGAACACCTTGTCTCTCACTGTGTCTCACAACTACACACACACACCATGGGTGCTGGGGTTAAATATTATAAGCACTACCGCAGTTAGGCGGTAGTGTGGGGGTAAAACAAAAAAAAAACCAAGAGATTCACACAGCATTGCCCTTTGATGTGAAGGACACTGCTTGTCACAGGCCACTCGGGTGTTTTCCTACTTTTCCTGGTGGTGGAAATTGAATAAAGATTTGTACACCTTGTCTAAATAAAAAAAAAAGCAGAGCATCCCTCCCCTTCACTGTTTTGATCACACAACATTGCCCTTTGATGTGAAGGGCACTGCTTGTCACTGGCCACCCAGGTGTTTTCCTATCTTCCTGGTGGTGGAAATTAAATAAAGATTTGTACACTTTGTGTCTCTCACTGTGTCTCACACCTGCGCACACACACACCATGGGTGCTGGGGAAAAAATAAGCACTACTGCAGTTAGGCAGTAGTGTGGGGGTTTAATTAAAAAAAAAAGAGAGAAAAAAAAATAAACAGGGATTTGCCCTTTCATGTGAAGGGCACTGCTTGTAAAAGAACTATATATATAAAAAAAATAAACAGGAGTGCCCTCCCCTTCACTGTTTGATCACACAGCATTGCCCTTTGAGAAGGGCACTGCTTGTCACTGGTCACTCGCGTGTTTTCCTTTCTTCCTTGTAAAAAAGAAAAAAAAGAAAAAAAATAACCAGGACGTTCCCCCTCCAACTCTATTTTGATTTAATCCCTGCCCTCCCCTTCACTGTTTGATCACTCAGCATTGCCCTTTGATGTGAAGGGCACTGCTTGTCACTGGCCACTCGGGTGTTTTCCTATCTTCCTGGTGGTGGAAATTAAATAAAGATTCGTGCACTTAGTGTCTCTCACTGTGTCTCACACCTGCACACACACACCATGGGTGCTGGGGAAAAAATAAGCACTACCGCAGTTAGGCAGTAGTGTGGGGGTTTAATTTAAAAAAAAGAAACAAAAAAGAAAAGAAAAAAGAGAAAAGAAAAAAGAGCAGAGCATCAGAGATACTGATAACTGACTGAGTGAGGCAGCACTAAAGTCAAGGACTGTTCATGTGTAAGCAAAAGGAACTTGGTGATGGGATACCAGCCTCTGTGGAGTTATAGAGTCATACAGCACGGAAACAGACCTTTCGGTCCAACCAGTCCACGCTGACCATGTTGCCAAACTAAACTAGTCCCACCTGCCTGCACTTGGCCCATATCCCTCCAAACCTGTCCGATCCATGTACCTATCCACATGTCTTTTAAACATTGTCATTGTACCCACATCCGCCACATCTTCAGGAAGTTCATTCACCCTCTGTGTAAACCATTTGCCCCCCCCCCCATGTATTTTTTAAGTCTTGCTCCTTTCACCTTAAAAATGTGTCCCCCTAGTCTTGAAATCCCCCATCCTAGTCGACACCACTCATGATTTTATAAACCTCTCTGAGGTCACCTCTCAATCTCCTAAACTCCAGTGAAAAACATCCCAGCCTACCTGCCTTTCTTTATAACTCAAGTCTTCCGGGCAACATACTGGTAAATCTCTACCGAACCCTCTCTTCTGGTCATCTAATGACATCTTTCTTACAACAAAAACTGGACACAGCATTTGAGAAGAGACCTCACCAATGTCCTGGACAACCTCAACATGTCTCCTCAATTCACATACTCAAAGGACTGAGCAATGAAGGTAAGTGTGTTTAATGCCTTTTTAATTACTCAGTCTATATGTGATGCAAACCTCAAAGAGTTATGTACCTGAGCCCCTAGATCGCTCTGCCTTTCACTGAGGAACAATTGTGTTTTTCCCTGCTGTTCTTCTGAACAGATTTTACGCCTCACTGAAAGCAGCCATAATGTTGACGAGCTTGCAGTGTGCATCAAGTGGCTGCTACATTTCTTACTTCTATTTCTAACCAGCTTGCGGGCTCATGTTTCCTTTTCATGCTTCGCAGCGTTTGCTGCAGGAGCAACAGAGCATTCATTCTGAAGAAGTTGGCCTCTTTAATCACAGTCATCAATAAACGCTTCCTTCGGAGACACAGAGAGTTGCAGGCATCTGTGTCCTGTTGACCCTCTGTGCCTGCCCACAGTGCACTTTAATGTGAGATTATGTTGCTGAGTGTGGGAGGGCGTATGTGACTGAGACCAACTCAGAAACTGCTGCCGAATCTCAACAAGTCTGGCAGCATCACTGGGGAAAAAAAGCAGAGTTAACATTTAAGAAATGGTGCAACTCTGCTTCAGTACGGACAGCAGCAAGGGAAAACCTAGTATTTATGCTGAAGGCTGTGGGCTGGGGTGTGGTGAACAGATAGATGGAAACAGCGAGCACAGACAGAGGGAGAGATCAGAAAGGGATAGGCAGTTAAGGATTATTGACAGGAAACCAGGTCAGAAGGGATGGTGAATAAGTTGCAGAAGAAATTGCGGAGGCCCTTGCAAAGACCTTTGCTTCATCTTTCGCCATTGGTGAAGTTCTGGAAGACTGGGGGGGTGTCAAAATGTTGTCCCATTGGTTAAGAAAGGTAGCAAAGACAAGCCAGGGAATGACAGGCCAGTGAGCCTGACGTCAGTGGGAGGCAAGTTGTTGGAGAGGAAACTGAGGGACAGGATCAACTAACAGTTGGATAGTCAAGGTCTGATTCGGGATAGTCAGCATGGATTTCTGCGCAGGGCGTCATTTCTGGCAAATGTTTTCGAGTTTTTTGAAGAGGTAACCAAGAGGCGAAATGAGGGTAGGGCAGTGGATGTTGTCTTTATGGACTTTAGTAAGGCCTTTGACAAGGTCCCATATGCCAGGGCAAGTCAGGAGGTTTAGGTCACATGGTTCTGGGGAGAGCTAGCTAATTGGATTCAAAATTGACTCGATGGTAGGGAGCAGAGGGTGATGGTTGAAGGTTGTTTCTTGGGCTGGAGACATGTGACAAGCAGTGTGCCACAAAGGTCAGCACTGAGACCTTCACTGTTTGTTATTTACATAAGTCATCTGGATGCGAATATACAAGGTATGATCAGCAAGTTTGTGGCAAGTAAATTGGTCGGTGTTACATCTGCAGCGGTTGCAGGGGAAGGTACCATGGGTGTGTAGGGAGAGGAGGAGGAGTGGACCAGGTTTCCTGGAGGGAACAATCGCTGTGGAAGGCTGACAAGGGAGGGCAGGGAATATGTGTCTGGTGGTAGTGATGTCCCACTGGAGGTGGGCTAGTGATCCTCTGGATGTGCATGCTGGTGGGATGGTGGTGAAGGCAAGGAGTCCCTATCACTGTTGTGTCGGAGGGGGGAAAAGAGAGGGGGTGAGGGCTGAAGTGTGAGAGATGGGTTGGACACGGCTGAGAGTCCTGACAAGCACAGTGCTGGGAAATCCTCAGCTGAGGAAGGTGGCAGACATTTTGGAAGCCCCCTTGTCAAATTTGGCGCCGTCAGAGCGGATGTGGGGTGGAGACGGAGGAACGGGGAGAATTGAACAGAGTCTTTTACAGGAGGCAGGGTGTGAGGACAGCTGTGGGGGTCAGGGGGTTTGCGCTGGACATTAGTGGCCAGCCTATCCCCAGAAATGGGAATAGAGATGTTGAGGAAGGGACAGGAAGAGGAATCAGAAATGGACCAGGCGAAGATAATTGCAGGGCAGAAACTCCAGCATCTCTATATCCTCCAGTGGATTCCACAAGGAGACACATATTCTGAAGAAAGATCATTGGATCCGAATCGTTAACTCTGCCCCCTTTCCAAAGATGCTGCCAGACCAGCTGTGTTTTTCCAGTAAATTCTATTTTTGTTTCACATATTCTCCTTCCCCGCCCTTGTCAGAAAGTTGGAAAAACAGTTGTGTTCCATAACTTTAGAGTCTAATTTTGCCTTTCCATGTTTTTAAAGTCCCACACTATGGTCCAGTCATGACATTGATTGTTTTCAGCAGAACCTACTCATTCCTTCCCACACTCAGTGCTCTGTAACTTATTCAGCTTCTCTTCTGACCTGGCCTATTATTAATAATCCCTTATCTGCCAGGCCATTTCATATATCTTTCTCTCTCGCTGGTCTCCATTTCCACTTATCCACTCTGCACTCTCCCCCAACCTTCAGCATAAATACCACTTCTCTCTAGTGGCTATCAGTTCAGATGAAGAGTCACCGGACTCTGTTTTTCTCTCCTCAGTTGCTGCCAGACCTGCTGAGTTTGTCCAGCAATTTCTATTTTTGTCTCAGACCTCCAGCATCCATAGTTCTTTGTTTTATATTATTGTGTGTGTGTGTCTGTGTGTACGTGAGAGAGAGAGTGTGTGTGCGTGCGTTGTGTATGTGAGAGACAGTGTGTGCACCCACGTGTGAGATAGTGTGTGCGTGCGCATGTGTGAGTGAGACAGTGTGTGTGCGCGCGTGTGTGTGTGTGAGAGACAGTGTGTGTGTTTGTGTGTGTGTGAGTGAGAGACAGTGTGTGTGAGACAGTGTGTGTGTGGGGGGGTGTCTGAGACTGTGTGTGTGTGTGTGTGAGTGAGAGACTGTGTGTGTGTGTGTGTGTGTGTGTGTGAGTGTGTGTGTGTGTGTGGGTGTGTGTGAGACTGTGTGTGTGTGTGAGTAAGAGACAGTGTGTGTGTGTATGTGTGTGTGTGAGTGAGAGACAGTGTGTGCACGCATGTGAGTGTGTGAGAGACAGTGTGTGTGCACACGCGTGTGAGAAACAGTGTGTGTGCACGCGCGTGTGAGACAGTGTGTGTGTGCACGCGCGTGTGTGAGTGAGAGACAGTGTGCGTATGTGTGAGAGACAGTGTGCGTGTGTGTGTGTGAGTGAGAGACAGTGTGTGTGTGTGTGAGTGAGAGACAGCGTGTTTGTGAGTGAGTGACTGTGTGTGCACGCAGACGTGAGTGAGAGACAGTGTGCACGCGTGTGTGTGAATGAGAGACAGTGTGTGTGCACGCGCATGTGAGAGACAGCATGTGCGCATGCGCGTGAGTGAGAGACGGTGTGTGCGCACGCGCATGTGAGTGAGAGACAGTGTGTGCACGTGTGAGTGAGAGACAGTGTGTGCGCATGCACACGTGAGTGAGAGACAGTGTGTGCGCACGTGTGTGAGTGAGAGACAGTGTGTGCATACGGGTGAGTGAGTGACAGTGTGTGCATGCATGTGTGTGAGTGAGAGACAGTGTGTGTGCACGTCTATGTGTGAGTGAGAGACAGTGTGTGTGCACATCTGTGTGTGAGTGACAGTGTGTGCGCGTGTATGAGTGAGAGACAGTGTGTGTGCATGTGTGAGACAGTGTGCGCGTATGTGCATGTGTGACAGAGAGACAGGGAGAGAGTGTGTTTGCGCGAGAGTGTGTTTGAGAGAGAGACAGAGAGAATGTGTGTGTGTATTAAACAATGTGTGCGTGTGTGTGTGAGTGTGTGAGAGAGAGAGAGTGTGTGAGAGAGTGAGTGTGTGAGAGAGAGAGAGTGTGTGTGTGTGAAGCGTGAGTGAGTGTGTTTGTGTGTGTGCGACAGAGAGACAGAGAGAGTGTGTGTGTGTAAATCAGGGCATGTGGGTCTGTGAGTGATTCTCACGATGGTGTCTGACTTCCACATGCCAATCCCATGCCTGTGGTCACTTTGCTGTTTGACCACCAGACCATTGACATACCCTGGGTTAGGCCACCTGACATCCTTCTCTATCTCCAGTGCCCATTGGAGACCTGCAGACTGTCATTGTCCACTTGGGGAACATTACACACAGACAAGCATTCCGAAGATGAGCTTTTAGCTACAGCCAGTGAAAGTGAATACAAACAAAATGAGTAGAAGTTGAAGATCACCCAGTCAATGCAAATCAAATGCTAGCATTTGGAACAGTGTCAATACCATGATGGTCTACTTCACCCTGATCTCATTGACTGGAACTAGGTACCAGTCAGGTCCTGCCTGGCTTCCAACGCCCTGCACAATGAGCTCTGTAATGCACAAGGACAGCTCCCTCCTCCCCTGCGTCCTCATCGTCCTCCTCAGAACATTGCCCCCACTTTCCCAGTTCCTCAACATCCAACACGTCGCCTCGTTGCCTGCTGCAATTATGCTGCATCTTCGGCAGCCCATTCATCTGCTCCACTACAGCCCGGTCCAAACATAGGCCCCAACTTTGTGAAGACAGTGCACCAATTGGGTGACCAACACACCACATTAGAGGGGGAATGCCCACTGTGCTCTGGCTGCCTTCCGGTGAGGCTGGTATGTGTCCGGTGTCAGTGCCTGTGCATGTGGTACACTGCCTGTGGAGTGCACCCTGAGATGTTGCTGCCCAGTGTCCAAGATGGAGATCCAAAGGAGCAAGGGACAAGCTGGAGTCACTAGGTACCCACTCAGATTTCCACATCGGGAATCCCAGTAGCTGATAGGGCAGGGAGCTGCGCATTAAGGTGAAGTAATAATGAGGGTGATAATGAATGTTAATCCCTATTAATAAGACCTGTGCTACTGGCTAGAGGGAATCTCATCTCAGAGTCTGAGACTTGGTTGGAAAATGCTACTTATTTACAGATCATGCTGTCGAGAAAGATCTCACTCAGCTTCTTTCCTGATACTTCCAGATTTCTCGACACAGCTCGTACTGTCCATGGCTTCGGAAGGCTCTAACCCTGGCTTCTGACACATTGAGGAGACCAAATGCAGTTGGCTTTGTGGGATACTTCCCTTCAGTCTGCAAGTAGGAGCTGACCAGCTATGTAATCTTTGCATCATTTAATTGCTCCTGCTGTTCAACCTTTTGTAAACCTCCCCTTTTATTTCCCTTCCCACACTCACTGCCTTGCATTTTCATCTTTTCCCAGTTCATAACCTTGCAGTGTTAACTCTGTTCCTCCCCCCCAGTGATAGGCTGTCTGACTTGTTGAGTGCTTCTAACAGTGTCTGCTCCAACACGGATTTCCAGCAATTGTAGGAGTTTGCTTAGAACAGGATCAAACTGCGTTTCTGTCTCTCACATATGCTTTCATTTCCACTGTAACAGTTCTGTGATTCGATTGTTTTTAGTTGTGTCTGGTGTCTATCCTTGGAATAAAGCAGAAAACAACCTTTTCAAGTCAAAATATACAGAAAGGAAACCACAGGTGTATGTTACACAGAGATAATTCGGACTTTGCAGTTAGCCCACGCAGTTTTTGTAAATAATTAAGATTGCATTACTCTGGGTCTTCCTCCTGTAAAAGCTGCCATTCCAAGCAACAAGCTACATCGAGATTCAGATAAAAGCTCAAGCCATGAGGAAATCAATATTTAATCAACTGGTGTTCATTACTATTGAAGGAGCTGTGAGAAATAGCCTTTGATGTAATGGAAATACACACATTATCCGAAGCAACATTAAATCCTTGTGTAAACATCAGTTCTGGGAATCTGCAGCACGCAGATTTTTTTTTAAGATTACTTATGGTGTGGAAACAGGCCCCTTAGCCCAACAAGTTCACACCGACCCTCCGAAGAGCAACCCACCCAGACCCATTCCCCTACACCTAACACTACGGGAAATTTAGCATGGCCACATCACCTCATCTGCACATTTTTGGACTGAGGGAGGAAACCCACGCAGACACGGGGAGAATGTGCAAACTCCACACAGGCAGTTGCCTGAGGTGGGAATTGAACCCAGATCTCTGGCGCTGTGAGGTGGCAGTGCCAACCACTGTGCCACCATCCCGCCACAGTGGACATACAGCAATTGAGATTGGCTCAGGCAGTGTCTAATATTGAACCAGGAGCCAATTGTTCCATCCTGTATTGGCTGCAGCAAAAACAAGGCCATTCAGTCCAGCTGATCTCTGCCAACTCTGTGAGGGCAACTCTGTAAGTCCCACCATCTCCTCATTCTCTGCAGCCCTGCAATTATTTCTCTCTTCGTGTGGGACAACATGGTGGCTCAGTGCTGTCTCACAGGATTCCACCCTCGAGTGACTGTGTGGGGTTTGTACACTCGCCCTTAAAGCAGAGTGGTGTGTAATCACTGTCACATCTTCTGGTTCCCGTTGGGTGCAAATATTCACACTGTCGGCTTGGAAAAATAGAGTTTTGCCTTTGGTGGAAGGACCAACGACCAGGGACTTTAGGCAGAAGGTAAGGGCTGGAGGTTGAGAGGGGATGTGAGGCAAATGTTTTTACCCAGAGGGCAGTGGTAATCTGGAACTCACTGTTCATAAAAGTGATACAGACAGGAACCCTCATAACATTTAGGGAGTATTTAGATATGAAATTGTGATGCCAAGGCTTCCTGGCTATGGGCTAATTGATGGAAAATGGGATTAGAATTATTATGTGGTTATTTTTGACCAGTCCAGATGCAATGGGACGAAGGGCCTGTTCTATGCTGTAGCCCCTCTATAAGACCATAAGACATAGGAGTGGAAGTAAGGCCATTCGGCCCATCGAGTCCACTCCGCCATTCAATCATGGCTGATGGGCATTTCAACTCCACTTACCAGCGTTCTCCCCATAGCCCTTAATTCCTCAAGACAACAAGAATCTATCAATCTCGGCCTTGAAGACATTTAGCGTCCCGGCCTCCACTGCACTCCGTGGCAATGAATTCCACAGGCCCACCACCCTCTGGCTGAAGAAATGTCTGTTCTGAATTGACCCCCTCTAATTCTAAGGCTGTGTCCACAGGTCCTAGTCTCCTCACCTAACGGAAACAATTTCCTAGCGTCCACCTTTTCCAAGCCATGCATTATCTTGTACGTCTCTATTAAGTCTCCCCTCAATCTTCTAAACTCCAACGAATACAATTCCAGTATCCTCAGCCGTTCCTCATATGTTAGACCTGCCATTCCAGGGATCATCCGTGTGAATCTCCACTGGACACGTTCCAGTGCCAGTATGTCCTTCCTGAGGTGTGGGGACCAAAACTGGACACAGTACTCCAAATGGGGCCTAACCAGAACTTTATAGAGTCTCAGTAGTACATCTCTGCTTTTATATTCCAACCCTCTTGAGATAAGAGACAACATTGCATTTGCTTTCTTAATCACGGACTCAACCTGCATGTTTACCTTTAGAGAATCCTCGACTAGCACTCCCAGATCCCTTTGTACTTTGGCTTTACGAATTTTCTCACCATTTAGAAAGTAGTCTATGCTTTTATTCTTTTTGCCAAAGTGCAAGACCTCACACTTGCTCACGTTAAATTCCATCAGCCATTTCCTGAACCACTCTCCCAACCTGTCTAGATCCTTCTGTAGCCTCCCCACTTCCTCAGTACTACCTGCCTGTCCACCTAACTTCGTATCATCGGCAAACTTCGCTAGAATGCCCCCAGTCCCCTCATCCAAATCATTAATATATAATGCGAATAGCTGTGGCCCCAACACTGAACCCTGCGGGACACCGCTCGTCACCTGCTGCCATTCTGAAAAAGAACCTTTTATTCCAACTCTCTGCCTTCTGTTAGACAGCCAATCCTCAATCCATCCCAGCAGCTCACCTCGAACACCATGGGCCCTCACCTTGCTCAGCAGCCTCCCGTGTGGCACCTTATCAAAGGCCTTTTGAAAGTCTAGATAGACCACATCCACTGGGTTTCCCTGGTCTAACCTACTTGTTACCTCTTCAAAAAATTCCAACAGGTTTGTCAGGCATGACCTCCCCTTACTAAAACCATGTTGACTTGTTCTAATCAGACACTGCTCTTCCAAGAATTTAGAAACCTCATCTTTAATGATCGATTCTAGAATTTTGCCAACAACCGAGGTTAAACTGATTGGCCTATAATTTTCCATCTTTTGCCTTGATCCTTTCTTGAACAAGGGGGTTACAACAGCCATCTTCCAATCATCCGGGACCTTCCCTGACTCCAGTGACTCTTGAAAGATTTCAACCAATGCCTCTGCTATTTCCTCAGCTACCTCTCTCAGAACTTTAGGGTGTATCCCATCGGGGCCAGGAGATTTATCAATTTTAAGACTTTTTAACTTTTCTAGCACTATCTCTTTCGTAATGGCAACCATACTCAACTCAGCCCCGTGACTCCCTTTAATTTTATATGACTATAATTCTCTCAGTTTAACCACACTTCTTGGTCAGCAGACTGTCTTAGACTTGATTCATAATCTGACTCTCCAGTGTAGCAGTGAATGTAGTCTTTAGTTATATCTTCCAATCAGCTGGTTCAGCAATGCTATTACACAGCTTTAGAGCAAGTAGGACTTGTGCCCAGGCCTCCTGGTCCAGGGACACTGCCGCTGCACCACAAGAGCCCTCTCCCTGATCCATTTACACACACAATCCATACCTGCACAATTAGTTCCTGGTTCTTTGCCAATGGTATTTAACAATTACAGAGCTGGATAATTCCAACTGGCCGTGGTTTTAATAGGCTAACTCCAGTGAGGCTGGTATGTGTCCGGTGTCAGTGTCTGTGCATGTGGTACACTGCACCTTGAGATGTTGCTGCCCAGTGTCCAAGATGGAGATCCAAAGGAGCAAGGGGCAAGCTGGAGTCACTAGGAACCCACTCAGATTTCCACATCGGGAATCCCAGTAGCTGATAGGGCAGGGAGCTGCGCATTAAGGTGAAGTAATAATGAGGGTGATAATGAATGTTAATCCCTATTAATAAGACCTGTGCTGCTGGCTAGAGGGAATCTCATCTCAGAGTCTGAGACTCAGTTGGAAATGCTACTTATTTCCAGACCATGCTGTCGAGAAAGATCTCACTCAGCTTCTTTCCTGATACTTCCAGATTTCTCGGTACCCTGTTCACCGGAGCCTCACTGACAGCCTGATGTGGGTCTTTAAAACTCTAACTACTTGAGAATTGGGGCACGTAATAAGAGTAATTTAATCCCCTCTGACTGGAGTGTAATACCCTCCCCTCCAACATCATTTAGGAACAAAGAAACAGTAACAAGACCAGTCCATTCAACCCATCGGGCCTGCTCCACCATTCCATATGATCATGGCTTATCATCCAGCTCCGTCTCCTTTCCCTATTTTCACCACCATACCCTTTGACCCCTTCCACCCTAAGAACTATATCTAACTTCTTGTTGAAACCATCTAGTGCTTTGGTTTCAAAGCTTTCTGTGTCAGAGAATTCCACAGGCTCCCCAGTCTCTGGGCGAAGACATTTCTCCTCATTCCATTTTGATTTAACCCCCCCCCTCCCCTTTACTTCAGTTTTGTTATTGTTGGGTATTGCTGGTGAATTGTTTGTTTCGTTGATTATTTCAGTGATTTGGTGATGGGTTTACCAATACCCCTGCCAACCCCCTCCACAATGGAGCCATGCATTGCCTCGACAGAGCGGTGCAGGAAAAGCACAGCAGGTCAGGCAGCATCCGAGGAGTAAGAGAATCGACGTTTCGGGCTGGCATTCCAAGCAACAAGCTACAGAGAGATTCAGATAAAAGCTCAAGCCATGAGGAAATCAATATTTAATCAACTGGTGTTCATTACTAATGAAGGAGCTGAGCGAAATAGCCTTTCATGGAATGGAAATACACACATTATCCAAAGCAACATTAAATCTTTATGTAAACATCAGTTCTGGGAAAGTGCAACATGCAGAATATTTTTTTAAGATTACTTATGGTGTGGAAACAGGCCCCTTAGCCCAACAAGTTCACACCGACCCTCCGAAGAGCAACCCACCCAGACCCATTCCCCTACACCTAACACTACAGGATATTCAGCATGGCCACATCACCTCACCTGCACATTTTTGGACTGAGGGAGGAAACCCACACAGACACGGGGAGAATGTGCAAACTCCGCACAGGCAGTTGCCTGAGGTGGGAATTGAACCCAGATCTCTGGCGCTGTGAGGTGGCAGTGCTAACCACTGTGCCACCATCCCGCCACAGTGGACATACAGCAATTGAGATTGGCTCAGGCAGTGTCTAATTTGAACCAGGAGCCAATTGTTCCATCCTATATTGGCTGCAGCAAAAACAAAGCCATTCAGTCCAGCCTATCTCTACCAACTCTCTGTGAGGGCAACTCTGTAAGTCCCACCATCTCCTCATTCTCTGCAGCCTTGCAATTATTTCTCTCTTCGTGTGGGACAATATGGTGGCTCAGTGCTGTCTCACAGGATTCTACCCTCGAGTGACTGTGTGGGGTTTGTACACTCGCCCTCAAAGCAGAGTGGAGTGTAATCACTGTCACATCTTCTGGTTCCCGTTGGGTGCACTAGGTACCCACTCAGATTTCCACATCGGGAATCCCAGTGGCTGATAGGACAGGGAGCTGTGCATTAAGGTGAAGTAATCATGAGGGTGATAATGAATGTTAATCCCTATTAATAAGACCTGTGCTGCTGGCTAGAGGGAATCTCATCTCAGAGTCTGAGACTCAGATGGAAAATGCTACTTATTTCCAGATCATGCTGTCGAGAAAGATCTCAATCAGCTTCTTTCCTGATACTTCCAGATTTCTCGGTACCCTGTTCACCGGACCCTCGCTGACAGCCTGATGTGTGTCTTTAAAACTCTAACTACTTGTGAATTGGGGCACGTAATAAGAGTAATTTAATCCCCTCTGACTGGAGTGTAATACCCTCCCCTCCAACATCATTTAGGAACACAGAAAACAGGAACAAGGCCAGGCCATTCAGCCCATCGGGCCTGCTCCACCATTCCATATGATCATGGCTTATCATCCAACTCCGTCTCCTTTCCCTATTTTCACCACCATACCCTTTGACCCCTTCCACCCTAAGAACTATATCTAACTTCTTGTTGAAACCATCTAGTGCTTTGGCTTCAAAGCTTTCTGTGTCAGAGAATTCCACAGGCTCCCCAGTCTCTGGGCGAAGACATTTCTCCTCATTCCATTTTGATTTAACCCCCCCCCCCCTCCCCTTTACTTCAGTTTTGTTATTGTTGGGTATTGCTGGTGAATTGTTTGTTTCGTTGATTATTTCAGTGATTTGGTGATGGGTTTACCAATACGCCTGCCAATCCCCTCCACAATGGAGCCATGCATTGCCTCGACAGAGCGGTGCAGGAAAAGCACAGTAGGTCAGGCAGCATTCGAGGAGTAAGAGAATCGACGTTTCGGGCTGGCATTCCAAGCAACAAGCTACAGAGAGATTCAGATAAAAGCTCAAGCCATGAGGAAATCAATATTTAATCAACTGGTGTTCATTACTATTGAAGGAGTTGAGCGAAATAGCCTTTCATGTAATGGAAATACACACATTATCCAAAGCAACATTAAATCTTTATGTAAACATCAGTTCTGGGAAACTGCAACATGCAGAATATTTTTTTAAGATTACTTATGGTGTGGAAACAGGCCCCTTAGCCCAACAAGTTCACACCGACCCTCCGAAGAGCAACCCACCCAGACCCATTCCCCTACACCTAACACTACGGGAAATTTAGCATGGCCACATCACCTCACCTGCACATTTTTGGACTGAGGGAGGAAACCCACACAGACACGGGGAGAATGTGCAAACTCCACACAGGCAGTTGCCTGAGGCGGGAATTGAACCCAGATCTCTGGCGCTGTGAGGTGGCAGTGCTAACCACTGTGCCACCATCCCGCCACAGTGGACATACAGCAATTGAGATTGGCTCAGGCAGTGTCTAATATTGAACCAGGAGCCAATTGTTCCATCCTATATTGGCTGCAGCAAAAACAAGGCCATTCAGTCCAGCCGATCTCTGCCAACTCTGTGAGGGCAACTCTGTAAGTCCCACCATCTCCTCATTCTCTGCAGCCATACAATTATTTCTCTCTTCATGTGGGACAACATGGTGGCTCAGTGCTGTCTCACAGGATTCCACCCTCGAGTGACTGTGTGGGGTTTGTACACTCGCCCTCAAAGCAGAGTGAATCACTTCCAACCCCCTCCACAATGGAGTCATGCATTGCCTCGACAGAGCGGTGCTGGAAAAGCACAGCAGGTCAGGCAGCATCCGAGGAGTAAGAGAATCGACGTTTCGGGCAAAAGCCCTTCATCAACCTCATTCCCGAAACGTCGATTTTCCAGTTCCTCGGATGCTGCCTGAGCTGCTGCGCTTTTCCAGCGCTGTCAACTCTGATCTCCAGCATCTGCAGTACCCACTTTCACCACGTCACACTGAGTCTGCTTTGGCTAGATAATGATTCTCCTAATGTCGTGCTATTCCTCTCTGAATACTTGCACCCATACTTTTCCAATGATAGATGGTCGGCTAATTGACGTGCTATAAAAGCAAATTACTGCGGATGCTGGAATCTGAAACCAAAAGAGAAAATGCTGGAAAATCACAGCAGATCGGGCAGCATCTGTAAGGAGAGAAAAGAGCTGACCTTTCGAGTCTAACTGACCCTTTGTCAAAGCTGAAAAAAGGAGAAATAGGGAGGTATGAATACTAGGCTGAGAGAAGGTGAGTCATGGCTCCAGAAGCAAAGGTAGCAATAAAGAGATGATAATGATAGTGCATAGAGAGATTATAGGGAGATTAGGAGCTGTGAATGACCAAGGCTGAAGCCAGTGCTATGTGACAAAATATGTGGGGGATGGGTGAAGCAGAGGCAAAATGGAAAACAGGGGAGAAGGGTAGAAAAGGGGGAAGAGGAGAGGAAAAAGGTGATGAGAGAGTGGGGAGTGAGAGAAAGACAGACAATCAAGAAATGAGGTACAGAACAATGAACAAAAAATACAAAAAAGAAATAAAATAAATGAAATAAAATTATGGAGCAGAATGAAAACAGAGGGGTCGAGATGGGATAATCACCTGAAGTTGTTGAATTCAATGTTGAGACCGGCAGGCTGTAGTGTGCCTAGTCAGAAGATGAGATGCTGTTCCTCCAGTTTGCGTTGAACTTCACTGGAACATTGCAACAGGCCAAGGGACAGACGTGTGGGCATGGGAGCAGGATTGCGTGGTGAAGTGGCAAGCCACGGGAAGGTCTGGGACCTGATTGCACACAGACCGAAGGCGCTTAGCAAAGTGATCACCCAGTCGGCGCTTTGTCTCTCCGATATAGAGGAGACCACATTGGGAGCAACAAATGCAATAGACCAAATTGAAAGAGGTACAAGTAAAATGCTGCTTAATCTGAAATGAGTGTTTGTGGCCTTCGATGGTGAGCATGGAAGAGGTAAAGGGGCAGGTGTTGTGTGTCATGGGAGAGTTGTTAGGTGTGATGGGAAGGTGCCGTGTGTGGTGGGAGAGGTGTTAGGTGTGATGGGAAGGTGCCATGTGTGGTGGGAGAGGTGTTAGGTGCGATGGAGGAGTGGACTAGGTTGTTCCGGAGGGAATGATCTTTTGATTAGATTAGATTACTTACAGTGTGGAAACAAGCCCTTCGGCCCAACAAGTCCACACCGACCCGCCGAAGCGTAACCCACCCATACCCCTTCACCTAACACTACGGGCAATTTAGCATGGCCAATTCACCTGACCCGCACATCTTTGGACTGTGGGAGGAAACCGAAGCACCCGGAGGAAACCCACGCAGACACAGGGAGAATGTGCAAACTCCACACAGTCAGTCGCCTAGTCGGGAATTGAACCCGGGTCTCTGGCGCTGTGAGGCAGCAGTGCTAACCACTGTGCCACTGTGCTGCCCATTCCCATCTCTGCGGAATGCAGACAGGGGGAGGGAAGGGAAGATGTGTTTAGTGTTTAGTAATGGTAGATGGAGCTATTATAGGAAGGATGTGGGTGCAGAGGATACTTACTAGGATGTTCCCTGGTATGGAGGGAAGGTCTTATGAGGAAAGTCTGAGGGACTTGAGGATGTTTTCGCTGGGGAGAGGTGACAAAATATGTGGGGAAGGAGGGATGAGTTGGCAATGTTCCAGTGAAGCTCAATGCAAACTGGAGGACAGCATCTCATCTTCCGACTAGGCACGTTACAGCCTGCCGGTCTCAACATTGAATTCAACAACTTCAGGTGATTATCCCATCTCGACCCCTCTGTTTTCATTCTGCTCCGTAATTTTATTTCATTTATTTTATTTCTTTTTTTTGTATTTTTTGTTCACTGTTCTGTACCTCATTTCTTGATTGTCTGTCTTTCTCTCGCTCCCCACTCTCTCATCACCTTTTTCCTCTCCTCTTCCCCGTTTGCTACCTTTCTCCCCTGTTTTTCCATTTTGCCCCTGCTTCACCCATTCCCCCCCACCCCCCACATATTTTGTCACGTAGCACTGGCTTCAGCCTTGTTCATTCACAGCTCCTAATCTCCCTATAATCTCTCTATGCACTATCATTATCACCTCTTTATTGCTACCTTTGCTCCTGGAGCCATGACTCACCTTCTCTCAGCCTAATATAAATACCTCCCTATTTCTCCTTTTTTTTTAGCTTTGACAAAGGGTCGGTTAGACTTGAAATGTCAGATCCCCGGGACGCACACCGAGACGAACATCAACTGCGCCTGGAGGATCATCAACTCGGTGAAGGACGCTCTTTGGGTGGTCCGAAACCTGTTGATCTTCCAGCTGAAGGAGTTGACCCCGACTGAGTGTTGCAGACTGGCACATTCCAAGGTCCAGGACTACGTGTTGAGGGACGCGCTGAAGCTTGGGGCAGCTGCCGCCAAGGCGCGGTGGGGAAAGACCACCGTTTAACATCTGCCTGTCTAAAGAAGATCAGGGGGCCCTGCAGTCATTTGGGCTCTGCTGACGCCTTAGCTCAATATGTGAGTGAGAAATGCACAGATCTGTATGTAATAATGAAAATTCTGAGCTGTGTATGTAAATGTTGACATATGTATGGCATTACCAAATGTACAGTGCATTAAATATTTTATGAATATTTTATGAATAAAGTATATTTTTGAAATAAAAAAAAGATTTTTCTCTCCATACAGATGCTGCCAGACCTGTTGAGATTTTCCAGCATTTTCTCTTTTGGTTATAGCTACATGCTTTTTACCTCTCTCCTATTCTGAATTGAGGAGCCACAGTGACAGTTTTCCAATCCTCTGGAACTTCTCCAGAATTCAAAGAGCTTAGAAAAATTGCAACCACTCCACTCATCAGCTCTGTAATTCCTTCCTTTAGGATCCTATGTTGCAAGGCACAGGGCCAGGGGACTTACCTGTCTTTAGCTCCATTAGTTTGTCTAATACCATTGCTCCCAGTGATGGTAATGATACATAATTAACCATGCCTAGTATTCAGAATCTTTACTCATCCTGGCTCTGTCTCCAGTCACACTGCTGCCAGGCATATTGGCACCATCCAACAATTAACACCTCATGTTCAAGCTGGATACACCTACCTCCCACAGCTTGGTTTCTCTCAGTTTGTGATCTAATCATATTTATCCCATTATGCTTATTTGTTTCTGTAAGAGACTTAAAATGATTCACACGAGTTTAAATTTTGAATGCTCTTTCAGGAAGCTGAAGGGGGAATTAGTTGTACTTTACACTGCATTTCTGTAGAAACATGGTCGATAAGAGCAGGATGAGGTCATTCGGCCCCTCCGGCCTACTCCACCATTCAATATGATCATGGCTGATCATCAAGCTCTACACACTAACCCCGTCCTCCCCTCATATCCCATGATCCTTCATCCAGAAGAACTCCTTCTCGAAAACATAATGCCTTGGCCGCAACCACTTTCTGTGGTAGTGAATCCCACAGGCTCTGGGTGAAGACATTTCTCCTCATCTCAGTATCAAAGGTTTACCCCTTATCATAGAACATAGAACATTCCAGGGCAGTACAGGCCCTTCAGCCCTCGATGCTGTGCAGACCTGTGGAACCAGACCATAACAACACGACAGTTGGAGGAAGAGCGCCTCATTTTCCGCCTAGGAACCGTCCAACCACAAGGGATGAACTCAAATTTCTCCAGTTTCCTCATTCCCCCTCCCCCCCAACTTGTCTCAGTCAAATCCCTCGAACTCAGCACCGCCTTCCTAACCTGCAATCTTCTTCCTGACCTCTCCGCCCCCACCCCACTCCAGCCTATCACCCTCACCTTGACCTCCTTCCACCTATCATATCTCCAACGCCCCTCCCCCAAGTCCCTCCTCCTTACCTTTTATCTTAGCCTGCCTGGCACCCTCTCCTCATTCCTGAAAGGCCTCATGCCCAAAATGCCAAATCTCCTGTTCCTTGGATGCTGCCTGACCTGCTGCGCTTTTCCAGCGACACATTTTCAGCTCTGATCTCCAGCATCTGCAGACCTCACTTTCTCCTCCTTGGGGCCTATCTATCCTAGATTATTCCATTTTCATCCATATGTTTATCTGATGATCATTTAAGTACACTTAAACTTGGCAAGTCGACCACTGTTGCAGGCAGTCCATTCCATCCCCATACTGCTCCATGAGTATAGAAATTACCTATGACATCTGTCCAATATTTATCACCCCTCAATTTAAAGCTATGTCCCCTCATGCTAGCCATCACCACCTGAGGAAAAAGGCTCTCACTGTCCACCCTTCCTAAATCTCTGACTATCTTATATGTCTCAATTAAGTCACCTCTCAATCTTCTTCTCTCTAACAAAAACATCCTCAAGTCCCTCAACCTTTCCTCATAAGACCTTCCCTCCATAACAGGGAATATCCTATTAAGTATCCTCTGCGCCCTTTCCAAAGCTTCCACATCCTTCCTATAATGCCGTGACCAGAACTGTACGCAAGTGCGGCCGCACCAGAGTTTTGTACAGCTGTAGCATGACCTCGTGGCTCCGAAACTCAATCCCTTTACCAATAAAAGCTAGCACACTGTATACCTTCTTAACAATCCTCTCAACTTGGGTGGCAACTTTCAGGGATCGACGTACATGGTCATAGATGTCTCTAGGAGAAAGTGAAGACTGCAGATGCTGGAGATTCTTCGGCTCATGCCCAAAACGTCGATTCTCCTGCTCCTTGGATGCTGCCTGACCCGCTGCGCTTTTCCAGCAACACATTTTCACCACAGATGTCTCTACTCATCTACACTACCAAGAATCTTACCATGAACCTAGATCTCTGCATTCCTGTTACTCCTTTCGAAGTGAATCACCTCACACTTTCACACATTAAACTCCATTTGCCACCTCTCAGCCCAACTCTGCAGCTTATCTATGTCCTTCTGTAACCTGCAGCATCCTTCTGCACTATCCACAACTCTGCTGACCTTAGTGTCATCCTCAAATTTACTAACCCATCCTTCTACGCCCTCATCATTATAAAAATGACAAACAGCAGTGGCCCCAAAACAGATCCTTGTGGTACACCGCTCATAACTGAACTCCAGGATGAACATTTTCCATCAACCACTACCCTCTGCCTTCTTTCAGCGAGCCAATGTCTGATCCAAACCGCTAAATCACCCTCAATCCCATGCCTCCGTATTTTGTGCAAAAGCCTACCGTGGGGAACCTTATCAAATGCCTTATTCTTAAAGTATGACTTCTGCGTCTAGTCTCTCCCACCACTGGGTCACTCTTTTTCATCTGTCTAGAATTGTAATCGGTTTCAATGAGTTTCACACCCTCATTGTTCTAAACTCCAATGAATACGATCTTAACAGACTCCATCTCTCCTCATACATCAGTGCTGCCATCCCAGGAATCCATTCGGTAAATCTCCCTCTGTAGCAAGAACATTCCTCCACAGATAAGGAGACCCAAACTGCACACAATACTCCAGGTGTGGCCACACTATTGTCCTGTCTAACAGCAGCAAAACATCCTTGTTCCTGTATTCAAATCCTCTTGCTATGAAAACCGTCATACAATTTATCTTCTTCTATTGCTTGCTGCAGCTGTGCGCTTCCTTTCAGTGACTGGTGTACAAGGACACCCAGGTATTGTTGAACATTCCCCTCTCTCAATCTACAGCCACTCAAATTATAACCTGCCTTCCTCTTTCTACTAACAAAGTGGACAATCTCACATTTATCCACATCATGTGGCACGTGCCATGCATTTGCCCACTCACCCGACCTCTCCGATCACACTGCAACACCTCTGCATCCTTTTCGCAGCTCACCCTCCAACCCTGCTTTGTGTCATCTGCAAATTTGAAGATATTACATTTAGTTCCCTCATGTCAATCATTGACATATATTGTGAATAGCGGGGGTCCTGGCATCAATCTCTTTGGTACCTCGCTAGTTACTTCCTGCATTCAGCAGACCACCAATTCATTACATTTCTTTAATCAATTTGTGGGGTGTGGGTGTTGCTGACTGGGCCAGCATTAGTTGCCCATCCCTAGTTGCCCTCGGGTACGTGGCAATGAGCTGCCTTCTTGAACCACTGCCATCCACCCAGGGAGAGAAGTCTAGGATTTTGACCCAGTGACAGTGGAGGAACGGTGATATATTTCCAAGTCAAGATGGTAAGTGACTTAGAGGGGAACTTGTTCCCATATACCTGTGGTCCCTGTCCTTCTAGGTGAAAGTGGCCGTGGATATGGAAGGTGCTGTCTGATAACCTTTGGTGAATTTCTGCAGTACATCTTGTAGATAGTATCAGTTTCATTTCTTTAATGAGACTTTGTAGTGATTGATACAACCAAGTGGCTTGCAAGGCCATTTCAGAGGATGGTTAAAAGTCAAAGACATTCTGTAGGCCTGGTATCACATGCAGGCCTGGTCAGGTGAGGATGTCAGATTTCCTTCATTAGTGTGATTATTAGGACATCAGTGGACGAGAAGGCACCAAATGGCAACGGTTCTTTGGTTATCAGGAGATTCTTAATTCCAGATTTTTAAAATTGAATTCAAATTCTACAGTCTGCTGCGGTGGGATTCAAACCCAAGTCCCCAGAACATTCGTTAAGTTTCTGGAATAATCGTCTTGTGACCATACCACTGGGACATCACCTCCTCAATACACCATCAGGATCATTTCGGGAGGATTTCTATCAAGGTGAGTGCAGTGAGCCAGGAAATGGCACTCAGTCTTGGTAGCAAACATCTAGGCCAGAGAAATGGTGGGCCTGAAACCTCAGTACGCCACCTTCCCCAACTACCACTCCATCCCACCCCCCCCACCCCCCGCAACCCACTACTTAAACAACGTGCAGTCAGTCTCAGGTTAGCGATGGTGGGAAAGTGGGTGGTAGATAATTTGGGGCTGAGCTGAGGAGAAATTCCTCCACTCTGAGGGCTGAGAGTTTTTCAACTTCTCTATCCCGGTGGGGTGAGGACACTCCGTCAGTGAATATATCACAGGCTGGGAAAATCAGGTCTCTGATCCCTCAGGAAATGAGCAGGAGGTGAGAAAGTGCAGCCTCCTATCGTATGGAATAAGTCGACGGTACAGGGGCTGAAGGCTGACTCGTATTTCCCAAACACCAAAGTAGAAGAGCGAAAACAAACTTGGTCATTTTGAATCTCACTTTTCACGTGTTAATCAAAACTGAGAGGGGGCAATGATGACCATGTGGTATAATCACTGGACTAATAATCCAGAAAGGTAGAAGTGGGTACTGCAGATGCTGGAGATTAGAGTCAAGATTAGAGAGGGGCTGGAAAAGCTCAGCAGGTCAGGCAGCATTCGAGGAGCAGGAGTTTTCTGCTCCGCGGATGCTGCTTGACCCACTGTGCTTTTCCAATGCCACTCTAATCTTGACTATTAATCCAAAAACCCAGGTAATGTTCTAGAGACATAAGTTTGAATCCCATCATGGCAAATGGTGGAAATTGAATCCAATTTTAATAAAGTTTGGAATTAAGTATCTATGATGACCATGAATTCACCAGGAGAAAGTAAACCCATCTAATGTTTGTTAGGGAAGGAACCTGCCATCCTTACCTGGTGTGGCCTCCATGTGACTCCAGACCCACAGTTAATGAGGTTGACTCTTAACTGGCCTCTGAGCAATTGGGGATGGGCAATAAATGCTGACCTGGGCAGTGATGCCCACGTTGCATTAATGTATATAAAAAGAGTCTGGGAAAGGTTGGAACAGCAGGGTTGATGCTGCGCTGTGTAATGTCTGAAGATATAGACTGTAATAGACTGTAATCTGGTACTGTGTGATTTTTAGCTTTGTCCACCCCAGTCCAACACCGGCCTCCTGTACATCATGTTATTCAGTAGGATCACCATGCTGTTTGTATTAAAACGGATCTGATCAACAAAGATAGAGCAGTAGCTTGGTCCTCCTGGTCGATTGCAAGTCTGTATCATTTGTCAGCAGTAAACAGTGGTATACGCAACTAGTAAAAAGGAACACACTGCCAGCAGAATTCGGGATCAGTACAAGTTGTAATCAGCTGACTGAAGGCTACTTGAAGCCACAGCAGATGCTGTTTTTGAACCCTGGCCTTCCTTTTTTCCAATTCTACTTCCTCTCCAACTCAAGTGCACACATCTTGTCAGATTCCGGAGCAGGAGCAGAAGGTCAAAATCTCAAAAAAGCTGGCACACGAGTTCAGCTGCTAACGAATGGAATGCTGCCCTTTATTTCAAATGAAATGGAATTTGAAAAAAATAGGGTGTTTTGCTAAAAGTACACAAGGCACAAATCAGATCACACCCAGTGTACTATGAACAGCTGTACTGCCTTTGGAAGCAGTCCAGGGAGGTTTTACTTGGTTGATCCCAAGTATGAAAGCATTGTCTTATGAGTGTGAGGTGCTGTGTTATAGATATGTTAACTAACTCACTCAACAGCTCAATATATTCATTAATATCACGTTCCCATTCATTCATACCCTGTCACTAACCTGTTGTTTATTATAAAATGTTTTCATTCATTCATAAAACCACATTTTTTGTCGTGCATTTTACTATTGCATGATAGACTAATTAAAACATTACTTCCAAACCCATTATCGCTCCTCCTTCACACTTTCAACATTTATCAGATGGGCAGCACGGTGGCTCAGCAGTTAGCACTGCTGCCTCACAGCGCCAGGGACCCGGGTTCAATTCCCACCTCAGGCGACTGTGTGGAGTTTGCACGTTCTCCCCGTGTCTGCGTGGGTTTCCTCCGGGTGCTCCGGTTTCCTCCCACAGTCAAAATATGTGCCAGTTCAGGTGAACTGGCCATGCTAAATTGCCCGTAGTGTTAGATTAGGGGTATGGGTGGGTTGTGGATCGCTGTGGACTTGTTGGGCCAAAGGCCCTGTTTCCACACTGTAAGTAATCTACTCAGACCTATTTATGCCAAAAGCCATCTCTGAATAAATATCAAAGACTACTAACCTATTCAAAAATAATACCCTCACCATCATAATAGTGTCTCCACAGCCCACCTAAAACTGTGGAAAAATTATAATTTTCATCAGCCCATACCAACTGCTTCTCAGGACCTGAATAGATTGCAGAACATCAGAGTTTCCCCAACTGTTATGTACTTGTTAAATACGTTAAACAGGGCAGCTACCCCCTTTACTGTCAAGATGTGGAGGCGCCAGTATTGAACTGGGGTGGACAAAGTTAAAAATCACATAACTCCAAGTTACAGTCTGACAGGTTTGTTTCGAAGTACTAACTTTCAGAGCACTGCTCCTTTATCACGCAACTCTGAAGCAGGATCACAGGACACAGAATTTATAGTATAAGATCACAGTGCAACTTATATGATACATTGAACAAACCTAGATTGCTGTTAGGTCTTTCATCGTTTAGAATGGGTTGCAGGTTTCGGCTCATTAATATGTAACTCCCAGAACTTCTTTCGAATTATATTCTCGAGATAAAACAAAAGGTGACATCTCAGCTCAGGTAATGGTGTGATGTTAGAGTCTGTCTGTATCCCAATCTGGAGTCAGACTGGTTCGATTTCCAAAGTAGGAATTTACAAAATGTCACATGCAGATTGTGTGCTTTTTGAACAAAACAGAATGTATCTGCAATCATAAGTCTGCACATGGAAATTCACCTCGTAGATATATACGTGTGTCTGTGTGTATGTGAGGGAGGGAGAGAGAGTGTGTGTGAGTGTGAGTGCGTGTGAGAGTGTCTGTATACCTCTCAGAAGGTGAATGTGTATATCTGAGGCACCCTCTCTCATACACACGTTCTCTCATGCACACACACCTACACCCCACAATACATGTACACATGCAACACATACACACTCACACTCTCTCTCTCTCACACTCACGCACACGCACACTCTCTCTCTCTTCCTCCCTCTCACACATACACACAGACACAAATAGATATCTATGGAGTGAATTTCCATTGACAGAATTGTTTAAACCGAATGTTTAAACCATCTCCTATTTCCCCAGGACAGATGTCACCCAAATCTTGTAAACAACAGATAAAATGATGTAACACCATAGTGTTAGAATTTTAATATGTGGGTATAAAGAGGCAAATGTAAGAACTGTACTTTGGGATTCCATTGCCGCCTTGAACTGTGCTACTGCGGTAGCTGAATAAAAAGGATATTTTCACCACTCACCAACTTCGGTCTTTAGTTAAATATGATCCAATGTGAGGAAAGGTTGAGTAGGTTGGGAATGGACTCATTGGAATTTACAAGAATGAGAATTGGCCTTAGTGAAACATACAAGATTCTGAGAAGACTTGACAGGGTAGATGCTGAAAGGTTGTTCCCCTTGTGTGACAGAGTGGGACCACTTAGTGTAAGCATTGAGTAAAGGCTGCCCGTTAGAGACAGATCAGATGAGCAATCCTCACTCTGATAGTTGTGAATTTGCGTAGAATTGACGCTGGACAGGGGCTGGCGTGGGGAGGTAGTCCCAGAGCAGTGACCGGTGTGGGGAGGTAGTCCCAGAGCAGCGGCCAGAATGGAGAGGTAGTCCCAGAGCAGTGACCGGTGTGGGGAAGTAGTCCCAGAGCAGTGACCGGTGTGGGGAGGTAGTCCCAGAGCAGTGACCGGTGTGGGGAGGTAGTCCCAGATCAGCGGCCAGAATGGAGAGGTAGTCCCAGAGCAGTGACCGGTGTGGGGAAGTAGTCCCAGAGCAGTGACCAGCGTGGGGAAGTAGTCCCAGAGCAGTGACCGGTGTGGGGAGGTAGTCCCAGAGCAGTGACCGGTGTGGGGAATTAGTCCCAGAGCAGTGACCAGCGTGGGGAATTAGTCCCAGAGCAGTGATCAGCGTGGGGAAGTAGTCCCAGAGCAGTGACCGGTGTGGGGAATTAGTCCCAGAGCAGTGATCAGCGTGGGAAGGTAGTCCCAGAGCAGTGACCGGTGTGGGGAATTAGTCCCAGAGCAGTGACCAGCGTGGGGAGGTAGTCCCAGAGCAGTGACCGGTGTGGGGAATTAGTCCCAGAGCAGTGATCAGCGTGGGGAGGTAGTCCCAGAGCAGTGACCAGCGTGGGGAGGTAGTCCCAGAGCAGTGACCAGTGTGGGGAATTAGGCCCAGAGCAGTGACCAGCATGGAGAGGTAGTTCCAGAGCAGTGGTCAGCGTGGGGAAGTAGTCCCAGAGCAGTGACTGGCGTGGGGAGGTAGTCCCAGAGCAGTGACTGGCGTGGGGAGGTAGTCCCAAAGTAGTGACTGGCGTGGGGAAGTAGTCCCAGAGCAGTGACCAACATGAGCTAGTTCCAGAGCAACAATCAATGTGGAAATGTAGTTCCATAGCAGTGATTAACATGGGGAAGTAGTCCCGGAGTAACGGCTAATGCAGGGAACAATCCTGGAGTAGGAGATTAGATTAGATTAGATTTACAATGTGGAAACAGGCCCTTCGGCCCAACAAGTCCACACCGACCCGCCGAAGCGCAACCCACCCATACCCCTACATTTACCCCTTACCTAACACTACGGGCAATTTAGCTTGGCCAATTCACCTGACCCGCACATCTTTGGACAGTGGGAGGAAACCGGAGCACCCGGAGGAAACCCACGCAGACACGGGGAGAACGTGCAAACTCCACACAGTCAGTCGCCTGAGTCGGGAATTGAACCCGGGTCTACAGGCGCTGTGAGGCAGCAGTGCTAACCACTGTGCCACCGTGCCGCCCAGGTGGTGCAAGGAGCAAGCCTGAGGGGGAGCAGTCATTGCCCTTACCTTGGAGCCGCTCAGAGCCGCAATGGAGTGGACTGGATGGCTGGAGTGGCGCAGGGACAGTTCTTGGACTGGGGTTTGGTGCGGGTGGTCAGACCATACCATTAAGCCCTGTGCTGAGCTACTGCAAAGTCAGGTTTATGTGTCATTTGTTTATCTGGCTGCAATGTCAATGCTTTGACGATATCTTATTTCTAACTTATTCTTTAAAGACTGTAAAGGAATGCAACAAATGTTCTTTTTCTTCCTCTTTTGTATCTGCGATTTGTACTTGTTCCTAAGATGGTGCTGTAAGAGGTGACATTGTGAAACATTTCACAGTACTCCTGGACTTCTGTACTTGAGTGACCATACTGAATGGTGTAGCAGTCTCAAAAAGCCAAATAACCATGTCCTATTCCTAATTTTTGGTTCTGTTTTACCAGCTGCAAGGAGAGAGAACTGGTTTTTTAACTTGCACTTCATCAGTTACAAAGAACATTCTTATCTGTTCACACTTCAGTTAATAGTAGCTTGCTAGAAAAAGAATAAACCACTTATCAACCACTTCTTGCTAACGTGCTAACTACCTCCCAGAAGAGGAATAATAATCACATGATATCAAACACACACATGAACCTGATAACAAGTTTAAAAGGGAGAATTCTTGGTACAGACAGGGAAGTTAATGGTTACAAAGTGAAGCAGTCCTTGAGATTTTAGATTCTTAACCTGAGAGCTCAATTGTTTGATGCTAACTCGTAGTCTCAGCCACAGTGGAATGTGTATATTTTTCTGAATTCTTGCTGAAGCATTATTTTTCCAATTTGCTTTATCACCAGCATTCCAGCATAGGGATGAGAGAAAGATGAAGGCAGAGAAAATCTTGCAGCCCTTGCTTACAAATTCTTTGTTCCATCTCCCTCTTTGCTATGCTGCTCAAAAGCATCTGTTATAAAGTCATACAGCTGTGCAGCACGGAAACAGATCCTTTGGTCCAACTCATCCATGCTGACCAAATATCCTAAATTAATCTAGTCCCACTTGCCAGCATTTGGCCCATACCCCTCCAAACCCTTCCTATTCATGTACCCATCCAGATGCCTTTGAAATGTTGTAATTGTACCAGCCTCCACCACTTCCTCTGGCAAAAAGTGTGGTGCTGGAAAAGCACAGCCAGTCAGACAGTATCCGAGGAGCAAGAGAGTCGACATTTCGAGCATAAGCTCTTCATCATTCCTGATGCACTACACCTTTTGACTCTGATCTCCAGCATCTGCAGTCCTCAATTGCACACTCCCTCTGGCAGCTCATTCCAAACATGCATCTGTGCATGAAAAAGTTTCCCCATCGGTCCCTTCTAAATATTTCTCCTCTCACCCTAAACCTATGCCATCTAGTTCTGGACACCCCCACCCCAGGGAAAAGCCTTTGTCTATTTATCCTATTCATGTCCCTCATTATTTTATAACCTCAGCCTCCAATACTCCAGGGAAAACAGCCCCAGCCTATTCAACTTCTCCCTATCGTTCAAACCCTGACAACATCCTTGTAAATCTTTTCTGAACCCTTTCAAGTTTCACAACATCCTTCTGATAGGAAGGAGACCAGAACTGAACACGATATTCCAAAAATGGCCAAACCAATCCAAAGGGATTCTATAAATATATTAAAGGCAGAAAGGTAACGAGAGAGAGAATAGGGCCCCTCAAAGATCAGTAAGGCAGCCTATGTCTGGAATTGCAGGAGATGGGGGAAATACTAAACAGGTATTTTGCATCAGTGTTTACTGTGGAGAAGGATATGGAAGATATAGAACGTGGGGAAATAGATGGTGACATCTTGTAAAATGTCCATATTACAGAGAAGGAGGTGCTGGATGTCTTAAAATGCTTAAAGGGGGATAAATCCCCAGGACTTGATCAGGTGTACCCTAGAACTCTGTGGGAAGCTAGGGAGGTGATTGCTGGGTCCTTTGCTGAGATATTTATATCATTTGCTGAAAGCTTGCTCTATGTGTCTTTTAGAGTCTAACTCCACTATCTTTCTAAACCACTAACTGGCAGACACCTCCCAAATTGTGGAATGATCATGTGTTTATCAGTGAAGCAAGACATGTGAATTTCTTGTTGTTGACACAGTTGCCTGGTTTCAAAAGCCTTTCCATAAAACAGGGCGATTTCAGTGCAGAATCTTCGGACTCTCCAAACTTGTCTCAATCTGTTGTCAGGTGACCACTGTGGCCATTTTAAATCCATATTTCTTCCTTTTGGAAAGCCATCTTAGACTATGCAATATTTTAAGTATGCCAATCAGTTATGGAAGTTCAAATTCAAAAGTCCATATTTACTACTATCACAAGTATATTTATATCCATCCGTATGTATACAGTACATTTTTCTGTATGTCTGCACATGTACATCTATAGTACAGTTCACAGAAAGCAAAAAGAGGTGCAAATCCTCATGATTTGGGCTGGCACGGTGGCTCACTGTGGCCTCACACAGCCCAGGACCCAGTGTTCGATTCCTGCCTCAGGTAACTGACTGTGTGGAGTTTGCACATTCTCCCTGTGTCTGGTTGGTTTCCTCCCATGATCCAAGGATGTGCAGGTTAGGTGAATTGGTCACGCTAAATTGCCCATAGTCAGGGGCAAACGGGTCTGGGTGGGCTACTCTTCGGAGGGTCAGTATGGACTTGTTGGGCCGAAGGGCCTGTTTCCATACTGTAGGTGATCTAATCTAAAAATAATTTGAGACTGGAGCCCTTTTAGTTTATTTGAACTCTATCTGACCTCTTACATTTTCATTTCGTTTTTTAGCTTTTCTCTTATTGGAGTGAATTTCGTAGAAACCTCCCAGCCAAACATAGCATTCGAAGATGTCTGTGGTTAGAGATAACAAAGTATCTCACAGACACAATGTCAGAATAAAGAACAACTTGTTCATACTGTTTGCAACGGTTTCTCTTCAATAGTTATTGCCAGCAAGCTCCAGGAACAACTTGTCCCTGCCATGATATTCTGGAATTAATTGACATTCCTGACTTGGCACCATCTCTCAAAGCCCGTTGAACACTCAGATTGGTACTGCCAGTCTGGAGCTGGTCCTGCCTGGTTCCTGATATTTACTCTGAACCTGGGGTGGCACGGTGGCTCAGTGGTTAGCACTGCTGCCTCACAGCACCAGGGACCTGGGTTCGAACCCAGACTCGGGCGACTGTGTGGAGTTTGCATATTCTTCTCAGGTCTACGTGGGTTTCTTGACCAATTCAACCATCTCATCATCCCTTTGTTCTCCTAAACAAGCATCCTAAATGAAGGATACTGTATATGGGGTTTGATGATTGACTCAGACTCTGTGTGTTTCTCTCTCACAAAATCTGCCAGCATTAGTAGTGGTTATTGCTGCTGCCTCACAGTACTACGGTCCCAGGTTCAATTCCAGTCTTGTGAGACTACAGAGTTTACACATTCTCCCCGTGTCTGCATGGGTTTCCTCTGGGTGATCCGGTTTCCTCCCACAATCCAAAGATGTGCAGGCCATGATAAATTGCCTATAGTGTGAGGTGCATTAGTCAGGGGTCAATATAGGGGAGAGAATGGGTCTGAGTGGGGTGCTCTTTGGAGGGTCAGTGTGGACTTGTTGAGCTGAAGGATCGGTTTCCATATTGTGGGTAATCTAATCATTTCGGTTTTTATTTCAGATTCCTGCGCCCCAATACTTTGCTTGTTTCTCATTACTGACTCTAGACTGTATTCTGCTGCCCAGATACAGTTTTTAAATTTCTCTATGTGCACTGCTTGTATTGTTCGGAATGGAGTAAGATGCTTGTCAGGTGCAGGACCCAAAACATCACACTAACGCTGTACTCATTGTAGGAGTTGTTCCCATCGCAGAAAGAGATGTGGGCAAAGCAGCGGTGAGCAATGCAATAGTGGC
Organism: Hemiscyllium ocellatum; assembly: GCF_020745735.1. Classification (NCBI taxonomy): domain Eukaryota; kingdom Metazoa; phylum Chordata; class Chondrichthyes; order Orectolobiformes; family Hemiscylliidae; genus Hemiscyllium; species Hemiscyllium ocellatum. Next base: position 16,490,508 of record NC_083442.1, read on the forward strand.
GAGACTAAGATTCTGAGAATCATTGAAGTTCACAGCAAAGAAAAAGACCCTTCAGCCCATCGAGTTTTACTGGTCAAAATCAAGCAGCCAAATATTCTCATCCCATTTTCCAGCAGTTGGCCCATTGCCTTATATTGCCTTAGTACAGTAAGTGTACACCTAAATATTTCTTCACTGTGGTGAGGGTTTCTGCCTCTCCCACCTAACAGTTCCAGATTCCCATCACCCTCTGGGTGTAAACGTTTTCCTTACATTTCCTCTAAACCTCCTGCCCCTTACCTTAAATCTATCCCACCTCTTCATTGATTCCCCCCATCAAGGGGACAAATACCTTCCTGTGTACTCTATCTCTGCCCCTCATAATTTCATACACCTCAATCACGTCCCCTCTCATTCTCCTCTGCTTCAAAGAAAACAACCCTTCCTCCGTTCTCTGCCTGAAAGTAGATCCGGCCTATTGTGCTGTGATAGAACAAAGAACAAAGAAAATTTACAGCCCCGGAACAGGCCCTTCGGCCCTTCAAGCCTGAGCCGATCCAAATCTACTGACTAATCTGTCGCCCAATTCCTAAGCATCTGTATCCCTCTGCTCCCCACCTACCCATGCATTTGTCCAGACGCATCTTAGAAGAATCTACCGCGCCTGTCTCTACCATCTCTGCTGGCAATGCATTCCAGACACCTACCATCCTCTGTGCGAAATACTTGCCGCGTGTATCCCCCTTAAACTTCCCACCTCTCACATTGAAAGCATGACCTCTCGTTATTGAATCCTTCACCCTGGGAAAAAGCTTGTCTCTATCCACCTTGTCTATACCCTTCAGGATTTTGTAAACCTCAATCAGGCCCCCCCCTCAATCTCCTTTTTTTCTAATGAAAATAAACCTAACCTACTCAACCTCTCCACCATGGAAGACAGAAAGGATTCTGAATCCACGCAGCCAGAACAGGAACCAGTCTTTGATTTGTTAGCACCCATTTGATCTTCAGTAACCCAAGAAATGGAGGGGTGATGTTTGTGCAGTGATACTGCCACTGGTTTCATAATCCAGTCTAATGTTCTGGGGACAATGGGCTCAAATCCCACCACAGGAACTGGTGGAGTTTAAATTTGGTTACAAAATCTGGAATTGAAAGCAGGTGTCAGTATTTCTTTCTGTTTTAATTAAAGAGATACTACTCTCCTGGTTTTTATATATATATATATATATATTTGTTTACCCACACATACCACCGCCTAACTGCCGTACTGCTTATGTTTCCCCAGCACCCACATTGTGTGTGAGCAGGTGTGAGACACAGTGAGAGACACAAGATGTACAAATCTTTATTTAATTTCCACCACCAGGAAGATAGGAAAACACCCGAGTGGCCAGTGACAAGCAGTGCCCTTCACATCAAAGGGCAATGCTGTGTGATCAAACAGTGAAGGGGAGGGCATCGACTAAATCAAAATAGAGTTGGAGGGGGAAATGGTGCACTCCACTCCCTGTGGTGCCCACCTCTCCCTGAAAATCCCAAGAGTGTTGATGGACACCGCGTGCTCCTATTCCAGAGACACCCGGGCCCTGACGTAACCGCGGAAGAGGGGCAGGCAGTCGGCTCTAACGACCTCCTCCACGGCCCGCTGCCTGGACCTGTTTATGGTCAGTTTGGCCAGGCCCAGGAGCAGACCCACGAGGAGATCCTCTGACCTTCCCTCCCCCCTCCGCACAGGGTGCCCCAAGATGAGGAGCGTGGGACTGAAGTGCAACCAAATGGAGAGGAGAAGGTTCGCTAGGAAACTAAAAAGCACCCACACCCCATATAAACATGGTCCACGGACTCCATAGCACTATAGAAAAAGCAGTTGGGCTGGGAGTCTGTGAACCACCTCAATCAGTGGTTGCTGGGGACTGCTGTGTGCAGCACCCTCCACCCCAGATCCCTGAGAGAAAGGGGGAGGACTCCCACATAGAGAGCCCTCCATTGGGGAGCAGGTGTCAGTCATAGTGACTGTGACAATGATTGCTTTTTTAAAAAAAAACCCAACTGGCTCACCACTGCCCTTCAGGGAAGGCAACTGTTGTTATTAATTGGAGTGGGCGACAACATGACTCCCAAAACACAGTTTCTCTGAAATGCCCAATGTATGGGATTCGAACCCTTGCTCCCGGAGCATAGACCTGCCCTTCTGCATTTCGAGGGACATTATCACTACACCATTGTCTCTCCTTGAGGATTGGCTGGTCAAGTCTGGATGCAATTAGTGCCAACAGTGTAGGGTCCAATCCCTGCTCCAGTCGAGATGGAACTTATCAGGAAAGGGCCAATCGAGCCATTCAGATTAAAGGCGTTTTGGGCACAGGTGACAAATGCTGACTTTGTCAGTGATGCCCACATCCCATGAAAGAATGCACAAGTCCCGGCTGGTGCACACGTTTTCCAGCATGTTGTAGCCTGGAGCTATGGACTGTGATGGTAGACACTCCAATTTCATTTCACAAACAAGGGAGATGAGGAGTCTCTCCTGCTCTTCCAGCCTGCCATTGGCAGGTGCTGGAAGGAATTTCGAGTTGATTTTCGACCTGTTTGCCTGGGCTCTGAACACACTTCCCTTGGCCATCGAGTGGGACTTGAACCTGAAGCCTCTGGCTCAGATGCAATAGTCATTGCTCATTACATTCCAACACCTCCTCCCTCAGAAAGGTCAAAGGTGACAATGAGCTTAACATAAGGAAGGGACTGAACGAAGAATTAAGATTGCTCATGGAGAAGAACAGATGAGGACGTCAAACAGGGAACTGAACAGAAAATTCTTTGAAAATGGTTAGATGTGAAACCTGCTGTGTTGGTAGTGCTTGAGTTAATTGTATAAATACATTTAAGAGATCAAAGCTGATAAATACATGAAGGGGAAGTGAATAGAAGGTTATGTGAGGGGGGAGGGAGAAAAAACACAAGTAAGGACACTGTTAGGTAGGATTAACACTCGGGCAAATGTAAGATGGATGTAACACTAAAATGTTAGATAGAAATAGCTCTCAGGCTGAGGTGGCCAGGAGGCCCCAGAGGGGGAAACAGACACGAGGTCTGAGGGAGATAACTGAACCAGTGGAAAAGTACTGAAAGAGCAGTAAAACTTGGGAAAACAGAACAAAGGGGGCCATCTGGTACATAACAAGTTGAGCTAACTGATAGCCAAATAAGGCATGGTCAAACACAGATAAGAGACTGGGGCCAATGACAAACTGTAGAACCGACCATTACCAAATAAGGGAACGGTGCAGGAATAAGGGGGGTATAAGAATAAACAACTTAGAACAAAGGGGTCAGAACACCTTCTCCAGCCAGACAGATGTCTTGCTCTAAACCTATTCTCTCTCGAATAAAGCAGTCTGTTTCTTAGAATCTGACCCGGTGTCACATTCCTCCGAAATGAACACGGGGACGGTAGAACCGTCTTAACAACACGTTGGATCAAATAGCCAGGTTCTGGTCTCGATGAGTCACAATCGAATGGTATAGGGTTGGCCATCCAGGACTGAGATGGGAGAAATGTTTTCACCCAGAGAGTGGTGAGCCTGTGGAATTCTCTGCCACAGAAAGTGGTTGAGGTCAAGAATGTGTTTAAGAAGGAGTTAGACATAGTTCTTGCTGGATGTGGGGTGGCACGGTGGCTCAGTAGTTAGCATTGTTGCCCCATGGCACCAGGGAACTGGGTTCAATTCCATGCTCGGGCGACTGTCTGTGTGGAGTTTGCACATTCTTTTCGTGTCTGCGTGGGTTTCTTCCAGGTGCTCCGGTTTCTTCCCACAGATCAAAGATGTACTGGTTAGGTGGATTAGTCATGAGAGGGTGGCATGGTGGCTCAGTGGTTAGCACTGCTGCCTCACAGCATCAGGATCCCAGGTTCAATTCCCACCTTGGGCAACTGTCTGTGTGGAGTTTGCACATTCTCCCTGTGTCTGCATGGGTTTCCTCTGGGTGCTCCAGTTTCCTCCCACAGTCCAAAGACTGTGCAGGTTAGGTGAATTGACCATGCTAACTTGCCCGTAGTGTTAGGTGCATTAGTCAGAGTGAATGTAGAGGAATGGTCTGGGTGGGTTGCTCTTCGGAGGGTTGGTGTGGACTTGTTGGGCCGAAGGGCCTGTTTCCACACTGGAGGGAATCTAATCTAATCTAAAAATAAATGCAGGGTTACAAGGATAGAGGTGGAAGAAGTGAGGACTGCAGATGCTGGAAATCAGAGTGGTGCTGGAAAAGCACAGCAGGTCAGGAAAATCCAAGGTGCAGGAAAATCGACGTTTCGGGTAAAAGCCCTTCATCAGGAAACATAGGGGTGGGACTGGGTGGGATGTTCTTCAGAGGGTTGATGTGCACTTGATGGACTGAATGGCCTGATTCCACACTGTAGGGATTCTATAGGAATAGAGTTCTCTATTCTAAAGGGATCAAAGGGAATGGGGAGAAAACAGGAACGGGGGACTGAGTCGGACAGTCAGCCGTGATCGTATTGAGATGTGGAGTAGGCTCAAAGGGCTGAATGGCCTATATCTGCTCCTGTTTTGTTTATGTTTCTCTGTCTGTTTTATTTTGTAAAAATGGAGTTAGATGCAGAAAAGCCTGAAAGTACTCAGTCTCTGCAGACAGAGAATGACCAGTGAGATCTGAAAAGTCTGATCGGCTCATTGTTGAGAAATCCCGAAGGTTCCAGCGTGCAACTGGATCTTCTGATTCTCCTGTTTCAGGGAATTTGGAAAAGCAGTTTGTAAACAGCTCACTGCCCTCTTGCTCATGAACACTCCCACCTTTGTCAGGGAACAACTTCTGTGACGTCTTTGTACATTCTCCCTCATACGAACACTTCACACTTTCCCTTATATGCCTCACTGCACCTTCACCTCCCACTACAGCTACCCGCCGCCTCTCCACTTTCACCTTCAACGAGAGGCCAAACAGTCCCCTTCCCCCTCACCACCCGCCCCCTCATTCTGCCTGCACTGATCTCACATTTAGTCACTTCTCCTTTGACAACAGTCACTTCCCCCAAGATAGGTTTCCACGGAAGCAATTTCTATGAGAGGCCATAAGATATCGGAGCAGAAGTAGGACATTCAGCTCATTGAACCATGGTGGCTCAGCGGTTAGCACTACTGCCTCACAGTGCCAGGGACCTGGGTTCGATTCCAACCTCAGCAACTCTGTGGAGTTTGCACATTTTCCCCGTGTCTGGGTGGGTTTCCTCCCACAGTCCAGAGGTGTGCAGGTTAGGGTGAATTGGCCATGCCAAATTGTCCCATAGTGTTCTGGGATGTGTCGGTTATGTGCATTAGTCAGGGGGAAATGTAGAGGAATGAGGTCGGGAAATGAGTCTGGGTGGGTTACTCTTCGGAGGATTGGTTTCAACTTGTTGGGTCAAATGGCCAATTTACGCACTGTAGGGAAACTATTCGCTGAGTCTGCTCTGCCATTCCATGCCATTATGTTTAATCTTCCAACTCCACTTTCCTGCTGTTATTTCCATAACCCTGAGTCTCCTTAACGATGAAACATCTGTCTATCTCAGCCTTGAATATACCTAATTACCTGGCCTCGACAGCCCTCTGCAGTGAAGAATTCCACAGATTAACAAACCACTGAGTGAAGAAATTCCTTACCTCTGACTGAAATGCGCGACCCCCTCACTCTGAGATGACACCCTCTGGTCCCAGACTCTCCCACAAGGGGAAACAACCTCTCCATATCTATTCTGTCAAGCCCATAGAACGTTGTATGTTTCAATGAGGTCACCCCTCATTCTTCTTAACTCTGAATGAGTACAAACCCCATGTCTCTTTACAAGACAGTATCTCCATACTTGAGATCAACATACTGAACGCTCCCTGGACTAGCTCCAATGCCAGTATATCTTTCCTTTGTTGAGAAGACTTATTAAATGCTTGGGGTATTCAAGGTTGGGGGAAGTGTAGTTGGGAGTGTGTGAGCTAAGTATGGGGGTCTGTTAAGTAGATGTTCAGGAGTTAGATAATTTATTTAATAGTTTAACTTGTCTTTTGTTAATTTATTAATTAATTTTATTGGAGCTTCCAAATTTTCCAATTTCAGTAGAGATTTTTGGAGGGTTCCAGGTGCAGAAAAATTTCCAGTGTCAAGTTAAATTTTCTGATTGTACTATGACGGGGACCTACAGGGTCCCTATGCCCAACTCCCATACAAACTGGAATGGGGACTGACTGGACATTGGAAAATCCAATTATTGTGGCCCCCATGGCAATCCATCTGTTGTAGGTTGCCATTCGGAAAACTCTCTTTATCCCAATTCTATGTCTTTTCTTAGTAAGCCAATTGTTTATTGGTGTTAACATCCTAACCCCAGATACCACGGGATCTTATCTTATTACGTAGCCCTACGAGTGACACCTTTTCAAATATCTTATGGAAATCTAAATATATTACATCTATTGGTTCCCCTTTACTTTTCCTGCTTTTTACCTCCTCAGAAATTATAATAAATTTGTCAGTTACGATTTTCCCTTCATGTAGCCCTGCTGACTCTGAGCATTTTATGCATTTCTAAATGCTCTGATAGTGCATCGTTGATAACAGGTTCTAACATTTTCTCCCAGGAGGGATGTTAAGCCCAACTGACCTACAGTTACATGTTTCTTTTATTTCCTCTCCTTTTTGAACAATGGTATTTCATTGGCAGTTTTCCAATTCTTGAAAGCTCCTAGAGAATCTAAACATTCCTGGAATTAATATCAATGCATCTAATATCTCTGTAGATAATTCCTTTCAGATCCTTGGTTATATCCCATCAGGTTCAGGGAGGGAGTTGGACTGAAGGGTCTGTTTCTGTGCTGTAGATCTCTATGAATTTATGTCTCTATGACTTAGCAGCTTCTATCACCACTAGTTCTCCAGCTCTTTCTCTCTAGTGATTTATCGTGTATTGATTTCTTTCTTCCTTCTTTTTCTTGAATATTAGTCCACTGCTTTTCGTCATCTATAAAAATGATTTGGATGTGAGCATAAGAGGTCTAGTTAGTAAGTTTGTAGATGACACCAAAATTGGAGATGTAGTGGATAGTGAAAAAAGTTACCTCAGATTACAACAGGATCTTGATCAGATGAGCCAATGGACTGAGGAGTGGCAGATGAAGTTTAATTTAGATAAATGCAAGGTACTGCATTTTGGGAAAGCAAATCTTAGCAGGACTTATACACTTAATGGTAAGGTCCTAGAGAGTGTTGCTGAACAAAAGAGACCTTGGAGTGCAGGTTCATAGCTCCTTGAAAGTGGAGTCGCAGGTAGATAGGATAGTGAAGAAGGCGTTTGGTATGCTTTCCTTTATTGATCAGAGTATTGAGTACAGGAGTTGGGAGGTCATGTTGCAGCCGTACAGGACGTTGGTTAGGCCACTGCTGGAATATTGCATACGATTTTGGTCTCCTTCATATTGCAAGGATGTTGTGAAACTTGAAAGGGTTCAGAAAAGATCTACAACGATGTTGCCAGAGTTGGAGGATTTGAGCTGTGGGGAGAGGTTGAATAGGCTGGGGCTGTTTTCCCTGGAGCATTGGAGGATGAGGGATGACCTTATAGAGGTTTATAAAATCATGCCGGGCATGGATAGGATAAATAGACAATGTCTTTTCACTGGGGTGGAGGAGTCCAGAACTAGATGGCGTCGGTTTAGGGTGAGAGAGGAAAGATATAAAAGAGACCTGAAGGGCAACTTTTTCACACAGAAGGGTGGTTTGTGTGTGGAATGGGCTGCCAGAGGAAGTGGTGGAGGCTGAAACGATTACAACATTTAAAAGGCATCTGGATGGGTGTATGAATAGGAAGGGTTAGGAGGGATATGGGCCGGGTACTGGCAGGTGAGACTAGATTGGGTTAGGATATCGGTTGGCACGGATGAGTTGGACCGAAGGGTCTGTTTCTGTGTTGTACATCTCTATGACTCTGTAACCATACCTCTGACGCTCACATCCAAATCATTGATATAAATGACGAAAAGTAGTGGACCCAACACCGATCCTTCTGGCACATCACCAGTCACAGGCCTCCAGTCTGAAAAGCAACCCTCCACCACCACCCTCTGTCTTCTACCTTTGAGCCAGTTTAGTATTCAAATGGATAGTTCTCCCTGTATTTCTCTAATGTGAAGACTAAGTTAAATTATTTGGTGAATTCCTCATTTCCGGGTTTTCCATTGTAAGTTCCCTAGCCGTATTCTTTAGGCAGTCTGTGTTCATTTGCTCTTCCCCTTTACTTATTTAATGAAGCTCTTACAGCCTGTTTCTGTTACTTGCTAGGTTACCTTCCAAGTTTCTTCTCTCCCTCTTCCTTGGTCATCTTTTGTTGGCTTTTAAAACCAGAAAAGGCGTTTCAATGTGGCTGTTTGAAGGTATTTTCATTCATTTAAGAGACAGCTAACATTTCCTCCTGACTCACTGCTGCGCGGTTCAAAAATTACGTTGACCTCTTTTGTACGTCTTTGAACAAAAGATCAGCTTGCAACGGTGTTAACTTTTCAATGGGAAAATGTACTCACAAGGAACAGCCTGCAATTTCTCTTCTTGGAAGTTTCCACCTCAGAGTCCAACAGCAAGAGTGGGGGTGGAGTGTGACCTCACAGTCTCATTTCCCTTTAAGCCCACAAAAGTACAAGTGGTTGAAGGAGCACAGCAGCATTGTGGAGAGAGTTAACATTTCGAGTCTGGTATGATTTCTTCAGAACTCACTCTGTTGAAGCCCACTGACCTTCTCATCAATATAAAACATCACCACAATCCCATTGCTCATTCAAAAGAGATGACTGGTGGTAGTTTAACCTGAGGGTCACCATGCCTCAGGAAAGGGGAGAGGCTGAGAAGGCAGGAATCTCATAGTACCCTCAGCCTGTACATAATCTGAACTTGCGCTGTCAACGACACTCAATGTCGCAAACCAGCCGTATCACCAACTGAGAGAAAGTGAGGGCTGCAGATGCTGGAGATCAGAGTCAAAAAAGTGTGGTGCTGGAAAAGCACCTGAGGAAGCCCTGGTTGAAGGGCTTATGCCTGAAATGTTGACTCACCTGCTCCTTGATGCTGCCTGATTGGCTATACTTTTCCAGCACCACACTATCACCAACTAAACTGACCGACCCACTCTGACCAACATCAAAGTAAAAATGAATTCATTGCCAATCACAGATCTTTCACAATGTTTTGTCTTTCCAAAAAACCCTGGGTGGAATGTTTACACAGGCATTAAAGTTAGGAAGGGATTGTCTTATGAAGAGATTGAGTAGGTTGGGCCCTTACTTTGAAAGGTTGAAAGAAGGAAGGGTGATCTTGTTGAATGATCCAAGATTCTTAGAATACCTGACAGGTTAGTTGCATAAAGGCTGTTTCCTCTTGTGGGAGAGTCTCGGAGCACAGTACATCATCTCAGAATAAGGGATTACTCCTTTGTGAGGTGGAGAGATGAGGTGGACAATCCTCACTCTCAGGGTTGCGAAACTGTAGACGACAGAGATTTGACCCGGTGTTGACAAGTGAGTAAGAACCGATGGTGGTGACATGGGCTGAAGTGGAGGGCGTGATGGTGCTGCAGATCAGAGGGTGTAGCAGTCTCCCAGTTGGCCGAACTGGATATAGATGCTCTATTGTGGTGGCTGTCACTAGACATGATAATCAGTCAGGACCAAGAGGAAATCTGTGTCACTCCTTCCCAGCACACTCTCGATGATGGAAAGAGAATAGAGGAAGTCACCACTAACGTGAATGGATTTATGCGACAGGGAAATTGTAGTTAGGCCTCTCTGCCATTTTCTAATGGTTAGAAAACAAGATGTCCACCTGAGCAACGTACTATCGACCTACAATATACAAATATCTGATGACGAATAGAGAGATCTCGGTGTCCAGGTGCATTAATCCCTGAAAGTTGCCACCCAGGTTGATAGGATTGTTAAGAAGGCATATGGTGTGTTGGCGTTTAATGGTAGGGGGATTGAGGTTCCAAGCCACGAGGTCATGATGCAGCTGTACAAGACACTTGGAGTATTGCATGCGCTTCTGGTCACTGCATTATAGGAAGAGTGTGATAGCTTAGGAAAGGATTCAGAGGAGATTTACCAGGATGTTGCCTGGTATGGAATGAAGGTCTTATGAAGAAAACCTAAGGCAACTGAGACTGTTTTCATTGGAGAGAAGATGGTTGAGAGGTGACCTAATCGAGACATATGAGATAATCAGAGGGTTAGATAGGGTGGACAGTGAGAGCCTTTTTTCTCAAATGGTGAAGGCTAACACGAGGAAATTAACTTTAAATTGAGGGGTGATAGATATAGGTCAGATATCAGGGGTAGTTTCTTTACTCAGAGAGTAGTAGGGGTGTGGTATGGCTTGCCTGCAGCAGTAGTAGACTCGAGTAAAAAATGAGGTCTGCAGATGCTGGAGATCACAGCTGCAAATGTGTTGCTGGTCAAAGCACAGCAGGCCAGGCAGCATCTCAGGAATAGAGAATTCGACGTTTCGAGCATAAGCCCTTCATCAGGAATAAGAGAGAGAGAGCCAAGCAGGCTAAGATAAAAGGTAGGGAGGAGGGACTAGGGGGAGGGGCGATGGAGGTGGGATAGGTGGAAGGAGGTAGAACGTGGCTGAAGTGAGTAAAAAATGAGGTCTGCAGATGCTGGAGATCACAGCTGCAAATGTGTTGCTGGTCAAGAGTAAAAAATGAGGTCTGCAGATGCTGGAGATCACAGCTGCAAATGTGTTGCTGGTCAAGAGTAAAAAATGAGGTCTGCAGATGCTAGTAAAAAATGAGGTCTGCAGATGCTAGTAAAAAATGAGGTCTGCAGATGCTCGTAACGTCGAATTCTCTATTCCTGAGATGCTGCCTGGCCTGCTGTGCTTTGACCAGCAACACATTTGCAGCAGCAGTAGACTCGCCAACATTAAGGGCATTTAAATGGGCATTGGACATATATATGGAAAATAATGGAACGGTGTAGGTTAGATGGGTGTCAGATTAATTTCACAGGTTGGCGCAACATCAAGGGCCGAAGGGCCTGTACTACGCTGGAACGTTCTATGTTCTATCTGAGGTTTCTTGCCGAGGGCAGAGCTCTTTGGGGTGGTGCTCTCCTGATGCATAGTTAACCTGTACCTGAGAGTCTCGAGATTATTCTGTAAAATAATCAATCTCAGAAATTTCACGTGACAAATGTTTGCCCACTCGCTTAACCTGCCTCTGTAGTCTCTTAATGACCACTTGCCTCCCATCCTTTCACTGGTCATTTGCTGACTTACATTCTGGTTAGCTGCTCATTTGCATGTTCCCTTAAAGTGATATTGCAACGAGAACATCAATATCTCCAAGAAATCAGATGTATGGCACAAAGCTTTGAAACAACATTGTTATACTGAAAACACTGTAAAGTCAAGCTCCTGTCTACTTGCAAAGATTATAAGAGAAACAAATTCGAAAGGATATTGTTCAGGACAGTGCATCTAGCTTACGGCCAAGTTTGAGCTCAGTCCAATTTTTCGGCCACGTACTTCAATTAATGACATATCTGAACTCCCTGATTTACCGTACATTTTTGCTTTTTGATCAAATATTGTGTGCAATTACTATTTTATAATACTAAACCAGATATTGCTGGAAAAATCTCAGCAGAGCCTGGCTGCACCTGTGGAGAGAAATCAGAATGAAAGTTTCTGGTCCAGTGACCCTTAGATTAGATTACTTAGAGTGTGGAAACAGGCCCTTCGGCCCAACAAGTCCACATCGACCCGCCACCCACCCATACCCCTTCACCTAACACTACGGGCAATTTAGCATGGCCGATTCACCTACCTGCACATTTTTGGACTGTGGGAGGAAACCAATGCAGACAAGGGGAGAATGTGCAAACTCCACACAGTCAGTCGCCTGAGTCTGAACCCAGGTCTCTGGTGCTGTGAGGCAGCAGTGCTAACCACTGTGTCACCGTGCCACCCGTATCTTCAAATCTGTTCTGATCCATTGATAACTGTTCTTCAGTTCGCTGCGTCGTTGAATATTTTTAAGGCAGACACAAGTATGTTCTTGACTGACAACGGAGTCAAAGGTTATCAGAGAGGCAGGAATGTGGAGTTGAAGCCACCCTCAGGTCAGCCACGGTCTTAATGAATGGCACAACAGGCTCAAGGGGATGAATGGATTACGTCTGATCCTAATTTGTTAAACAAAGCATCAGAAAACTAATTCTGAAGAGTTCAAGGCGTGACCTGCAGATCTGATGTGGCAATGAGTCTTTCAGGGAAGATGTTGTGCCTGATCTGCTTGCTCAGGGCAATGTGAAAGATCCCATGTCTTCGAGTTACCGTAGGTCAGAAATAATCCCATTTGACTCCAAATGCTGAAATCTCGTTTCTTGAATTTCTCTTATCTCTCCGTGGGACGGAAAGGAAGAGCGATATTATCACTTTCTTACTGTGAGCAGAAATGACAAAGAATACAACATCCAACAGGCCTGAACAACAGGGGTACAAAGTTAAAATAGGGTTAGTGTCCAGTTCAAAGAGGAAGATAAAGGACTGTACAGTTCTCCAGGTGACCAATAGCAGCTGTGCATATTGCAGATATTTTTGGGTTCTGGTATTCAGATTATTGAATCCCAACAGTGTGGAAGCAGGCCATTTGATTAGATTACTTACAGTGTGGAAACAGGCCCTTCGGCCCAACAAGTCCACGCTGACCCACCACCCGCCCATACATTTACCCCCTTCCTAACACTACAGGCAATTTAGCATGGCCAATTCACCTGACCCGCACATCTTTGGACTGTGGGAGGAAAACCACACAGACACGGGGAGAACGTGCAAACTCCACACAGTCAGTCACCTGAGGCGGGAATTGAACCCGGGTCTCTGGCGCTGTGAGGCAGCACTGCTAACCACTGTGCCACCGTGCTGCCCATGTTGGTTCTTCAAGTCCACACTGACCCTCCGAAGAGCATCCTAACCCAGATCCACCTCCATACCCTATCCCTCCAACCCTGCATTTCCCATGGCCAACCCACCTAGCCTGCACATCACTGGGCACTATGGACAATTTAGCCTGGCCAATCCACCCTAACCTGCACATCTTTGAACTGTCAGAGAAAGCAGAAGCACCTGGAGGAAACCCATGCAGACACGGGGGAAATGTGCAGACTCGATACAGACAGTTTCCTGAGGCTGGTGTCGAAGTCGGCTCCCTGCCGCTTTGAGGCAGCAGTGCTAATCATTGAGCCGCTGTGGTGCATGTGATGCCAATAGACTGTAGATTCAAGTCCAATTCCAAAAGACTCAATTATGTCACCTAAGGCTGATAATGCAGTGCCAAGTGAGTGATACATTGTTGCCTACTTTCAGCTGAGATGTTAAACAGAGGCCCAGTCTGCCATCTTAGATAGGTATAAAATATGTGTCTGTAATATGCTGTGCCACTGGACTCTGTCCCCTAGCAAAACAGAGAGAGAGAGAAAGAGGGAGAGAAAGAGGGAGGGAGAGAGTGAGGCAGGGAGGGAGAGAGGGAGAAAGGGAGAGAGGGAGGGAGGAAGAGAGAAAGAGAGAGGGAGAGATGGAGAGAGAGAGAGTGAGAGAGGGAGGGAGAGAGGGAGAGAAGGAAGGAGAGAGGGAGAGAGGGAGGGAGAGAGAGAAAGAGGGAGGGAGAGAGGAGAGAGAGAGAGTGAGAGAGAGAGAGAGAGAAGGAAGGAGAGAGAGAGGGAGAGAGAGAGAGAAAGAGGGAGGGAGAGAGTGAGGGAGAGAGAGGGAGAGAGAGAAAGAGGGAGGGAGAGAGTGAGAGAGTGAGGGAGAGAGGGAGAGAGTGAGGGAAAAAGGGAGGGAGAGAGTGAGGGAGGGAGAGAGAGAGAGAGAAAGAGGGAGGGAGAGAGGGAAAGAGGGACAGAGGGAGAGAGAGAGGGAGGAGAGAGAGAGAGAGGGAGGGAGGAGAGAGAGAGGGAGGGAGAGAGAGGGAGGGAGTGAGAGAGAGAGGGAGGGAGAGAGGGAGTGAGGGAGAGAGAGGGAGAAAGGAAGAGAAGGAGGGAGAGAGGGAGTGAGAGAGAGAGGGAGGGAAGGAGGGAGACAGAGAGAGGGAGGGAGAAAGAGAGGGAGGGAGAGAGGGTGAAAGGAAGAGAAGGAGGGAGAGAGAGAGAGGGAGGGAGGCAGGGAGAGAGGGAGAGAGGGAGAGAGGGAGGGAGAGAGGGAGAGAGAGACCAAGAGCCTAATTCACTTCCAGTCACAAATGTATTGCCCTGAGCTGCTTTGAAATATGATGTATTTGTGTATTCTCTGGCTTCAAAATCGCTAAGCCTGACAATTGCAAGTCATGTCTTTCACCAGAAAAAAAACTCTGTCATCCTTGGAACATTTGTCTATCACCCCAGACTGTACTCTGAAACCTTGGAGTCTGGCTTGAATCTTCGGACTGAGGTGTGCAAGTGATCCAGACTGACTCAAGTTGCTGACTTGAGGTGTTGGTTGGGTGGAGGATAGATGAGAATTTTATTCCACAGTGCCGGGCTCAGGTAATCGTCTCACCTGCGCAAGGTGTGCTTCAGAACAAACCCTCAAACAATCACTCTCAGTCCAAGTTGTGAAACATCATCCTTTTACATTATACTTCCACATAACTAGGGGGAGGTTGTGATGTAGTGGTAATACTCTCAGTCGAGACTAGCAGTGCAGAGCCTCAGGCTAATAAAGTGGAGGCAGGCATTGATGGTAGATGATGAAATTTGTCTTTAACTTTAAAATCTGGAGTAAACATGAGCCAGCTCCAGCCTGAGGATATCAAAGGCAAATGGTTATTGCCTGCCTTTTCTTAGCCTTCATCATGAAGTTTCTGGGAAGTAGATATGATCAACTGCATCCAAAAAATAAACAACTAACACAATCTAAAAAAGGGCATACTTAAAATCTGAATGAATTTCCAAAACCTTATTTTTTTTTTGGTTCAACTGAACCAGATTGTGTAACATAGTCCAGAGAATTGGACACAAACTGCTAATTAACCCATCATGCTCATGCTGGTCAGAACCAGCCAGAAAGTCCTACAGCATGGAGACAAGGCCCTTCGGCCCAACTGGTCCATGCTGACTGAAATGTCCATCCACACTAACCCCATTTACCTACAATTGGCCCATATCCTTCTAGACCTTTCCTGTCTATGTATTATCCAAATGCCTTTTAAATGATGTTAATGTACCCACCTCAACCATTTCCACTGGCAGCTCATTCCAGATACGTACCATCCTCTGTGTAAATAAAGTTGCCCCTCAGGTTCCCCTCTAACCTTAAACTGATGCCCTCTCGTCCTCAATTCCCCAACCCTGAGAAAAAGACTGAGTGCATTCACCCTATCTATGCCTCTCATGATCTTATTCACTTCTATAAGGTGCCCCCTCAGTCTCCTATGCTCTAAAGAAAAAGTCCTAACTTATTCAGCCTTTTTCTTAAACTCAGACCCTTGAGTCCTGGCAACATCCTTATAAATTTCTTCTGCACTCTTTCTAGTTTAATAACATCCTTCCTATAGCAAGGTGACCAAAAGTGAGTGCAATACTGCAAGTGTGGCCTCACCAACGTCCTGTGTAACTGCAACATAACTTCCCAACTTCTCTACTGAATGCCCTGACTGAAGGCCAGTGTGCCAAAAGCCTCCTTCAATGCCCTGTCTACCTGGGACTCCACTTTCAGAGAACTGTACTCCTGAACTCCAAGGTCCCTCTGTTCCACTACACTCCTTAAGGCCCTACCATTCACCAAGAAACTCCTATCTTGATTTGACATCCCAGAATGCAAGACCTCACACTCATCGATATTAAATTCTATTTCCCATTTCTCGGCCCACTTCCCCAGCTGATAAAAGTCCTGCTGCAATTTCTGATAACTGTCCACGATATCACTTATTTTAGTGTCATCCACAAACTTACTAATCATGACTTGCACATTGACTGCCAACTCATTGATATAGATAAAAAACAGCAATAGGCCCAGCACCAACCCCTGAGGCACTCCACAAGTCACAGGCCTCCAGTCACGCATCCTTCCACTATTACCCTCTGTCTCTGACCATCCAGCCAATTTGCCAGCTCTCCCTGGATTTATTGTGATCTAACCTTACAGAGCAGCCTACCAGCTGTAACCTTATCAAAGACCTTACTGAAATCCATATAGATTACATTTACCGCCCTGCCCTTGTTAACCTTCCTGGGTACTTCGTCAAAGGACTCTAACAAATTTGTGAGGCATGGTCTCCCACACCATGCTGACTACACCTAATCAAACCCTGTCTTTCCAAATGCATGCATATGTTATCTCTCAGAGTCTTCTCAAGTAACTTACCCACCACAGGTGTTAAGCTCACTGGTCTATCGTTCCCAGGCTTTTCTTTGTAGCCCTTCTTGAATAAGGACACAACTTTCGCTACTCTCCACTTTTCTGGGACCTCACCCCTGACTAACGAATGATGCTAAACATATCAGCCAGGGCCCCCACAATTCTTCTCTAGCTTCCTTGAGTATATAAGTTGGGAGGTCATGTTGTGGCTGCATAGGACATTGGTTAGGACAATTTTGGAATACTGAGTGCAATTCTGGTCTCCTTCTTATCGGAAGGATTTTTAAAAACTTGAAAAGGTTGAGAAAAGATTTGTAAGGATGTTGCTAGGGTTGGTGGGTTTGAGCTATAGGGAGAGTCTGAACAGGCTGGGACTGTTTTCCCTGGAGCGTCGGAGGCTGAGGGGTGACCTTATAGACCTTTACAAAATAATGAGGGGCATGGATAGGTTAAATAGACAAAGTCTTTTCTCTGGGGTGAGGGAGTTCAGAACTAGAGGGCCTAGGTTTAGGGTGAGAGGCGAAAGATATAAAAGAGACCTAAGGGACAACTTTTTCACGCAGAGGGTGGTGCGTGTATGGAATGAGCTGCCAGAGGATGTGGTGGAGGCTGGTACCATTGCAACATTTAAAAGGCATTTGGATGGGTATATGAATAGGAAGAGTTTGGAGGGATATGGGCCGATTGCTGGCAGGTGGGACTAGATTGGGTTAGGATATCAGTCGGCACGGACGGGTTGGATCGAAGGGTCTGTTTCCGTGCTGTACACCTCAATGACTCTAAAGCTATACCTCTGGTGTGTGTACGGAATGAGCTGCCAGAGGAAGTGGTAGACGGTAGTACAATTACAACATTTAAAAGGCATCTAGATGGGAATATGAATACAAAGGTTTAGAGTTATATGGGCCAGATGCTAGCAAATGGACTAGATTAGGTTAGGACATCTGATCGGCATGGACGAATTGGACTGAGGGTCTGTTTCTGTGCTGTACGTCTCTATGACTCTTGCAGTCTTTTTGGATGTATCTGGTCAGGATGAGGTGATTTATCCACCTTCACATATTCTAACACATCCGACACCTCCTCTACTGTGATATAGACTGCCCCTAAGATATCACCACTAACTTCCCCAAGTTCACCAGTCTTCAGGTCTTTCTCCATGGTAAATACAGAGGAGAAATATTAATTGAGGACCTCACTGATCTCCTGCGGTTCTACACAAACATGGTCCTTCAGGGGTCCTATTCTCTCTCTAGTTATTCTTTTTCCTTCAATAAAATTAAAGAACCTCTTTGGATTCACCCTACTCTTCTCAGCCAAGGCTATCTTGTATCCTCTGTTTGCCTTCCTGATTTCCTTCTTCAGTAAACTCCTGTATTCCCTGTATACCTCCAGGGATTCCCTTAATCCCAGCTGCCTGTACCTGAGCTAGGCCTCCTTCCTTTCTCTAGGCAAAGCCTCAGTATCTCTTGTCAGCCAGGGTTCCCTATTCCTGCCAACCTTGCCCTTCATCAACAGGAACATATAGACCTTGAACTCCAGCTATCTTATTTTTAAAGGTCTCCCACATGCCAGAGCTCCCTTTGCCTGCAAACAAACTACTCCAGTCAACCCCTGCAACTCCTGTCTAATTTCAGCAGAATTCATCTTGCACCAGTTTAGAACTTGAACCTGTGCACCAGTTTTGTCCCTTTTTTATAACGATTTTAAAATTAATAGAACTAATGTCACTGGTCTCAAAATATTCCCCTACTATTCCCTCAGTCACCCCGTCCTGCCCTATTTCCCAAGAATAGTTTGAATTTTGCCCCTTCCCGAGTAGCACTCTCAATATTCTGCTTGAGGAAACTTTCCTGAACGCACTTAACAAATTCCATCCCGTCTATGCCCTTAATACTCTGGCATTCCCAGTCTATGTTTGGAAAATTAAAATCCCCTAGTATGACGATCCTGTTGCAAGTCTTCGCAATCTCCCTGCATATTTGTTCCTCTAATTCCCACTGACTATTTGGAGGCCTGTACTCCAACCCCAATAATGTCACCATCCCCTTCTTATTTCTTAGCTCCACCCTCAATAAGGGGCTACAAGAGGAATAAGATAACATCTAATAAGCTTGCTGTGTTAATCTTCAATCATTTTATCTCTGCTGTGATACTCCCTTTAATCAAAAACAGAACTCCCCCTCCCTTCTTTCCCCCACTTCTCTGCCACCTGTACCCTGGCACATTAAGCTGCCAGTCTTGTCCCTCCCTTAGCCATGTTTCTGCAATGGCTATAATATCCCAGTCCCACCTACCTATCCACACCCTGAGTTCATCAGCCTTACCTGTCATCCCTCTTGCACTGAAATAGATGCAATTTAATCCAACAGGGATTCCTTGCTCCCTGTTGTGTTCCAGCCTGACCTGTCTCTTCACTTTACTATCTCCTTCCAGTCTCGCACTTGCCTCCCTGCTATTGACGAGTTCCCCACCCACCGACCCCCACCCACCCCCGTCAATCTAATTTAAACCCTCACATGAGCAAACCTGGTCACCAAGAGATTGGTCCCCCTCTAGTTCCAGTGCAACCCGTCCCTCTTGAACAGGTCACCTCTGCCCCAGAAAAGATCCCAACGATCTAAAACTCTGAATCCCTGCCAACTGAACCAATTCTTTAGTCACACACTTATCTGCCATAGCCTGCTGTTCTAGAAAGTGGCACCGTAAGCAATGCGGAGATTATTACTGATGAGGTCCTGAAAGATTTTACTTTCCAAATTAAATTCAAATTGCTGTTGATTGTTGTGAAAACACGTGGTCCCTTGAGAGAACGAAAACACTTATGCATAGCTATTCTGGACAACCATGTGACTTCAAACTCACAGTGTGGTTGTGGTATTTTTAGGATGGGCGATGAATGTTACCAGCAACATCCAGATCCCATGGTCAAATAACATACTGCAATTTCCAAGCCACTGAAGCATAATGATCTGGGGTTTGTCATTCCATCCATTGCCTTGATGTGCAAACCCTTACCACTGTCTGCCTCAACTATGTTGACGAAGATGGTTGTGCATTTATTTTCAAACATGGAACTGCAATTATGACATAAAACAAAACTAAAGTTGTGAAATTTTCATCTCAGAACAAGTGCAGCTTTCGATAAATTCTGATATCAAGAAGTAAATGCTTATCATTGGACTCAGCATAGTGTAAACAGGAAAAGGGTTTCGAAATGTTTACGAACTTAATCATGATGTGAAGAATACCGGGAGGCAGGGGGAGGGCTTGCTGCATAAGTAGACATATTTCTGGAGGTTCAAGGTTGGTTGTTTGATGGAACAAACTTAATGTAGACAGAAGTAGATGGTAACTTTCAAAAGTGGATAAATACTTGAACGCGAGGGAGCTTCAGGGTTGTGAAGAAAGAGAGAAGAAGCTGGAACTGGAACTAACCATAAACCATCTTAACTATTGGCAAATTTAACATAACGGCAATCTTCTGACAAGAAACAAAGAAAGGGAGGACTTCCTGCAGACATTCAACTGACTGATATGGCTTCTCCCTCGTCCGTTCTGGATACCTCCTTTGACTTCTGTTCGCTTGACTTTGTTCCCTCAACATATCTGCCTGTGTCGAGTCTCAACTTTGACTTGTTCCGCCAAATCCTGCTTACTTTTAATTTATTAATTAGTACTTAATTAGTCTTAAACAAAGACCCTGTTTTGCCCATGAATCATGTGATTATGGCGACTCTCAGTCCAGTTGCACGTTTCACACTGCTTAGGTTAGGTTAGGTGGATTGGGCTGTGCTAAATTGCCCATTGCTTTCAGGGATTTGTAGGCTAGGTGCATTAGTTAGGGGTAAATGTAGAGTGATAGGTGTAAGGGAATGGGTCTGGGTGGGTTACACTTCAATGGGTCAGTGTGGACCTGTTTGGCCAAATGGCCTTTAATTGCTCAATAGAAGAAATTTGGACTATTGTAGGGTTATCATGCTCTTCTTAGGTCTGATTTTGTCCTTCAAACAAATGACCTAATGGCACTGATAGAGTCTATTTCCAACCTTCACTAGATATGTGCATGCACCTAATCTTTTTCCAACTCCAATCATGTACCTCACCGAATCACCTCAGTGGATTTGCATCATGACCTTATTGACCAGGACTGAATTCTCTTACCTGGCTTTACATTTTCCAGGTGAGGAGAACATTTCCTGGCTCCAGGGGTCCAATCTTGTAAATAGTGATACACAGTGTCACAGCTTTGTTTGGGATGCCAGGGTTCCGGGGAGATGGTCTATGTGACCACGAATGAATATGGAGGCCATAAGATGTGAAGGTGGATTTTGTTTTGCAAGGTTTGGCTCAGTGGTCCAGGCACTGGATTGTAATTATTTTAACAATTGAAAATAAACTCATACAACATACACTTCCTAAATCTCATCAACACCACCTCATGCCTCCACTTTGGGACAGCAGAGTGGCTCAGCCTCACAGGGACAGGGACCTGCAATTGAGTCCAGCCTCGGGCCATTGTCTGTGTGGAGTTCGCACATTCTCCCCGTATCTGTGTGGGTATCCTCCGGATGCTCAGGTTTCCTCCCACAGTCCAAAGATGTGCAGGTTAGGCGGATTGGCTGTGCTAAATTGCCCATTGCTTTCAGGGATTGTAGGCTAGGTGCATTAGTTAGGGGTAAATGTAGAGTGATAGGTGTAAGGGAATGGGTCTGGGTGGGTTACACTTCAATGGGTCAGTGTGGACCTGTTGGGCCAAATGGCCTGTTTCCACACTGTAGGGATTTTAATTCTAACAACATCTTCTGCATACCTTTACTGACCACTTTCCAAAGCCTCTCATGTTCCACTTTTCCCTATGTTTCTCTACTTTGTTGCTTCCAATCTCTATACTGCTGCTTATCCAAGGTTCTTCACAGCCACTGTGTGCCAGCCCATGACCCAACTCATGCCCATAGTATATTTTAACTGCTATTTTAACAATACAACCCTCCTGGTACTTAACATGACAGAATTCAGGAACAATGCTGACATTTATGATATAATTGTTTTAGAAACACACTCATTAATGAAAAAGAAAACATTTAATACATTGAAATTATTTCAATTAATCTCTTCTACAACCACTTGAAGCTGTTTATCTAACTGTTCAGCTAACAGGCACCCCACTATGAGAATAATAGACTATTAAGTCAGACATACAGCACCAAATCTTTAATAATCATCTTCATGGTTTTATGAACAAAGTAAGACAGAAACGCAAAGACAGAAATTCCTTGACCCTTCAAAGCGTCATTGGACCCGAAACGTTATCTCTGATTTCTCTCCACAGATGCTGTGAGATCTGCTGAGCTTTTCCAGCAATTTTTGTTTTTGTTTCTGATTTCCGGCAGCTGCAGTTTTTTTTTTGGTTTGTAATTAAGATAAAAAAAACATTGATTTTGCTTTAAACTCCAAATAAAAAATACACAGCAGAACTAAATCTCTTGATAACCTGATCAGTGTTTAAAATTCCAAAGAGTTTTGACAGTTCCAGTGACTTTTGACAATCCCTTAACAATTTTGACAGCTCTTTGACATTTTCCTACTTCTTTGACTATTCCTTAAGAGCTGGGAAAGTTTTCAATTCGATGCACATTTTATACACCTTCATGTTTACTTTCAATGATACAAATATCTTTCACTATTCCTAGAACCAGTTCCACAAGGGTACATTACCCCTGCAAAATAGATAACAAAAATGAATCCATGAAGTTCTTACCTGCTATAGCCAGGTCTAATTTGCAAACTTTGGGTTTGAGATGCAGAAATCATGGAGATCAAACATAAGTGGAGGTAGCCACAGCTTTATATAAGCAGTTGCTCAGGAAACCAAGGATATGAAATCTGGAGCCTGTCCCTATTTCCCCAATCCGTGAAAATGGCAGAGGCCAACTTGGGGAGAGAGACTTTCTGATTTGGACAGGGAGCTTCTTCATGAAACTTTAGGTGCAAACACTTCATGCCTCATCTTCACTTTCTCTTGCCTTCCCTTACTTGAAGTCAGGATTTGGAGTTGGGCTGGGGTGTTGCTCCGACAGCTAGTGTGCTTCCAATTAAACCTGTTGGACTATAACCTGTTGTTATGTGATTTTTAACTTTGAAGTCAGGGCTAAGCGAATTAAAATTGACCAAAGATTATGCTTAAATGCAAACCCAATAGGTGAGCATCGTGTGAGCAATTCTGTCATGTCACAGAACATTGCTTAGCCCATGTTGAAGAGCAAAATGGGAATTACTGGCGAGCTCGTCAGCTAGAAAATACTTCACCAAAAACTCTTTCAAAAGTGTGACTATTTCCTTGAGTACTACTCAACGTCGGGAGATATGATCATTTTCGAATATGTTTCACGCTGTTTTCACTGCATCAGCTCTGAATGATTATCTGACACCATCATCCCTAGCACACTATAAATTGCAAAGCAACTTCTCACAGCTTCGACAGTTTGATGTTGTGAAACTTGAAAGGGTTCAGAAAAAGTTTACAAGGATGTTGCCAGAGTTGGAGGGTTTGAGCTACAGGGAGAGGCTGAACAGGCTGGGGCTGTTTTCCCTGGAGCATCAGAATCTGAGGGGTGGCCTTATAGAGATTTATAAAGTCATGGGAGGTGTGGATAGGATAAATAGACGAGGTCTTTTCCCTGGGGGCAAGAGTCCAAAACTAGAGGGCATAGGTTTCGGGTGAGAGGGGAAGATATAAAAGAGACCTAAGGGGCAACTTTTTCATGTAGAGGTCCAACCCATCCATGCCAACCAGATATCCCAACCCAATCTAGTCCCACCTGGCCCATATCCCTCCAAACCCTTCCTATTCATATACCCATCCAGATGCCTTTTAAATGTTGCAATTGTACCAGCCTCCACCACTTCCTCTGACAGCTCATTCCATACACGTACCACCTTCTGCGTGAAGAATTTGCCCCTTAGGTCTTTTTTATATCTTTCCCTTCACACCCTAAACCTATGCCTTCTAGTTCTGGACTCCCTGACCCCAGGGAGAAGACTTTGCCTATTTACCCTATCCATGCCCCTCATAATTTTGTAAACCTCTATAAGGTCACCCCTCAGTCTCTGACACTCCAGGGAAAACAGCCCCAGCCTGTTCAGCCTCTCCCTATAGCTCAAATCCTCCAACCCTGGCAACATCATTGTAAATCTTTCCTGAACCCTTTCAATTTTAAAACATCTTTCCAATAGGAAGGAGACCAGAATTGCAGTGGTCTAACCAAAGTCCTGTATAGCCGCAACATGACCTCCCAACTTCTGTACTCAATAGTCTGACCAATAAAGGAAAGCATACCAAATGCCTTCTTCACTATCCTATCTACCTGCAACTTCACTTTCATGGAACAATGAACCTGCACTCTGTTAGGTCGGGACTGCCGACCCCGTGCTCGTTTCAGAGGAATGAGACACCAGGCCAGATTCAAAAGGTACAAAGACTTCTTTATTCCGAGAGAGAATCGTACAGTGAGCAGTTTCGCTCACCGGAGAAGGCGCGCGTTCTGAATTCCCTCGTGGACCCGACGATCTTTTAAACCCCGCTCTTCTGAGTGTCCAGTTCCACCTTCCTCGTCAGGCCTCCTCGTTGGTCCATTCGGTTGTGTGCGAGTGGACCTGGACTCTCATTGGCCGTACTGAGGTGCCTGTCAAAACCCTTACTATACCTGTCGAACCCCTACTGTGTTTGTACAATGATCCAGCCCTCATGGGTCCGGTAGTTTCCGTCCCAGTAATTAGTAGTCCATTGTTTAGTCAGTTAAGTTCATTACTATGCGTCTCTCTGCCTAGGCGTATTCCCTGACTGACACAATAGTTCTACAAAGGTTGATCAACAGCCATTATAACTTATCACTGGTTTCAATGGGGATTTACGTCATCGGGGACATCGGCATTCAATTTATCCATAATCTGTTTCAATGGTATAATTTACACCTTTCAACTATTACCGGTTTTCCTTTGTTGGTTTTGAATTCCCAGGTGGATGGTCTGGTTCTGGCTGACATGATCTAGTCATCAGGGAATGTGGTCCCAGACAGACAGTCTTGCAATTGTTAGTTTTCCCTACATGGCTGTGTTTAACCCTTTAGAGACTGAAATCTGACAATGTTTGCTGTAGTACTAATAGCACTTTTTTTAGATTAGATTACTTACAGTGTGGAAACAGGCCCTTCGGCCCAACAAGTCCACACCGACCCGCCGAAGCGCAACCCACCCATACCCCTACATTTACCACTTACCTAACACTACAGGCAATTTATCCTGGCCAATTCACCTAACCTGCACATCTTTGGACTGTGGGAGGAAACCGGAGCACCCGGAGGAAACCCACGCAGACACGGGGAGAACGTGCAAACTCCACACAGTCAGTCGCCTGAGTCGGGAATTGAACCCAGGTCTCCGGTGCTGTGAGGCAGCAGTGCTAACCACTGTGCCACCGTGCCGCCCGTGAAACCGCAACCTAAGGCACCCCAGTAATGAATTACCCCAACACCCCAACAACTCCAAGGTCTCTTTGTTAAGCAACGCTTCCTAGAATTTTACCATCAAGTGTATAGGTTTTGCTAAGATTTGCTTTCCCAAAATGCAATATCTCGTATTTATCTAAATTAAACTCCATCTGCCACTTCTCAGCCTATTGGCCCATCTGAGCAAGAGTTCAGGCAGCATCCGAGGAGTTTACTGCTCCTCGGATGCTGCCTGAACTGCTGTGCTCTTCCAGCACCACTGATCCAGAATCTGGTTTCCAGCATCTGCAGTCATTGTTTTTACCCATCTGATCAAGATCCTGTTGTAATCTGAGGTAACCTTCTTCACTGTCCACTACACCTCCAATTTTGGTGTCATCTACAAACTTACAAATTATACCTCTTATGCTCATATCCAAATCATTCATAACAATGACGAAATGTAGTGGACCCAGCACCGATCCTTGTGGCACTCCAGTGGTCACAGGCCTCCACTCTGAAAAACAACCCTCCACCACCATCCTCTATTTTCTACCTTTGAGCCAGTTCTGTATCCAAGTGGCTAGTTCTCCCTGTATTCAATGAGATCTAACCTTGCTAATCAGTCTCCCATGGGGAACCTTGTCAAATGCCTTACTGAAGTTCATATAGATCACATCCACCGCTCTGCCTCATTGATCCTCTTTGTTACTGCTTCAAAAAGCTCAATCAAGTTTGTGAGACCTGATTTCCCACGCACAAAACCATGTTGATTATCCCAAATCTTTCCTTGCCTTTCAAAATACATGTATATCCTCTCCCTCAGGATTTCCTCCAACAACGTGCCCACCACTGACATCAGGCTCACTGGTCTATAGTTCCCTGGCTTGTCCTTACCACCCTTCTTAAACAATGGCACCGCATTAGCCAACCCCCAGTCTTCCGGCACCTCATCTGTAACTATTGATGATGCAAATATCTCAGCAAGGGGCCCAGCAATCACTTCCCTAGCTTCCCACAGAGTTCTAGGGTACACCTGATCAGGTCTTGAGGATTTATCCACTTTAATGTGTTTCAAGACATCCGGCACTTCCTCCTCTGTCATATGGACATTTTTCAAGATGTCACCATCTATTTCCATGTCCTTTTCCACAGTAAACATTGATGCAAAATACTCGTTTAGTATCTCCCCCATCTCCTGCAGCTCCACACAAAGACTGCCTTGCTGATCTTTAAGAGGTCCTATTCTCTCCCAAGTTCCCCTTTTGTCCTTAATGTATTTGCAAAAACTCTTTGGATTCCGCCTAACTCTACTTGCCAAAACTATCTCATATCCCCCTTTCCAGCCGTCCCCTTACCTGCTAACATCTGCCCCCAATCAGCTTTTGAACGTTCTTGCCTAATACCGTCAAATTTAGCTTTCCTCTAATTTAGAACTTTAACTTTTAGATCTGGTCTATCCTTTTCCATCACTATTTTAAAACAAATAGAATTATGGTCACTGGCGCCAAAGTGCTCCCCCACTGACACCTCAGTCACCTGCTCTACCTTATTTCCCAAGAGTAGGTCAAGTTTTGCACCTTCTCTGGGAGGTATATCCACATACTGAATCAGAAAATTTTCTTGTACACACTTAATAAATTCCTCTCCATTTAAACTCTTAACACTATGGCAGTCTGAGTCTATGTTTGGAAAGTTAAAGTGCCTTTTTTATGGGACACAGGGATTACTGCCAAGACCAACACTTACTTCACTCCTCTCACTGAGTGCCTTTCTGGTGCACTCAGTTCTGAGGGCAGTTAAGAGTAAACTGTGGGACCTGCAGATCCCCTTCTCTAAAAGTACTTTAGAGATCTAGATGGGTTTTTATGACAATCATTGTTACCAGCTTTCAATTCCAGATTTATTAATTTAAGTTCCTCTAAGTGCCTTTGTCAGATTTGAACCCATACCCCTGAACCCAGATGATGCTACTTCATCTGCTCCTGCACTCCCCCTTGTTGGGGCCAGTTAGCTCAGTTGGCTTGCAATGCAGAGTGACCCTAATAATAATTCCCACACCAGCTGAAGTTACCAGGAAGGACTCTCCTACCCAACCTCTCCTCTTACCTGAGATCTGGTGGCGCAGTGGTTAGCGTTGGTGCTTCACAGCGCCAGGGACCCAGGTTTGAATCCAGCCGGGGGTGACTGTCTGTGTGGAGTGTGCATGTTCTGGCTTGTGCTCCTTCTGGGTGTTCTGGATTCCTCCCACAGTTCAAAGATGTGCAGTTTAGATGGATTGGTCATGATAGATTGCCCACAGAGTTCAGGGATGTGCAGGCTAGGTGGGGTGAGCCTTGGCAAGGTGATGGGGATGCACTGAACAATCACTGCAGGCTGAATTGCCTCTTTTTTCTCACTGTAGGCACTCTATGACCCTCAGCTTAAACAACCACCCCATTAATCTCTCTCTCATGAGAAAGCAGTCCTGTACCCTGCTAGGACGATGGGGACTTTACCTTCCTAGTGGATCTCCCCCTGTCAGCTCCGAAAATGAAGTCCTTTGCTTTCTGTCATTTCCATGGCCAGGCCTGCACTAAAGGCCTGATGCCTCATCAACTCATTGCATCTCCTGACAAATTAGAGCTGGAATTTATTAATGGCAAAATACTGATGCTGGAAATCTGAAACAAACACAGGGAATTCTGAGGAGCACAGCCATCTGGCTGCATCTGTGGAGGAACAAAGTTAACGTTTTGAGTCTGGTATGCCTCTCCTGAAAGGTGAGTTAAAATTTCTTTTGAAGTGTCAACAGAGGTCGTGGTTCAACGCAAAGGTCAAAAGGCCTGTTAATGATGGAGAGAGAGAAAAAGTGACATAAAGTACACAATACAAGGCCGTGGATGGGGTGAGATGTGGGACTGTGGTATGGAAAATAGAGAATAGACATGAAGCTTCTGAAGTTATTTACATCATATTGAGACCTCAAGTCTGCAAACTGCCCAAGTTGAAATTGAGGTGATACTCCTCCAGCTTGCAATGTGCTGCACTTGAAGACTGGGTGCTCTGGTGGCTCAGCGTTTAGCAGTGAGGAATTAAGGGCTACGGGGAGAATGCGGGTAAGTGGAGTTGAAACGCCCATCAGCCATGATTGAATGGCGGAGTGGACTCGATGGGCCAAATGGCCTTACTTCCACTCCTATGTCTTATGGTCTTATGGTCTTATGGTCTTATGTTGTCAGAGACACCAGGTTTGACTCCATCCTCAGATGACTTGTTTGTCTGGAGTCTGCACGCTCTCCCTGTATTTGTATGGGTTTGCTCCCACAGTCCAAAGATTTGCAGATTGGCCATGGGAAATGCAGAGTTACAGAAATAGGGTAAGGTGGGGTGGCTCTAAGTGAGATGCTCTTTGGAGGGTCACTGTGGGCTTGATGGGCTGAATGGCCTGCTTCCACATTGTAGGGATTCTATGATTGTTTGAAGATTGCAGCAAGCTGAGGACAGAAATGTTAGCATGAACGGAATTTATTATTCTTTCGGTAACCAATGAATATATCTCTAAAGTTGTTTCCTCAGCTTTTACCATCTTGGCAATGATGAGAGTTTCTTTCACTTGAGAATATAATTGATAATAATCTCATAGCCAGATGTTTTCTTGACTGGATATAACCTACAGCACAATGTCCAAAGTTCATTTTTAGTAATGAGTGTGGGTGCTTATAAACGTCAGTGTCAAGAGTGTGGTGCTGGAAAAGCACAGCAGGTCAGGCAGTATCCGAGGAGCAGGAAAATCGACGGTTCGGGCAAAAGCCCTTCATCAGGAATGAGGCTGGGAGCCTCGAGGGTGGAGAGATAAATGGGAAGGGGGTGAGACTGTGGGGGCAAGATAGCTGGGAGTGCAATAGGTGGATGGAGGTGGGGGTAAAGGTGATCAGTCGGAGAGGAGGGTGGTGCAGATGGATGGGAAGGAAGATGGACAGGCCATGAGGGCGGTGCTGAGCTGGAAGGTTGGAACTGGGGTAAGGTGGAGGGGGTGGGCTGGGAAATGAGGAAACTGGTGGACTCCAAACTTCAGCCATTCCATAGTACTGGGGTCTCTCAGACACTAGTCTAACTGCAACTCCAGCACACTTGGCCTCACCTTCCTTAATGAATGCAATTATTTTACTTTCATTTCCTAGTTTACTCACTTTTAGACAGATTTGTAGCAGAATTATACCAGCCCTTTGTTTGTTAGGGTTGAATTGTATATTCTGCTATGTCTTTTCTTTGCCAAGTATACACTGTACTGGCTGAGTGTGGACCGGACACAATTTATCTATGGAGTTAATCTCGTAAGTCACACGAAATTCCCCTAAATTAGCTTTAGAAGTTTCATGTGTGTTACAATGTTTTTCTGTTCTTAATTTTCCAAAGGAAAAGAAGAATCTGAATACAAGCCAAAAGAACTATGGATGCTGTAAATCAGAAACAGAAATTGCTATCGGAATCAGATCTGGCAACATCTATGGCCAGAAATCAGAGTTAACATTTCAGGTCCAGTGACCTTTCCTCAGAAGAATCTGACCTGCTCCTTCTTTCTGAGGAAAAGACTAACATAGGGACTGACCATAAACAGTATTTATTTACATCATCTGAACAGAGGGGACAGCAGAGATAATATTCCAGATGGAATATCAGAACAGTGAGATTTTTGGAGGTTGGGGGACAGCCATGGTAATAGGCGACAGTTCATGGTAACTCACAGCTGAAAATGTGTTGCTGGAAAAGCGCAGCAGGTCAGGCAGCATCCAAGGAACAGGAAATTCGACGTTTTGGGCATAAGCCCTTCATCAGGAATTTCAGGCTTATGCCCGAAACGTCGAATTTCCTGTTCCTTGGATGCTGCCTGACCTGCTGCGCTTTTCCAGCAACACATTTTCAGCTCTGCTCTCCAGCATCTGCAGTCCTCACTTTCTCCCCCTGGTAACTCACAGGACAGGTTGAGGAAGTGGTTACGAAACCCTGGAATCCTGAGCTTGTTAAGCAGAAGCTGATTGTACAAAAGTAAGATTCAAATTCAACAGGAGGGTTATGTCCAATTAGTCCTCCCTCAGGGAAGGATGAGGGGCGTAGATTAACAATCTCAGAGTTCTTCGAAGACATTAAAATCATTGCCGGTAATGCACAGGAGGGAAGGCTAAAGCCATGACCATATTGCATAGTTCAAACAAGCAAAAATCCAGAATAAAAGCACCAGCTGTCGACATCCTCGTTAAAATATTCCTGCACATTTTGTTTCAATTTACACTCACAACCACTGGCAATGAAACATTAATGACCTTAAGCATCGATGTTTGCAAGCATTTCCTGTCTCAGAGGCTAACTTATTGTTATTACTGAGTAAGCTCAAGCAGATGCTTGGAATTGGATTTGTCATTGTAAACATCACACCCTGTTCAGACAGACTTCCAACAGAGCCCCAGCTTTGTATCTCTGAGTTCTTCAGTCAGATTTCTTTGAGCTTTTAAATTACCTCTCCCTGGAGATTACTTATTTGTGGAAGGATTCTGGGCAGGGGAGGGGGGGGGGGGGGGGGGGGGGGGGGTGGGGGTGGGGGAATGGTTATGACAGGTAGAAAAATCTTGATTTGTGCTACTACATGGTGTATACATCAGTAATGATTTTCGAGCTGCTCTATTCTCCCAATTGCCTTCTTGGGATGGTACACCTCATTCCTGATGAAGGGCATTTGCCCGAAATGTTGATTTTCCTGCTCCTCGGATGCTGCCTGACCTGCTGTGCTTTTCCAGCACCACTCTAATCTAGACTCTGATCTCCAGCATATGCAATCCTCAGTTTTGCCTTTCCTAGATTGAATCCAACTCTCCTGAATGGTTTGCAATTTAATTAAAAATAATGAGATATCCTGGAAATGCTGGGAACAGAGCTGAAAATGTGTTGCTGGAAAAGTGCAGCAGGTCAGGCAGCATCTGAAGAGCAGGAGAATCAATGTTTCAGGCATGAGCCCTTCTTCAGGAATGATTCCTGAAGAAAGGCTCATGCCCGAAACGTCGATTCTCCTGCTCTTTGGATGCTGCCTGATTTGCTGCGCTTTTCCAGCAACACATTTTCAGCTCTGATCTCCAGCATCTGCAGTCCTCACTTTCTTCTCAATACTGGGAACAGGCAAAGAGAAAACAATTGAGGCGAAATAAGGAATGAGTTATCTCAGCAGGATTCGACCCATTTATTCCTCATTCTCTAAACCGGTTACAGTTGGAGATGAACATTTCACAAGGTATACCACCTTGAGAGATTGTGACAGGCTTTTAAGCACTTACACAGAGGAAAATACAGAGAACCTGACATTACTGAGGGAATTTAACATTGCGGGAGGGTCTGACTTTCCAAAGAGACATTAAATAAATGGCTTTTCTCCTTGACCCTTGGACATTCAACTCTCTTGGTGGGTGGCACTGCTGCCTCACAGCGCCTGTAGACCCGGGTTCAATTCCCGACTCAGGCGACTGACTGTGTGGAGTTTGCACGTTCTCCCCGTGTCTGCGTGGGTTTCCTCCAGGTGCTCCGGTTTCCTCCCACAGTCCAAAGATGTGCGGGTCAGGTGAATTGGCCAAGCTAAATTGCCCGTAGTGTTAGGTAAGGGGTAAATGTAGGGGTATGGGTGGGTTGCGCTTCGGCGGGTCGGTGTGGACGTGTTGGGCCGAAGGGCCTGTTTCCACACTGTAAGTCTAATCTAATCTAATCTAATCTAATCTAGTCATTCTAAGAAGAGGAGGATAATCTCCCAATTCCCCTGATTTTCAAAACCTCTCTTGAATCTTCCCTTCAGATAGAGGAAGGCACCTCATCTTAATTCTTTCATGCGCTGCCTCTGAAGAGAATGGTGTCTTCCATGTGACATCTATTACCATTGCACTCTCCAACTAACAAGTTCAGCTGTCCCCTGGAGATCAGATTTTAGTCAAATAACCATCCAATGACCTCTTGAATGTCTCAATTGAATCTGCCTCTGCTGCATTTCCAGTAGCACATTTCCAGACCTAAAACACTCACTGTGTGAAAAGGCTTTCTCCTCACAACACCTTTGCTTCTTTTACAAAACTGTCAAAAACTGTGTCCCCTGGTCTCTCGACATTTGATTTGATTTATTGCAGTCACATGCTCCTACGTACAGTGAAAAGCTGTGTTTTGTGAACAGTACAGGCAGATCATAGCAAACTAGGACATATAGATCGTACGAGAAAGTGAGGACTGCAGATGCTGGAGATCGGAGTCGGGAGTGTGTTGCTGGAAAAGCGCAGCAGGTCGGGCAGCATCCGAGGAACAGGAGAATTGACATTTTGGGCATAAGTCTGACGAAGGGTTTAAGCTTGAAACGTCGATACTCCTGCTCCTCGGATGCTGCCTGACCTGCTGTGCTTTTCCAGCACCACATACAGATCACAGACAAAACGAGACATGTAAGGTTACAATTGCACTGAACGTGTGCAAGGTAAGCTCAATATTAGCAAGAACAACATTAATTGCAGTTAGTGATGTCTATTCAGCATTCCAATAACAGCAATGATTTTATGAGTAGGAATTGATTTACTCCCTATCTATACTGGCCCTCCTGATTTTCAAAATTTCTCTTGAATCTCCCCTTCATATAGAGGAAGGCACCTCATCTTAATTCTTTCATGTGCTCCCTCTGAAGAGAATGGTGTCTTCCATGTGGCTTCGATCACCATTGCACTCTCCAACTAACCAGTTCAGCTGACCCCTGGGCGGCAGTCAGGGCCCCAACAATTAGCACCTCTGACAGTGCAGCACACGCCCCCCCCTCAAACCCCTCCCCAACTCCCTCCCGGCCAGCACTACGTTGGAGTTTCAGCCTGGAACATTCTGCTCAGGTCTGTGAACTGGTTCTGAAAACACGACCTTACCAGGGGTTGCCGCACATTCACTCAAACCTGCCAGGCACTATCTAACATCTAACAACAGGCTACAAGCACTTGGAGTATGCGGATACATGGTTCATAGGATACATGATCAAAAGGGAGGGGTCAACCCAAGGGGAAATACTTTAATCCCTTATTAGGATCATTAGGGATTTGTAGGTTGGGGAGTTAATGATTAGATTAGATTACTTAAAACGTGGAAACAGGCCCAACAAGTCCACACTGATCCTCCGAAGAGCAACCCACCCAGACCCATTCCCCTACACCTAACGCTAGGGGCAATTTAGCATGGCCAATTCACCTAACCTGCACATCTTTGGACTGTGGGAGGAAACTGGAGCATCCGGAGGAAACTCACACAGACACTGGTAGAATGTGCAAACTCCACACAGTCAGTCGCCTGAGGCGGAAATTGAACCCAGTTCTCTGGCACTGTGAGGCAGCAGTGCTAACCACTGAGCCACCCATAATAATCTTAATGACTTAATACTTATGAATCAGTATGTGGACACGCGCCATTACTGAAAAGAATGCCTGGGGACATTGTTTCTCTCAAAAATGCTTGAAACTGTTACAAAACTGATGCTGATGAAACCTGGAAAGGATGTGAGTTCTAGTCCTGACAATGTTTCTCAGAATACAATGAGGCAGCTGAGTTGGCTGGGGGACTGGTTTGTGATGCACAGTGATACCAACAACACGGGTTTAATTTCCACACCAGCTGATGTCACCATGAAGATCCCAACCTCTCTGCTCACCTGAGACGTGGTGACCCTCAGATAAATCTCAGCACCAGCCATCTCTCCCTTTATTGAGACAGCAGCCCTCTGAGACTAAGGTGAGTCCTTTGGGAACTGTGGTGACTTTACTCTGATAAAATGGCAATCACATGGAGATCACAGTTAGCTGTTGTAACTTCCCCAGAGATTTAACACCTTTTCACTGGTTTTGGAAGCTAGTGAGTGGGAGCGGGAATAAGTCATTCAGCCCTGTGAGCCCCCTCTGCTAGTTAACATGATCATCTACCGTAATAGCATTTTCCCCAAAACTTGGATAACTTTAATATTTATCAATCACTCTCTTGAACCGACTCAATGACAGGAGCATCACAGTTGTAGAGAAATCTGAAGATTCAATCCCTCCTCACCCATCATGAAGAAATTTGTCAATTGTCTTTGAGAAGGGGGCGGCACTGCTGCCTCACAGCGCCAGGGCCCTAGGTTCGATTCCAGCCTCGGACAAGGACACTGTCTTGGCCACTGTTGGAATACTGCGTGCAATTCTGGTCTCTTTCCTATCGGAAAGATATTGGGAAACTTGAAAGGTTCAGAAAAGATTTACAAGGTTTGTAGCTTAGGGTGTAGGTTTGATATCTAGGCGTTTTGTTACCTGGCTAGGTAGCATCATCAGTGGTGACCTCCAAGTGAAGCGAAGCTGTTATTTCCTGCTTTCTATTTATAATTAGAAAGCAGGAGACAACAGCTTCGCTTCATTGGAGGTCACCACTAATGATGCTACCTAGCCAGGTAATGAAATGTCTGAGTATTAAACCCACAGCTCAACGAGCAAACCTACATCCTCAATCTACAAGGATGTTGCCAGGGTTGGAGGATTTGAACTATAGGGAGAGGCTGAACCGGCTGGGGCTGTTTTCCCTGGAGCGTCAGAGGCTGAGGGGTGACCTTATAAAGGTTTACACAATTATGAGGGGTATGGGTAGGGTAAATAGGCAAAGTCTTTTCCCTGGGGTTGGGGAGTCTAGAACTAAGAGGGCATAGATTTAGGGTGAGAGGGGAAAGATATAAAAGAGACCTAAGGGGCAACTTTTTCACACAGAGGGTGGTACGTGTATGGAATGAGCTGCCAGAGGATATGGTGAAGGCTGGTACAATTGTAACATTAAAGAGGCATTTGGATGGGTATATGAATAGGAAGGGTTTGAAGGGATATGGGCCGGGTGCTGGCAGGTGGGTCTAGATTGGGTTGGGATAACTGGTCAGCATGGACGGGTTGGACTGAAGGGTCTGTTTCCGTGCTGTACATCTCTATGACTCTATGACTCTGTAACTGTCTGTCTGGGGTTTGCACGTTCTCCCTGTGACTGCGTGGGTTTCCTCCGGGTGCTCCGGTTTCCACCCACGGTCCAAAGATGTGCAGGTTAGATGAATTGGCCATAGGGAAATGCAGAGGTACAAGATTAGGGTAGGGTTCAGGGTGGGTCCAAGTGGGATGATCGTCAGTCAATGGGTCAGTGAGGGCTTGATGGGCCAAATGGCCTGCTTCTGTACTGTCGGGATTCTATGATTCTAACAGCATGGTGAATTGCTGCATTTAATGGCACAGAAAGAGCCAGAATTATATGCTTCAGCCCTTCCCCTGGATGCAGGGAGAAGTGGGTGGGACGTGCAGCTGTACCATCGGATTTTCTGTCCCTGTGGGAGTCTACCAGCAGAGAAATGCCCACAACCTTGGGACTTAAATGGCCAATTAATAACTGGGTAAAGATGTCCTCCTGCCTCTGTTGGTATTTTCCCAGTTGTGAGAGGGGCTGTGGAGGGGGAGGGTAGTGACAATATGGAACCCACACAGCACACACCCTCTGCCTACCCCCGGTAAAGGCTGCCCCTGCTGGAAGACTATTCCCTGGTCTCTTGCTCACACTACATCCTGGATGAGCTCTGTGAAAGCGCCTCAGTTGCCTTCCTTCCAACAGAAGCAAGATACCATGAATGCTGCAAATCTGAAACAAATGCAGCAAACACTGGAGAAACTCAGCAGGTCTGGCAGCATCTGTGGAGAGAGAGAGAGAGAGAGAAACAGTTAACAGTTTAAGTCCAGTTTGACACTTCTCCAGGAATCATCAAACTAGGGCAGGGCAATCGCCACTTCTCCTCACACAAGTGCGACCTTCCTGGATGTTTGTACAATGTTCGCGTGGATGCAGAACTGTTATTGGAGAGTGTACCTGGTATAAATTACCAAAGGAACAGCCACTTCAGCTAAACACACATATACAGAACAATTCTCAATATTGGGTTCTAAATGGGAAATTAAATGTGGAGCTGTTTATCGTGCAGTGGTAGTGTCCCTGTCCCTGGACTGGGAAGCCACCTGCTCCAGAGGTGTGTAATAACATCTCTGAACAGGTTGATTACAAAAACTGGTTCGCTTTCACTCATTCACTGGGCTGACATCTAAATCAGGCTTCAATGTGTGCTCTTGAACTTGTGATGGGATGGCGTTGTGGCTTTCCTGGTCACTGGCATCTTCAGCTGCAAAGGCTTCTGGGAAGAAGACCATTTGCCATGGAGCCAGTGACTCCCACCAAGTGGTCTAGCTACAAGCTGAGGATAACGGGCAAGTGCCAATACTGTCCTCATTTGCTCTTGAGCCAACTTCTTAGTTTTCATTGAGCTCAAGTACAGCGCACTGGAACAACTTGAAAACTCTGAAGCCACATCCACCACACTGTCAGGCAGTGAAATCCAATCCCTAATCACTCACTGCACGGCCTTAATGAAAGTTGTGTTCGGAGCACAAAACTGTGTGACCAGCTCATTTCTTTATACGTTGTGACCGACACCAAATTAATGAGGTTCACATTTTCAGTCTATTTTCACACAGAGAAGATTCCTATCTCATGAATTCAAGCTTTAAGAAGCAACTCAAGGTTTAAAGTCAGCAGCCTCACTGCAAAGTCAAAGGGAATAAGACACAGCAGTAGAGATTAGGCCATTCAGCCCATCAAGTCAGCTCTGCCATTCAATAATGGCTGATAACTTTCTCAACCCCATTCTCCTGCTTTCTCCTTGTAACCCTTGATCCCCTTGATACTCAGGGATCTATCTATCTCTGTCTTAAATATACTCAATGACTTGGCCTCCACAGCCTTCTGTGGCAATGAATTCCACAGATGCACCACTCTCTGGCTGAAGACATTTCTCCTTATCTCCCTTCTAAAAGGTTTTCCCTTTCCTCTAAGGTTGTGCTCTGGGGTCCTAGTCTCTCCTATCAATGGAAACATCTTCCCAAGATCCACTCTATCCAGGCCATTCAGTATTTTGTAATTAGATCAATTAGATTCCCCCCCACAGCCTCATCCTTCTAAACCCCATTGAGTATAGACCCAGAGTCCTCAAATATTCAACATATGGTCCTGATATGGAGGAAATTTGTCAACACACATGGCTATATAAATTAGGAACAGTAGGAAGCCATTCGGCCCTTCCGGCCTACTTCACCATTGAAGAGCATGGCTGATCATGGTCATCTGAAGAAGTGACCAATCCCACCCCACCACATTTCCACTGTCACCATTAGGATTGTTTCATTCTTCCATGGGGTGTGGGTGATATTGGCTGGGCCAATTTCTACTGCCTGTCCCCGGCTACACTTGAGAACGTGGCAGTGAGGGGCCTTCTGGATCCCCACCAGATCCAGAGGAGGGTCCTCCTACGGTGCTGTTACAGAGGGTGTCCCTGGATTTTGGCCCAGTGGCAATGAAGGGACAGTGGTGTGTCTCCAAGTCTGGATGGTTTGGGGGAACTTGCTTTTCTTTTCCTTTGCTCATTCTATGATTCACAAAATCACAGAACTGTGACGTGCAGGAGGAGGAGGCCATTTGGCCCAGTGTGTCCATATTGGCTCTCTGAGTGTTTTAACTCAGTACCCCTATTGAAATGATCATCTAATGCCCTCTTGAATGTCTCAGTTGAACCTGCCTCCATCACACTCCAAGAGTATTCCAGACACATTGTGTGAAGAGAATTTTCTTCTCACCTCACATTCACTTCTTTGAAACCATGCCCTCTGGTTCTCAATCTTGTTATGAATCGGAACAATTTCTCTCTATTCTGTCTGGGCCTGTCATGATTTCCCCCGTTTGCCTTCACTTCTCCAAGGAAAACAACCCAAGCTCTCTAATCTTTCCTCAGAACTGATGTTGTCATCCCATTCCCATGGGATTCTCATAGGAATTATCCTCGTAAACCTCCTCCACACACCGTCGCCAATACATTTTTCATCATTACATCTCTGCGTTCCATCAGTCTGGTCACTTGAGTATTCCTATTTTGTTTGCCACGCCACTGACAGTGAGAACATATAACAGTACAGGACAGAAACAGGCCCTTGGGCCCACCAGATCTGTGCCAACGATGACATCATTCCAAACTAATCCCATCTGCCTGCACATGGTCTGCCTCCCTCCATTCCCTGCTGGTTTATGTCAACGTGTAAGTGCCTCTTAAATGTTGCTATCAGACTTGCCTCTACCACCTCCCCTGGCAGTGTGTCACTCCTCTCTGAGTAAAAAAACCTTCCTCGCATATCACCTTTCAACTTTTCCCCCTCTTATCTTAAAG
The DNA here is from genome assembly GCF_020745735.1 of Hemiscyllium ocellatum. Taxonomy (NCBI): domain Eukaryota; kingdom Metazoa; phylum Chordata; class Chondrichthyes; order Orectolobiformes; family Hemiscylliidae; genus Hemiscyllium; species Hemiscyllium ocellatum. The sequence goes on from NC_083442.1 coordinate 16,528,629, forward strand.
CTATGCCCCCTTCTGTTTGACATTTCCACCCTGGGAAATAGACTCCAACTATCCATTTCTCTCATGATTTTATAGACCTCTATCAGGTCCGCCCTTCATCTCCAACGTTCGAGAGAAAAAAAAATCCAAGTTTGTCCAAACTCTCCTTACAGCTAATACACTCCAATCCAGGCGACATCCTGGGAAACCTCTTTTGCATCCTCTCCAAAGCTTCCACATCCTTCCCTTAGTGCTTTGACCAGAATTGCACACTCCAAAAGTAGCCTAACTAAAGTTTTATACAGTTGCAACATAACTTGCCAACTTTTATACTCAATGCCCTGACCAATAAAGGGAAGCATGGCATATGCCTTCTTTACCACCTTATCTATGTGTTGCCACTTTCAGGGAGCAATGGACTTACAATCCAAGACCCCTCTGTCTTAATTGATTGATCTAATGCTGTCACATAGACCAAGATACAGTGAAAAGTGTTGTACAGGAGCAGATGGTACCAAATAAAGTGCATCAGGGTACTGGGACAAAGTGCAGAATGCTGTGTTACAGTCGGAGAGAAGATAAAGAGAGAGAGAGAGATAGAGAGAGAGAAAGAGACAGAGAGATAGAGAGAGAGACAGAGACAGAGAGAGAGACAGAGAGAGAGATAGAGATAGAGAGAGAGAAAGACAGAGAGACAGAGGGAGAGAAAGAGAGAGAAAGGCAGGGAGAGAGAGACTGAGAGAGACAGACACTGAGAGATAGAGAGAGAGAAAGACATAGAGAGAGAGACAGAGAGAGAGACTGAGAGATAGAGAGAGAGAAAGACAGAGAGAGATAGAGAGAGAGAGATAGAGAGATAGAGAGAGAGGGGAAATGAGAGATCAGAATCAACATTTGAGAGGTCCATTAAAGAATCTGATAACAGTGGTGAATCTATTTGTACATGTGTTCAATTTTTATATCTTCTGCCCAATGGAAAAGGATGGAGGAGAGTATAACCGGGGGGGGGGGGAGGGGTTTTGAATAGGTTGATTGCTTTCCTGAGGTAGCAGGATGCACAGCTAGAGTTAACGGAAGGAAGTCTGGTTTGTGTGATGGACTGGGTTGCACTCACGGCTCTCTGTAATTTCTTGTGGTTTTGAGCAGAGCAGTTGCCTGACCACGCTGTGATGCATCTGGATAGAATGCTTTCTGTGGTGTATCTACAAAAATGTGTGAGAATCCCTGTGGACATGTCGAATTTTCTTAGCCTTCTGAGTAGTTAGAGACGTTATTGTGCTTCCTTCACCATTACATCGACATGGGTGGACCAGGACAGATAGCTCCCGATCATCACTCCCTGGAACTTGATACTTTCAACTATCTCCACCTCAGCACCATTGATGAGGGAGGGGTGTCCCCTCCATTCTGCTTCCTGATATAAACAACCAGCTCCTTCATTTCGCTGACATTGTGAGGCATGACCTACCTTTTTTTGTGAAGAGTAAGTCGTGCCTCAGAAACCTTATTGAGTTCTTTGAGAAGGTGACCAAACAGGTAGATGAGGGTAAAGCAGTTGATGTGGTGTATATGGATTTCAGTAAGGCATTTGATAAGGTTCTCCACGGTAGGCTATTGCAGGAAATACGGAGGCATGGAATTGTGGGTAATTTAGCAGTTTGGATCAGAAATTGGCTAGCTGAAAGAAGGTGGTGATTGATGGGAAATGTTCATCCTGTGGTTCAGTTACTAGTGGTGTACCGCAAGGATCTGTTTTGGGTCCACTGCTGTTTGTCATTTTTCTAAATGTCCTGGATGAGGACGTAGAAGGATGAGTTAGTAAATTTGCGGATGACAGTGGTGTCGGTGGAGTCGAGAGTGTGGTGCTGGAAAAGCACAGAAGGTCAGGAAAGGAGAATCGACGCTTCGGGCAAAAGATCTTCATCATGATTGAGGCAGTGAGTTGAGGGAGTGGAGAGATACGTTGGAGGAGGAGTGGGGATGGGGGGGGAGGGTTGCTGAGAGTGCAGTAAGTAACCGGAGGTGGGGGTATTGGTGATAAGTTGGACAGAAGGGTGGAGCGGATAGGTGGGAAGGAAGATTGGCAGATAGGACGGGTCACGAGAGACAGTGCTGAGCTGGAAGGTTGGAACTGGGGTAAGATGGAGGGAGGGGAAATGAGGAAACTATAAAATCCACATTGATGTCCTGGGGTTGGAGAGTCCCGAGGAAAAAGATGAGGCATTCTTCCTCCAGACATTGGAGGCCCAGGACCTACTTCTCCTTGGCAGAGTGGGAGGTGGAATTGAAGTATGTCCTGGAGATGTTCTCTGAAGCGCTCTGCAAGTCTGCGTCCTGTCTCTCCAGTGTAGAGGAGACCGCACTGGAAGCAACAGATACAGTAAATGACATGTTTGGAATGCAGGTAATACTCTGATGGATGTGGGAGGCTCCTTTGGGGCCTTGGATGGAGGTGAGGGGGGAGCAGGTTTCGCCATTTCTGAGGTGGCAGGGGAAGGTGCCAGGAGGGGAGGGTGGGATGGTGGGTGGCATGGACCTGACCAGGGAGTCCCGGAGGGAATGGACTTTACGGAAAGTGAATGGGGGAGAGGAATATAACTCTGATGGTGGGGTCTGTTTGTAGGTGATGGAATGGTGGAGGACGATGTAATCTATATGGAGGTTGGTTGGGTGGACGGTGAGGACTGGGGGGGGTGGGGGGAGTGGGGTGGGGGTTTCTGTCCTTATTGCGGTTGGAGGGGTGGGGTTTGAATGCGGAGGTGGGGGATGTGGATGAGATGCGCTGTAGGGCATCATCAACCCCGTGGGAGGGGAAATTATGGTCTTTAAAGAAGGAGGCCATCTGCTGTGTTCTGTGGTGGAACTCGTCCTCCTGGGAGCAGATGCAGCGGAAGCAGAGGAGTTGGGAATATGGGGTAGCGTTTTTACAGGAGGTAGGGTGGGAGGAGGTGTAGTCCAGGTAGCTGTAGGAGTCAGTGGGTTTGTAGAAAATGTCAGTGTTGAGTCGGTCATTGTTGATGGAGATGGAGAGGTCCAGGAAGGGGAGGGAGGCGTCTGAGATGATCCAGGTGAATTTAAGGTTGGGGTGGAAAGTGTTGGTGAAGTTGATGAACTGTTCAACCTCCTTGTGGGAGGACAAGGTGGCGTCGATGTAGTTATCCATGTAGCGGGAGAAAAGGTGGTGAGTGGTGCCGGTGTAACTCCGGAAGATGGACTGTTCTACGTAACCGACAGAGAGACAGGTATAGTTGGGGCCCATGCAGGTGCCCATGGCTACTCCTTTCATCTGGAGGAAGTGGGAGGATTTGAAGGAGAAATTATTGAGGGTGTCGGCCAGTTCAGCCAAATGAATGACAGTGTCAGTGGAAGGTACTGGTGGGGACGTTGGGAGAGGAAGGAACTGAGGATTTGGAGGCCCTGGTCGTTGCAGGTGGAGGTGTAGAGGGATTTGGATGTCCATGGTGAAGATGAGGCATTGGGGGCTGGGGGTTGAGGAGGTGAAGGGTGTGAGTGGTGTCCCCAACGTACGTGGGGAGTTCCTGAGCCAGGGGACATAGAACAGTATCAAGGTACGTGGAGATGAGGTCAGTGGGGCAGAATGGGTCAACCGGGGTGGCCAGGCTTGTGGATCTTGGATAGGAGGTAGAACTGGCTGGTGCAGAGTTCCCAAACTATGAGGTTGAAAGATGTGGGCGAGAGATTCCCTGAGGTGATGAGGTTGTATCTCCATCATCTGCAGTACTCACTTTCGCCTAAAGTTAGTGGTATTGTAGACAGTGCAGAAGGATGTTGTAGGTTACACAGGGACCTGGAGAAGCTGCAGAGCTGGACTGAGAAGTGGCAAATGGAGTTTAATGCAGAAAACTGTGAAGTGATTCACTTTGGAAGGAGCAACAGGAATAAAGAGTACTGGGCTAATGGTAAGATTCTTGGTAGTGCAGATGAGCAGAGATCTTGGTGTCCATGTGCATAGATCCTGAAAAGTTGCCATCCAGGTTGATAGGGTTGTTAAGAAGCTGTATGGTGTGTTAACTTTACGGGTAGAGGGATTGAGTTGTGGACCCATGAAGCCATGTTGCAGCTGTACAAAACTGTGTGGAAGCGTACAGTTACTGCACACTGTTCTAGTCACCGTATTATAGGAAGGATGTAGAAGCATTAGAAAGGGTACAGAGGAGATTTACTAGGATGTTGCCCGGTATGGAGTGAAGCTCTTACGAGGAAAGGCTGAGGGACTTGAGGCTGTTCTCGTTAGAAAGAAGAAGGTTAGGAAATTACTTAATAGAGACATACAAGATGATCAGAGGTTTAGATAGGGTGGACAGTGAGAGCCTTTTTCCTTGGATGGTGATGGTTAACACAAGGGGACATAGCTTTAAATTGAGGGGTGATAGATATAGCACACATGTCAGAGGTAGGGAGAGGGAATAAAGCGTGCAATTCTGGTTTCTCTGATATAGGCAGAATGTTATGAAACTTATAAAGGTTCAGAAATGATTGACATGGATGTTGTCAGGGTTAGAGGTTTTGAGCTATCGGGAGAGGTTGAGTAGGCTGGGGCTGTTTTCCCTGGAGCATCAGAGGCTGATGGATGACCTTATAGAGGATTATAAAATCATGAGGGGGCCTGGATAGGATAAATAGACAAGGTCTATTCCCTGGAGTGGGGGAGTCATGAACTAGAGAGCATAGATTTAGAGTGAGAGGGGAAAGATATAAAAGAGACCTAAGGGACAACTTTTTCACGCAGAGGGTGGTATGTGTATGGAATGAGCTGCCAGAGGATGTGGTGGAGGCTGGTACAATTGCAACATTTAAGAGGCACTTGGACGGATATATGAATCGGAGGGATCTGGGTCGGGGAGTCCAGAATGAGAAGGCGTAGGTTTATGGTGAGAGGGGAAAAATCTAAAAGGGACCTAAGGGGCATCTTTTTCACACAGAGGGTGCTGTGTATGTGGAATGAGCTGTCAGAGGAATTGGGGGAGGCTGGTACAATTACATTTAAAACTACGTTAATTTATGATATCTAGTCAGCAGGATGGAGTGGACTGAAGGGCCTACTTCCACACTGTACAACCCTATGACTCGATAACAATAACAGGTAAAGGGTAGGATTCTCCCTCTGCTGCCAGTTGCCAAGCCCAGTCTGGAGGAGGGCTAGTCGCCCGTTATGATTTTCATGAGGGCTGCACGCTTACTGGCCTGCAGCTGGGTTGCCTGTTAAAATAAGAACAGCAGAAGGCTCTTAAGCCATGGAGGGTGATTAGCTTCAAAGTTACAAGCTTCCCTGGAAGGTAAATTAAGGAGAAGGTGCTCGGTGAGAAAGTTCCCATTCTCCAGTTGGATAAGATCGTAAATGAGGTCAGACCTAAGTCTTTGTGGTCTGGTAATTTTTAGATTAGATTACCCACAGTGTGGAAACAGGCCCTTCGGCCCATCAAGTCCACACCGACCTGCCGAAGCGCAACCCACCCACACCCCTACACTTACCCTTTACCTAACACTACGGGCAATTTAGCATGGCCAATTCACCTGACCGCACATCTTTGGACTGTGGGAGGAAACCGGAGCACCCGGAGGAAACCCACACAGACACGGGGAGAACGTGCAAATTCCACACAGTCAGTCGCCTGAGTCGGGAATTGAACCCGGGTCTCAGGCGCTGTGAGGCAGCAGTGCTAACCACTGTGCCACCGTGCCGCCCTAAGCTTTGGGATTTCTTAGTTGGCCATCTCAGAAGTGAGTTCACCTCTTGCTCCTAATGATTAACCATGGCTGAAACAGTAGAACCAAACTGGTGGTGATTCCCCTCACCGAGAGTTTCTGTTTCCCATGTACACAGGACCATTATCGTTCTTCCTTAACCAGTGTTTACCAAGGAGGAAGATACATTTCAAAGTCAGCTTGAATGAAGAAAGAGTTGAGATAAGTCTCAAATTTGGTAAATAAATGATACTGGAAAGATTGGTTGCACTTAAGGGTGCAAAATCGCCAGGATTGGCTCAAATAATTCAGGGAAGCTGAGAGAAAGATGGAAATTGCGAAAGTACTGGTAATAATCTTCCAATTCTCATCAGGTACAGTGGCTGGAAAATTGAAAATTGGAAACCTTTGTTCAAAAAGATAAACCCGGCATTTACAAGCAAGTCAGTTTATCCTTCAGTGGTAGAAAATGGCAATAATCTCAGGCATATCTCCGAGACAATTGGACAGCTGACGGTTAAATAAGGAAAGGCAACACGCATTTGTTAAAGGCAAGTTGTGTTTAACCAAGTTGAGTTAGTTTTTTGATGAGGTGACAAGGAAGATTGACAAAGGCTATGCATTTGATATGGCATGTATGTAAAAACATTTAATAATGACGTATAGTGGGATTGTCAGCTAAGGTCATACAGTGTAACACACACTGGCAGAATAGTTGGCTGAAGACTGGAAACAGAATTACAGTGATTAGTTTTTTTGGAATTTTAGGAAGGTATAAAGTGGTATTATAGAGATCTCCAACACAGAAGAAAGTCATTCAAGCCATTGAATCAATGCTGATCTTCCAGTCAGTTCTATTTCCTCACTCTATCCCTGAGCTCAATATTCTTATTTCCTTCAAATACCAATCCAATTTATTTTTGCAATTATCCGGTGTCTCTGTATCCACCAGCTCCTCATGGGCAGCAAGGTCCAGATCATTACCGTTCACTGTGTAAAGGGCTCTTCTTCCTATTCCCCCTTGCCCAAAACCTTAATTTTGGGTCCCCTAACCCTTACACCATCAGACAGACTGTTTCTTCTCTAATGTATTTAAACCTATCCTAATCCATTACATGTCTATCCTATCTCCCTTCAATCTCTTTTGTTGCAAAGAGAACAATACCAGCTTCCCCAACCTAAAACCATGCGGCTATGATACCCTCCATCCCATAACCAACCCAGGCAATCTCCTCTGCACCCTCTCAAGGATGCTCACATCTTTCCTAAACTGTGCTGACCAGAACTGAATGTAACTCATTAGTTGTGTCTAACTAGAGTTTTATAAAAATGCTCTGTTGTTATACGTAATACCTCCATGTATGAAGCCCACAGTCCCGTATGCTTTGTTCACCATTCTTTTGAATTGATTTGATTTGATTTGTTGTTACGCGTAGTACAGTGAATAGCTTTGCGAACAGTACAAGCAGATCATAGTAAGCAGGAACGTACAGATCATGGGGGTGGGGGGATGTGTTGGGGGTGCACTTGGACAGAGTTAGGTATACAGGTTACACCGTACAGTCTGATAATGGCATGGATAGAGCTATTAAGGACAGTGGAATCAAGGGTCATGGGCATAAGGCAGGAACAGGATACTGATTGAGGATGATCAGCCATGATCATAATGAATGGTGGTGCTGGCTCGAAGGGCAGAATGGCCTACTCCTGCACCTATTGTCTATTGGAAGAAGCTAATCTTGAATCTGTTGGTGCGTGTGTTCAAGCTTCTGTATCTTCTACCTGATGGAAGAGATTGTAGGAGAGCATTACCGGGGTGGGGATGGGTCTTTGATGATATTGGCAGCCTTTCTACGGCAGCCAGCCAGCCATATAAATGGAGTCTATGAATGGGAGGTTGGCTTCCATGATGGTCTGGGCTGTGCACACCACCCTCTGAAGTTCCTTACGGTCCAGGGGACAGCAGTTGCCACACCAGGCCTTTATGCAGTTGGACAGTATGCATCTGTAAACGTTGGTGGGGATTCTTATGATTATGCCAAATTTCCTGAGCTGCCTGAGAAAAGAGATGCATCGTTATACCTTCTTGACCGCTGCCTCTACGTGGGAAACCCAGGATGGGTGTCGATTATTGTCACTCCTAGGAACTTCACGCTCTCAACCCTCTTAATCTCTTCTCCATCGATGTAGATGGGGGGTGTGTTCTCCCCCTTTCTTCTGAGGTCAGTCATCAGTTCTTTAGTTTTGCTGACGTTGAAAAAGAAGTTTTTCTCATTGCATCACAACACCAAGTGCTCTATCTCCTTCTGATACTCTGACTCATAATTGTTTGATATTCACCCGACCACATGGTGTTGTAGATGTATTTGTTCGGAATGTCTTGTCATCTTCAAAGCTCTATGAACATGTTTGTCAAGGTCCTCCCATTCCCACACACTTCAGAACTGTGCAATTAAATGTACTGTGCTGAGAGTGATAGAGTCATAGAGCACCGGAAGAGACCATTCGGTCCGACCAGTCCATGCTGAACATAATCTCAAACAAAACCAGTCCCACCTGCCTGCTCCTGGCCCATACCCTTCCAAATCTTTCCTATTCATGTACTTATCCAAGTGTCTTTTAAACATTATATTTGTGCTCATGTTCTCCCTATCCATTTTGCTAACACTTATTACTTCACACTACTCAGTATTAAATTCCATTTGCCCTTGCCTACCCACTCTCGTAGCCCATCTACATTCTGTTGCAGCCAATTAGTGTCAAGTCACTGAGGTCACTCCTCCCAGTTTGATTTCATCAGCAAATTTTAAAAATGTGCTTTGCATTCCAATATCCAGTTAATTTATCGCTCTCAAAACAAACAGCAGAGATTTTAGGGGTGACCCTTTAGGAACCCTGATGTTTCACATCCTCCAGTCCAAACAATAATCATTTGACCTGACTCATTTTCAGTCCTTCAGCTAAATCTTTACCCAAAAGACATGACTATTCATTGAGCCACAACCAATTTACTAATTTTGTCATTAGAGTTAGTTTTGCATATTAATGACTGAAACTGAGGTTCTCAGAGCACATGTTTGAAATTTGTAGAAGATGCAAAACTTAGAATATAACCGTGAGGATAGTGATAGGTTTCAAGTGGATATAGGCAGGCTGGTAGAATGAGTCAATATTCTTTTAAGTTGATTTGATTTAATTTGTTGTTACATAGTACAGAGAAAAGCTTTGTTTGCGAACGGTACAAGCAGATCATAGTAAGCAAGATCATGGGGGGGCACTTGGACAGAGTTAGGTATACTGGTTACACTGTACAGTCTGATAATGGCATGGATAGAGCTCTTAAGGACAGTGGAATCAAGGGTCATGGGGATAAGGCAGGAACAGGATACTGATTGTGGATGATCAGCCATGATCATAATGAATGGTGGTGCTGGCTCGAAGGGCAGAAGAGAGGATAGTGATAGGTTTCAAGCCGATATAGGCAGGCTGGTAGAATAGGTCAATATTTTAATGTGGACAATGTGAAGCAATGCATTATGATAGGAGGACTGAGGTAAACATAAGGGGGTGCAGGAACAGAGATACCTTAGAACAAAGGTTCCCAAATAACTGAATGTTGCAGATAGGTTGAAAAACTGTTAAAACACCTGAGGCAATGCTGAGCTTTGTAAATAGACACGGGGTGGATTTTATAGTTTTCTGTGGGGCATGAGAAGCAGACCCACAACTGAAGGGTGCACTTGTTGCAGTCTCAGTGTATAAATTTTTTTTAAGTGTTGGTTAACCAATTAGCAGCTGTCTATCAGGAAGGGCAAGAGAGGAACAAAGGTTGTGGGGGCGGACTCCATGCTCAATCAGCGTTGTAGCCTGGGACGTCATTCAGCAGAGGGATAAGGTTGTGAATAGGAAGTCAGTTGTGGCAAGACCAGCAAAAGTCCTTTGCTCTGAGAAGGAGTCTTTCTTCCTCATTAAACTTGCACAAAATATGAAAGATGTCATCAAAAAAAAAAGGAAATCCCTTTCCCCAAGAGAATCAGATGATACGTGCAATTGGGATTCTGGTAACTGACCAGTTTTATGCCAGTTGTGCTGCTTCATTATATTTCACGTAAAAGACTCTCGAAATTTTCACACCCAATGTCCAGAAAATGCAACAGGCACTGAGAAAATTGTGGGCAAATTGGGTTGTCCACAAGGATAATACCTTACTTCGTAAAGATTACAAAATGGACCGTGGGCTTTTGCTTTTCAAGCTTGTTCACTCCTGCAATTTGGGAGCTGACATCATGATCTCGTATTGTTAACGTCTTGTCATCACCCACTACTTTACATCTGCATGAGGAAATTTGCACGGTTTCCAGACATAAAATACAAAAATGAGAAATTTATGGTGGATCTTTGTGAAACTGCTGGTTTAGCCTCAGTTGGAGGATTGAGTCCAATTCTGGTCACCATATTTTGAAGAGGGATGTGAAAGAGTTAAAAGGTAGTAGAATAGACATACGAGAATGATTTTAAGGAAGTGGGACTTCGGTTACATGAGTCGATTGGCGAGGCCGGACAGGAGATTTTATAGAGGTTGTCAAAAGCATGATGGGTCGACACAGAACAGATAGAGAAGAACCACTCTCATTTGCACAGGGGTCAAGAAATTTAAGATACCGAATTAGATGATTGGCAAAATAACCAAAACTGCATGCAGCAAAAAAGTTGTAGCGTCTCTCGCCTGGAGGAGTTCAAAGTTTGTGAGAAGATTTGTAGCTCTGGTGCTCGTTGTTGTGGTTCTGATCGCCGAGCCGGGAATGTGTTTTGCAGACGTTTCGTCCCCTGTCTAGGTGACACCCAAAGTTGGCCCACCTGACTTGATGTAGTGATCTATAGTCTTATGTAGAATCATAGAATAGAATAATCACAGAACAGGAGGCTAGTCAACCTTTCAAACCATATTGGTTCACTGCAGGAGCAATTTAGCTGGTCCCACTCCTTGGCCTGAGGCCTGCAATTTTCTCCCATGTAAGTGCTCTTCCAATTCCTTTTGAACGCTAGTCAACTAATTTGCCACAAACAACCCATTCAACGAGTGCATTTCAGAGCATAACTCAGTTCAGGAACACAATAAAATTGACTGTTCTCAGAGTTCTGTTTAGCTGCTAGTTGACTGACAGCTAATGTGGAATTTGCTAAAATGCGCATTGTTCTCATGTTTTCCAACACACAGCGTCTCTGTTGACAGGCAATAACTAAAACACGATTTGCATTTCACAGAACTACAATGACCTGAAATAGAATGGTGACGATAAATTCATTCAAATCAAGGCAGTCTGGTACCAGTTGCTACCCGTGAGAGTTATAAAGAAGCTACTTGAAGTGAGTCAGCTTGGATGTTATCAAAAACCCTATCACAGTACAACTGATATAGAAAGCTATTAATAGGTTTCATTTTAGTTTAATCAGATATCTTTTTCCCATTTATCTAAACAAACCTGAAAAGCGCCTATGGGGGAGAAATGGAAGTGCTTTTTAATGTATGAAAGTTAAATGGATTGTGGTTCCTGAAGAAGGGCTCATGTCCGAAACGTCGACTCTCCTTGGATGCTGCCTGACCTACTGCGCTTTTCCAGCAACACATTTTCAGCTCTGATCTCCAGCATCTGCAGTCCTCACTTTCTCCTAGACCATTTAACAGAGGCAAGGTTATAAAAAGATACAAACCATCTTCTATTTGAACAAAAGGTGCAGAAGCCAAAAATTACTTTAATTCTTTCTCCCTCACATTTTTGAAAAATAGACAGTATATTACTGATGAAGACCCTCTGCTCAAAACGTCGATTCTCCTGCTCCTTGGATGCAGCCTGACCTGCTGTGCTTTTCCAGCACCACACTTGACTCTGATCTCCAGTATCTCATTGCTACAATGATGTCAGAAAATCAAAGTCTCACACACAGTCATGTCAAACATTGAAGGAATTATTACTAACTTTGAAATTCCTTAAATTTGTGATTTTGATTAAAACTGAAGTTGCTACTTGAATTAGCTGGCTGAACCTTCAGAAATAAGAGTCACTCGTTGGCCTTTTCCCCTTTCCTGGAGGCACCTTCTGAACTTTCCCTCATTTCGCACAGTTACTGTCCGTTGTAAACTTCGCCATTTTCCAAAGGCATTTCTCCATCTAACCTTTTCTCACTTCACACAGATATTCTCTACACTAACCCTGCAGAGTCACTGCAGAGGCACTCCCCACCTCACAGTGGCACTTCCAAGCCTAAGCATTTCAGAAAGGCGTACTCTACCCAAATCTTTCACCACTTTACAAACACTTTATTATGCCTCACATTGTCACAATTCTCAGAAGCACATCCTGCCCTAACCTTTCCCCATTTCATGGAGACACTTTTGGCCCTAATGTTTCCCCCAACTCAGAGGGACACTGACCCTTTCCCCACTTCACAGAGGCATTTTTCTCTCTCAAGTTCATTATTTCAGAGAGGCACTTAACCCCTGACATTGCATTTCCCATGTTAGCTCCCAACCTTGAACCAGAAGATCCCCAACTGCTCGCTGTTTCTCTATTAAATACAGAGAAGAACTCATGATTAATAACTTTCAACTTTGACAGGCTGAAAAGGTGACAGATCAAGCCTCACATTATACACCCTATCCGAATTTCCTGCCTGTCGGATGTATGACTGACAAAATGTACGGTGAGGGCTTCTTTTGATACTGCAAGTTTTCAGCTCTGTTCAAGTGAAACTTATCCCCTATCTCTTTATCACGCCCTGATAACCCATTTCTCTGTTGCCACAAATAAAATAAGAGCACGAGTTAGCACAAATGCAACAATGCTGAACATCAATAATTCAGTTGCAGAAGATACCTGACTCTCATTTTAAGCTATACGCGTCTCCTGGTACTGTTCACCTGCTCTACCTGAGTGCCTTGACGGTGTGAGAAAGAGTTTCCCTTTGTCCTTCGAATGCTACCACTCTGAGTCAACTCTTGGGACGAAAGCATATGGAACTTCACTATGTTAGCCAGGCAGACAAACATGGAAAAAGACAATTGATTTTTCCAACGAGCCAGAGAAACAATGATTGGATTCTAGCAGTGGGACAGGAGAAGGCCTGGATCATAGGGAATAGGAATGTGGATTGAGCTTGGGACTACTGTGCTCAGATCAGGATAGAGGGCATAAGCCTGAGCCAGGGATAACATTGGAGCTTGAGATTTCTGGTTTCAAGAGCTAAAGAAGTTACAGCTTCAAACAGAGAGACCTGGGGTTATAGGTACATAGTTCTTTGAAAGTTGTATCACATGTAGACAGGGTGGTTAAGAAGGCTTTTAGCATGCTTGCCTTCATTGCTCAAACCATTGAGTATCGGAGTTGGAACATCGTGTTGAGGTTGGAATATCATTGATGTTGTCACTTTTGTAGTACTCTGTGCAGTTTTGGTTACAGCACAGAACAGTACACGCAGTACAGGCCCTTCGGCCCTCGATGTTGTGCCAACCTCTTATCTTACTCTCAGAACAAACTAACCTACATACCCTTCATTTTACTGTAATTAATGTGCCTATCCAAGAATCGCTAAAATGTCCCTAATGTAGCTGACTCTACTCCCACTGCTGGCAGTACATTCCACGCACCAACCACTCTCTGTGTTAAGAACCTACCTCTGACATCTCTCCTAAACCTTCCTCTAATCATCTTAAAGTCATACCCCCTCATGATAGCAATTTCTGCCCTGGGAGAAAGTCTCTGGCTATCCACTCTATCTCTGCCTCTCATCATCTTGTACACCTCTTTCAAATCATCTCTCATTCTTCTTCATTCCAGTGAGAAAATCCCTAGTTCCCTCAGCCTTTCTTCATAAGACACACCCTCCAGTCCAGGCAGCATCCTCGTAAATCTCCTTTGCACCCTCTCAAAAGTTTCCACATCCTTCCTGTAATGAGGCGACCAGAACTGAACACAATATTCCAAGTATGGTCTAACCAGGGCTTTATGGAGCTGCAGGATGGCTCTTAAACTCAAACCCCCTGCTAATGAAAGCCAACACACCATACATCTTCTTAACAGCCCTGCCAAGTTGAGTGGCAACTTTGAGGGATCTATGGACATGGACACCAAGATCCCTCCATTCCTCCACACTACCAAGAATCCTGTCTTTAACCCTATAATCTGCATTCAAATTCAACCTTTCAAAATGAATCACTTCACACTTTTCCAGGTTGAACTCCATCTGCCACTTCTCAGCCCAGCTCTGCATCATGTCACTGTCCCGTTGTAATCTACAACGCCTTCCACACTATCCATGACTCCACCAACCTTTGTGTCATTGGCAAACTTACTAACCCACCATTCCACTTCCTCATACAAGTCATTTAAAGAAAACTACACAGAGCAGAGGTCCCAGAACAGATCCCTGTAGAACACCACTAGTCACCGAGCTCCAGGCTGAATACTTTCCATCTACCACCACCCTCAGTCTTCTATGGACCAGCCAATTCTGTATCCAGATAGCCAAATTTCCCTGTATCCCATGTCTTCTTACTTTCTGAATGGCCTACCCATGGGGAACCTTATCAAAACCTTGCTAAAATCCACATCCACCACATCCACTGCTCTACCTTCATCAAAGTGTTTTGTCACATCCTCAAAGAATTCAATGAGGCTTGCCAGGCATGACCTGCCCCTCACAAAGCCACGTTGACTATCTCTAATCAAACTCTGCTTTTCCAACTAAGCATAGATGTTTTCTCTCAGAATCCTCTCCAATATTTTGCCCACCGCTGGTGTAAGACTGACTAGTCTGGAATTCCCAGGATTATCCTTATTCCCTTTCTTGAAAAGGGAATAGCATTTGCCACCCTCCAAACATCTGGCAGTCCTCCAGTGGACAGTGAGGATGCAGAGATCATCACCAAATGTGCAGCAATCTCTTCCCTTGTTCTCCATAGAAACAGGATCAGGGATATCTCGAATCGAGTCTACAGGAATCTTAAGGGGGAGGGTGAGAAGCCAGGATTTGTGGTATACAATCGGTATCAACGGCATAGCGAGGGAAAGGGATGAGGACCTGAAAAGTGGATATAGGGAGTTGGGTTGGAAGCTAAAATGCAGGACGAACAGAGTAGTAATCTCAGGATTGCTACCGGTGCCATAGGCTAGTGAGGCCAGCAACAGAGAGCGAGTGCAGCTGAATACGTGGCTGCAAAGCTGGTGTAGGAGGGAGGGATTCAGATAGGTGAATCATTGGGATACTTTCTGGGGAAGGTGGGACCTGCACAAGGATGACAGGTTGCCCCTGAACTGGAGGGGCACCAATATCCTGGGCAGGAGGTTTGCTAGCGCACTTCGGGAGGGTTTAAACTAGTTTGGCAGGGGGGTGGGAACTGGAGCTTTGGGTCAGAGGATGGGGTATTTGGTGAACAGGCAGATACAGCGTGCAGAGAGGCTGTAAGGAGGAATAGTCAGTTGATAGGGCAAAGGTGCAGTAAGTGTGATGGGTTTATGTGTTGCCCCATTATAGGAAGGATATTATTAAACAGGAGAGGGTTCAGAAAATAATTACCAAGATAATGACAGGAGTGAAGGGTTGAGTTATCAGGAGAAGGTGGATTTTTCACTGCAGCGTAGGAGATTGAGGGGTGACCTTATTGAGGTTTATAAAATCATAGGGACATAGATACAGTGAATAGCCAAGGTCTTTTTCCTAGGGTAGGGAGTCAAAAATAAGGGGGCATAGGTTTAAGGTGAGAGGAGAAAGATTTAAAAGGGACCTTGAAGCAATCTTTTCACACACAGGGTGGTGCGTGTATGGAATGAACTGCCAAAGGAAGTGGGAGATGCAGATACCATTACAAAATTTAAAAGACATTCAGACAAGTATATGAATAGTAAAGGTTTAGAGGGTTGTAGGCTAAATATAGGCAAATTGACCTAGTGTGGAAAATCTGGTCAGCATGAACGAGTAGGAGTGAAGAGTCTGTTTCTGTGCTGTGTGACTCTATGAATCTACATGCAAGTAAATCCTGTCCCTGAGATTCTTCTTCAATAATTTCCCAGCACTGATGTATGGTTCACTTGCCTATAATTTCCTGCATTATCCCTGTTCTTGAACAAAGGGTCAATATTGACTCCGGTGTTGGCACATTTGCTGAGACTAAACAGGATGCAAAGTTCTTTGTCAAGGCCTCATCAACATCCTCCCTTTCCTCCCTCAGTATTCTGGGATTGAGCCTATCAGGACCCGAGGATTTATCTACTTTGATATTTCACAAGACACCCAACAGCTCCATTTGAATATCGTCATGTCCTAGAATATCAACAAACACATCCCTATCTTATCAGCATCCATGTCCTTCTCCCTAGTAAATACCAACATGACATTCTCATTAGGGATCTCCTCCATTTCCTCTGGTGACAGATATAAATTCTCTCCTTTGTTCTTGAGTGGACCTACCTTTTCCCTTAATACTCACTTGCTTCTAAAATGAATAAAATGCTTTCGGATTCTCCTTAATTCTGCCTTCCAAGGACATCTCACGGCCCCTTCTCGTCATCTTACTTTCTTTTTTAAGTTAATTCCTGATTCCTTTCTGCTACTCAAAGTCATTGTTTAGTTCCTGTTTCCTAAACCTCGCAGGTGCTTCCTCTTTCTTTTTACAACATTATTCGTCATCCAAGGTTCCTGAATTTTGCCATTCTTATCATTCATCCTCACAGGATCATGCTGCACCTGAACTCTGGTCAACTGGCTGTTAAAAGGCTCCCCTGTGTCTGAGGTTGACTTAGCCTCAAACAGCCACCTCCAATCTAATTTCTTCAGTTCCTGCCAAATACGGTCTAGCACTTTCACCTGATGATCGGTCTAATCTTTTCCCATGACTATTTTAAAACTCACCACTTGTTCCCAAAATGCTCCTCCTCTGGCTCAGACTCACTTCCTAGTCCAAGGTCTAATGTAGTCCCTTCCCTAGTCAGACCCATTGTTTCATGAATCTGTCCTTAGGATTTGTGGATCATTGGGATACCTTCTGGGGAAGGTGGGACTTGTACAAGGAGGACGGGAGGGACCCCAATATCCTAGGCAGGAGATTTGCTAGAGTTCTTTGGGAGGGTTTAAACTAGATTGGCAGCTCACAAATTCTGCTCTATCCAAGCTGCTGGCACTAAGGGACTCCTCAATATTGAGGCAATTCAGATCACTCATTATATTTTCCCATGATCTGCTTACATATCCCCTAATTCCTGCTCTCTATTGGGAGGCCTATAACATAATCCCATTGAAGTGATTGCACCTTTTTCATTCACGAGTTCTACCGTATGACCTCGCTGGACGAGCCCTCCATGATGTCCTCTGTTAGTACAGTTCTATCATTCTCTTAATCAGTAATGCAACTTCCCCCCTCCCCTTTACATCCCTCTCTATCAGACCTGAAACGTTTAACTGCCAGTGTTGCCCTTCCCTCAACAAGTTTCTGTAATGGCTACCACAATGTAGTCCTATTTACTAATTCAGGCTCTCAGCTCATCTGCCTTATCTGTTATACATCTTTCCTTAAAAGAAATACACTTTGGATCACTAGCCCTGCCATCTTCATTAATCTGCACCTGCCTGTTCTTCCCACCAGCTTATTTGATTTAGCCCTCTCTTCTTATCAATCGCTCCATATCCTGATCTAGTTCCTACCCCCCTCCCCCTCCCCCCATTAATTTAAACCCTCCAGAGTTGCACCAACAAACCTCCCTGCCAGGATTCTGATTTGATTTAATTTATTGCAGTCATATGTACCTAAGTAAAGTGAAAAGATTTGTTTTGCGAGCAGTACAGGCAGATCATGGAGATAATAGTGTGCTTAGACAGACAAGATGTACAAGGTTACAGCCACACAGCAAGTGTACAAAGCAAGATCAACATTATTGTAGTTAGGGTGGTCCATTCATCAGGGGAGCAGGGAAATCAATGTTTCAGGCAAAAACCATCATTAGGATGATGGACTTTTGTCCGAAATGTTGATTTTCCTGCGCCTCAGCTGCTGCCTGACTTGCTGTGCTTTTCCAGCACCACTCTAATCTTGACCTTGATCTCCAACATCTGCAGTCCTCACTTACGCCTGGACCATTCATCAGTCCAGGAACAGCCGGGAAGAAGCTGTTCTTGAACCTGTTGATGCCTGTGTTCAAGCTTCTGTATCTTCTGCCTGGTGGAAGAGGTAGGAAGAGAGCATTACTGAGGTGGGAGGGGTCTTTGATAATGTAGGCAGCCTTTCTGCGACAACAAGATGCGTAAATGAAGTCCATGGATGGGTGATCATCTGGGCTGTGCACGCAACCTTCTGTAGTTTCTTACAGTCCTGGGCAGGGTAGTTGAGGTATCAGGCTGTATTGCACCTGGATAGGATGCATCTGCAGGATTTGGTGAGGGTCCTTATGGACATGCTGAATTTCCTGAACTACCCGAAGAAGAGGAGCCCTTGTTGTGCCTTCTTGATTGTTGCATCTACGCGGGAGGTCCAGGGCAGGTTATCGTCACGCCGAGGAACTTGACGCTCTCCACCCGCTTTACCTCAGCTTTGCTGATGTAAATACAGCGCATGTTCTCCTGCCCCCTTCCTGAAGTCGATGATCAGTTCTTTTGCTTTGTTGACATTGAGAGGGAGATTGTTATCATGACACCAGCCCCCTTATCTCCTTTCTCTATTCTGACTCATCATTGCTTAATACTACCATGGTGGTGGTCATCAGCAAACCTGAAGATGGTGTTCGTTTGGAATTTGGTTACACAGTTGTGGATGGACAGGGAGTTTAGGAGGGAGCTCTTCCTTGGGGGCCTCCAGTATTGAGAGTTATCATGGAGGAGGTGCTGTTGTCTATCTTCACTGATCACTGGTCCTTGGATCAGGAAGCTGAGGATCCAATTTCTGAGGACAGACCTGGGACTCGGAGTTTGGGGATTGGTCTGGTAGGGATTATGGTGTTGAAGGCAGAGCTTTCGTCAATGAGTGAGAGCTTGAAAGGTAGGTGGCCTTGTTGTCCAGATAGTCCAGGGATGAGTGTAGAGCTAGGGAAATGGTGCCTGCTGTGGACCTACTTTGCTGCTAGGCAACCTGCAGGGGACCGAGGCAGACTGGGAGGCTAGAGTTGATGTGGGTCATGACAGGCCTCTCACTGCCGGTGCGACCAGTTCACTAAACATTCTATCCATGACACTATCAGTCTCATGGATGTTCCATAATGAGTTTGGTCACTGCTCCAGGCACTCTAGGTGACAAATCAGGAGCTGTGGCTGAACACACTTCCTGCACAATTGGTCACTGGGAGGTGTCCCTCGATTGATGAGTGGGTTGTCTTATGAGGAACAGATTGGCCTTGTTTCCCACCTACCTCAGGAGGAGTGTTCCACAGAGCTGAGTTCTCCTGCCATTTTGAACCTTACTGACTACAAACTATAATCCTAGGAAGCAATTATACAAATTTACCCACTACTCCCCAAAATCAGATTTCCCATTCTCACTCTATTTCTAACAATGATAGAAGTAAGCACATTGGACTCTGTCTCTCTCCTGCCACGACCCAGCCAGTCTCTAGACCTTGTTACTGAGCAGCCACGTCACTGTTTGAGTCATTCTGCCTCTGGTTTCAACTTCACTCCCACTCCTCTCTGCTTCCACCCCCTCGGACTGCCATCACCCTTCAGCTGCCTAGTGGCTACCCTTTGAAATCCCCTCCTGCAATGTCTCTGCCTCTCTGGCTTTCCTTTTGCCTTGAAGCACCTGTCTGAAAACCTATCCCTCTGACGAAGTGTTTGGTCATCGGCCGCACTATATGGTTTGCTGTCTGACACACTCCCAAGACAGAATGCCTCAAATTGTTTTGGGATGCTTTTAAGTTAGTTCCGTAAATTTTACTTCTGCAGAACATACACATTTATGTGCTGACATTCTTCCTCCTAGAGGTTTTCCTTCAGTTTCTACGTTCCCTTTTTGAGGGAGATGGTTCCTTGTGCTTGATACCTGCGCCTTGTTCCTCATCTCAGCTGCACAGCATTTCGAGCTGTTGTGGGATCTTGGACATTTTAATTTCATTCAGGGGACCCCTGCATCCTGATGGATAGGTTATCATTTCTTGCTTGTCTGTAACTGTCCTTAAAAGGTGGTGAGCCACCTTCAAATGCCAGAGATACCCGAAGGAACTGTACTAGATTGCTGAGTGAGTTGTCTTACGAGAAGCAGATTGGGCTTGTTTCCATTGGAGAGTTGAAAATGTGTTGCTGGTCAAAGCACAGCAGGCCAGGCAGCATCTCTATTCCTGAGATGCTGCCTGGCCTGCTGTGCTTTGACCAGCAACACATTTCCAGCTGTGATCTCCAGCATCTGCAGACCTCATTTTTTACTCCATTGGAGAGTTAAAGAGTGAAGGGTTTAGATTAGATTAGATTCCCTACAGTGTGGAAACAGGCCCTTCAGCCCAACATGTCCACACCGACCCTCCAAAGAGTAACCCACTCAGACTAATGCATCTAGCACCACAGGCAACTTAGATTCTCTACAGTGTGGAAACAGGCCCTTTGGCCCAACACGTCCACACCGCCCCTCTGAAGAGAAATCCATTCCCCTACCTTATATTTACCTCTGACTAACACCGTGGGCAATTTAGCATGGACAATTCACCCTAACCTGCACATCTTTGGACTGGGGGAGGAAACCGGAGCAAACCCACACAGACACTGGGAGAACGTGCAAACTCCACACAGACAGTCACCCGAGGCTGGAATTGAATCTGGGACCCTGGTGCTGTGAGGCAGCAGTGCTAACCACTGAGCCACCATGCCACCCAATTGATTGAAGTGCATTGAGTGGTTGGAACCAGAGCTAAATGGTGCTGTTTTAAAATGAGAGTTTACCCGTCTAGGCCCGAGATTAGGAGAATAATTTTCTTTTTACACAAATGCTGTGGTCCTGGATCTATGTGCACATGCGTATACGGAATTGCTCATGGGAAGTGTACATGATATTAATCATTAAAGGAACAGCAACTTCAGTTTTACACACGCACAGCTGTGGATAGGTTCCTGTCAGACGTGGGGGAATCAAAGGTTATCTGAGGTTGGAATTTGGGACACCAAAATTTATGAATTGACAAGGAGAAAGGAGCTGAAAATATTGAGCAATGGGAAGGCAATGGCGTAGTGATATTATCACTGGACTGTTAATCCAGAGACTCAGATAGTGTTCTGGGGGCAAAAACAGAAATTGCTGGAAAATGTCAGCAAGTCTGGCAGCAGCTGTGGAGAGAAATCAGAGTGAACATCAGTAGTTGATGTTCTAGAGGCCTTGGTTCAAATCCCACCATTGTAGACGGTGGAAATGAATTCAATACAAATCTGGGATTAAGAGTATAATGATGACTATGAATCTATTGCTGATTATCAGGAAAATCCCAGGTGGTTCAGTCGTGTCCATCAGGGAGCGGAACTGCCATCCTGACCTGGTCTGGCCTACATGTGACTCCAGACCCACAGCAATGCGGTTGACTCTTAACTACCCTCTGGGATGGGCAATAAATGCTAGCCCAGCCAGTGACACCCACATCCCATGAACAACTTTTTAAAAAAATTCTTCCACAGCCCCAAAATTATCATAGAATCAGTACAGCCCATCGAGTGAACACTGACTCTCTGAATAGCAGCCCAACCAGACCCACCCCATCCCTGTAAACCTGCATTTCCTCTGGCTAACCTACCTAGCCTGCACATCATGGGCAGTTTAGCGTGGTCAATCTAACTAACCTGCACTACTTTGGACTGTGGGAGGAAACCAGAGCATCTGAAGGAAACCCACGCAGACACAGGGAGAATTTGCATACTCCACTCACACAGTCACCTGAGGGTGGAATTGAACCTGCGTTCCTGATATGCTAACCACTGAGTCATTGTGCCTCCTACTGATGTAATTGTGTCTCAGCGAGCGTCAGGAAATCCAGTCACTTATACAGTTTTCACACCAACGCCTGTACTGATGGGAATATAAATGATCAGGTCAAGGAAATTGGAGCATAATTGGCTCTGGAAGCCAATGGTGGGTGTGATTTTAATGTGGAACTGCTGTGGTGGAACGCATTTTAAAGAAATTCACCACACATGATTACATCTGGATAATATTAATAAAAGACCAGCTAGGACTGAACTGAGGACAAATCAGTTTTCTCAGCCTGCAAGAACTTGTTTGGGCTTACTCTCTCTCAGACTGTTTCTTCTCTAATGGAGAGATAGCTGTCTGAAGATCCTGAAATGATCATGCCATTCCTGAAAATAAATAAGTATTTGTTCATTATATTCATGGATATGGGTGTCACATTAATTGCTGCTTAAATTGGCCATTTTAACCACACTGGTGGTCACACCAGTGACACTCAACACTGGTGTGAGTTGGGAGTTACATGGAGGCTAGGACAGGTGAGTAGATTAGATTCTCTACAGTGTGGAACCAGGCCCTTCAGCCCACACCGACTCTCTGAAGAGTCACCCACCCAGACCCATTTCCCTCTGACTAACATACCTAACACTTACGGGCAATTTAGCATGGCCAATTCACCTGACCTGCACATCTTTGGACTGTGGGAGGAAATCGGAGCACCCGGAGGAAACCCACACAGACACAGGGAGAATGTGCAAACTCCACACAGCCAATCGCCTGAGGCGGGGATTGAACCCAGCTCTCTGGGGCTGCAGTGCTAACCACTGTACCACCACTGGGGAATGTATTGTGGAGATTAAAATTAGATCTGCTATGATCTTATTGAATGGAGACAAAACAAACCTGCAAAGTAGGCAGGCAGGAGGCTGGAAGAACACAGCAAGCCAGGCAGCATCAGGGAGGTGGAGAAATCGATGTTGCAGGTGCAACCCTCCTTCAGCACCTGAATGGCAATGCATGCTTGAGGACCTGGATCATCCACTGCTCCTAATTTGCAGGCACTTATGCCAATGATCTTAATTAAAGTACCTTATAATTCTCCAGTTACAGACATGTGCCAACTTTCTCTTCAGGAATTTACAAAGATGTTTTCACTGAACAAACATTTCCTTCTCTACTCATCTATCTACAAAAGGGTATGCTTGGTAATTATTTTAACCCTCATGGATATGGAGTTACATGTAGCACATGTTCACAGTCAGAACTAATCTGAGAACATTACTTCAGAGGATATCATACAAAACTGGAACAGATGTGGAACAGAGGACATGCCTGCATCCTTTTAGTTCAGTGACTGGAAATTGATGTCAATGTGCCCACGCAGAACTGCATTCAGCTCTTGAGGATGGGAAGGAGGAATGTATGGGGAACGTGGCTATATAATATTAAGGGATGGGTTATTTTTGGTGTTCTATTGAATGGCTAAGTGAAGGCAGTGGGGATGTTAGAAAGGGAGAAAGTGTCCTGTCATAATCCTCCAGCTAATATGGCTTGAGGTATGTTCATTGATCTTACCCGGCCTATCAATTATATATCATTATTTTTATAGGATGCATATTGAAATACCCAAGCAAAGAATGAGGTTAATCTACCCTCAGGCTCTTGTTGAAGTTTTCAATCCCAAAGATGCTGCCAGGGTTGGAGGGTTTGAGCGAGAGGGAGAGGCTGATTAGGCTGGGGCTGTGTTCTCTAGAGTATCGGAGGCTGAGGGGTGACCTTATAGAGGTTTATAAAATCATGAAGGGCATGGATAGGGTGAATAGACAAGGTCTTTCCCCGGGATAGCGGAGTCGAAACCTAGAGGGCATAGGTTTAAGGTGAAAGGGCAAAGATTTAAAAGGGACCTAAGGGGTAACTTTTTCATGCAAGAGGGTGGTGAGTGTATGGAATGAGCTGCCAGAGGAAGTGGCGGAGGCTGGAACAATTACAACATTTAAAAGGCATCTGGATGGGTATATGAATAGGAAGCTGAAAATGTGTTGCTGGAAAAGCACAGCAGGTCAGGCAGCATCCAAGCCCTTCTTCAGGACGTTTCGGGCTTATGCCCAAAACGTCGAATCTCCTGCCCCTTGGATGCTGCCTGACCTGCTGCACTTTTCCAGCAACACATTTTCAGCTTTGATCTCCAACATCTGCAGTCCTCACTTTCTCCTCCTAGGTTAGGATATCTGTTTGGCCTGGGCGAGTTGGACCACAGGGGTTTCTGTGCTGTACATCTCTATGACTCTTCAACTGTATAAGTAACACCATCTTAAATCTAGTTCATCAGCACTTGGGCCACAATCCCAGCATCAGGGGTAAGAGTTGCCTCACCTCCCTACCTCTCCCTGACAGACCTTTCCTTTGTTTCATGGGATATGGGCATCGCTGGCAATAATTGCCCATCCCTAAGTGCCCTTGAGAAGTTGGTGGAGAGTTGTCTTTCATGAGCTGCTGCTCTCTATTTACCGCAATGATACTCACGATGAATTGCCACATCTTACTCATCACTCATAACCCTCAAATTCATATCCTGCTTCAAGATATTTTTGCTTTTTCCTAATTAATTTCAAGTTTCAATCCAGCGGTAAGGAATTTCCCTGGTGAGGCGGGATGTGAGGAGATGAACGTCAACCATCCCATCGGGGTGGGGGCCGACAGTGAGAGGGTGAGCCTTGGTGGGAGGTGTGCGCAGTTGAGTGTAAAGTAGGAAAGGACAATTGGTGGCAAATTACAATGGCAGAGTAAAGCAAGTCATTGACCATGTCTCGACACCACTCTGGCCATAGCAGGCTGGCAGGGTCAGGTGTCATGGCCTCCTCTGGTGACCCTGAGGGAATGAGGATATCCCTCCCACCCGCGAAATCCCATTCACCAGGAGCTCCAGGTTCCTCTCCACAATGGGGCAAGGAGGGGACGTACGCATCAATTTCCCCCCTATCTGCCATGTTCAGAGCAAGGCAGCTCCAGGTGCTAGTATTTGATCGGCCTGTTAAAGATGGCAGTACCACCAGGCATCCCAGGAAGTGGTGAGAATGTCCGGTGTGGGCGAGTGGAAGAATCAGACTAATACCTGACAAGGGGGGACATGAAGAAGGAAGACAGTTCAGGACGGTCACGTTGGTCTCACGGAGTTAAACCCTCCGTGGTTACAAACGGGACTGAGCCAACATCTGGAAAGCTCCAGCCCGCTGTGTGTGACAGTGCAGCACTGTCTCAGTGCTGTCATGTCTCCCAGGATCGTGGCTGATGTCATTGGAATGCAACTTGTCCCCATGACCTCCACATTCCAAGACTGGGGAGAGCTGATACCCTGATCCTCCTCAGAGAGAAACACAATAACTACTGAAATTCCACAGGAAGGGAATTATAACTACAGAACATCAAATCCTTCCAAACCAAGCAGCATTTACTTTAGTTTCTTTCACCCAGCTTGCTGGATTCACTGCTCAGGATGCAGTGTCCTCCATATTGCTGAGGCCAAACACAACCTGAATGACCACTGGTCCGCTCGATTCAGAATGACCCTGACCTTCCAGTACTTGCCGTTGCAATGCTGTCGTGCAAATATTCCTGTCCTTCTCCACCGAAAGCCAATGCAAAATGAAGGGACAGCACCTCATTTCCGACTCAGGGTGATTTATGGCCTTCAGGATGCAACTTTTGAGTTCAACAACTTCAGACCAGGAACATTATTCTCAATTTTAAATGCCCTCTATTCCCCTTCCTCCACCCATTCCCTCTAAGTGTCTTGTTTGTGTGAGTTTACTCTCAACATCACCCTGCTACTTACTGCTATTAATGCCGGGCTGAAAATGTGTTGCTGGTTAAAGCACAGCAGGTTAGGCAGCATCCAAGGAACAGGAAATTCGACATTTCGGGCCAGAGCCCTTCATCAGGAATGCCTATTAATGCCTACCATTAATACCTACCTAACACTAACTCAAAACGTTACCTCTGTTTTATCTCTCCACACCTACTGAGTCTGAACAGCACTTTCTGCTTTTGCTTCAGATCTCCAACATCCACGGTACCGTGTTTTTATTACTACAGGAACAATAAACATGGGTTCTCATAAAACCACCTCAGACAGGACCCACATCGCCAGCAGATGGGGAATTCCAGTGACTGCTCTCAGTTGTGACACAGTCAGTGGCTGCCTTTGATTTTTATTCATTTGTAATTTATCAACTCCTTGTACTTTATGCAGAACTGAACAGAAAATATTTACAGCCCCATGGAACTTGTACTTTTCGGGGGCGTGAGACAGGTTCTTTCACATGGTGCAGTGGAGAAAACTGAAAACGAAGCCGTTACACAACGACTGGCTATGAGGTGTCAGATTAGGTCATGGGTTTAAATGGCAGTCTGCAGTGGTTCAAAGAGGGAGCTCACCACTGCTTTCTCAATGGAAACCTTAGTGACAGGTAATCACAGAAATGCCCATGTTTAATATTTTAAAAGAAGTTAATTGTTAAAAATTACCGCCTTTATTGTGACTTTATTTTCCTGGAACAGCATTGGTTGTCCATGACATATGAAGTCACTGAGTGGTAAACCTACCTTTTGACCATTTTCACAGGCAGAGGAAACAAAATGCACCTGAGTGAATTCTTCCCCTACGCCCACTTTTAAAACACTCTTTTCTTGTCCTTGGGGTTTTTTTTGTTGTTTCCCCTGAACCTGTGACAGATTTTGTTGACACAAATATCGTGAAAAAGCAGCAGTTACGGTCAAGTGTAGACTTTTCTTGTTAAACTTTGCAAACAAACTCTCTCACTCAGCCTGTCCATCTTCAATGAGCTTTCAGTTCAGAGACAGCTCGGGTGTTACTAAGGGATGACAGCCTCACAACTTTGTAACATATTTGCATGTTGCTTATTCCTGGGTTGGCCTCAGTCTATTCAAGATAAACTGCTTTGGTTACCAATCCTGGGGTTCCTTTGTCCCAAACTGCTGTGCTGCTTGATTTATATTTAACCCATTTTATCTATTTATGAATGTCACACGTAACTCAGTTCAATGAAATGTGTTTTGCGTGTAATACAGGCAGATCATACCATACAAAGTGAATGATTGTAAGATACAGAGTCAGAGAGTTGTACAGCATGGGACAGACCCTTTGATCCAACTCGTTTATGTCGACCAGATATCCCAAACCAACCTCGTCCCATTTGCCAGCATCTGGCCCATATCCCTCTAAACCCTTCCTGTTCACATACCCATCCAGATGCCTTTTAAATGTTGTAATTGTACCAGCCTCCACCACTTCCTCTGGCAGCTCATTCCAAATACTCACCACCCTCTACATGAAAATATTACCCCTTAGGTGTCTTTTAAATCTTTCCACTCTCGTCTTTAACCTATATCCTCTAGTTTTTGACTACCCCATCCTAGAAAAAAGACCTTGACTATTCACCCTATCCATGCCCCTCATGATTTTATAAACCCCTATAAGGTCACCCCCCAGCCTCTGACACTACAGTAAAAACAGCCCCATCTATACAGCATCTCCCTCTAGCTCAAACCCTCCAACCCTAGCAACATCTTTGTAAATGTTTTCTGATCCCTTTCAAGTTTCACAAACTCCTTCCTACAGCAGGGAGACCAGAACTGCCTGCGATACTTCAAAAGTGGCTTCACCAATGTCCTGTACAGCTACATCATGACCTCCCAACTCCTATACTCAATGCTCTGACCAATAATGGAAAGCATATCAAACACCTTCTTCATTATCCTGTTTGCCTGGGACTCCACTTTCAAAGCACTATGAACCTGCACTCCAAGGTCTCCTTGCTCAGCAACACTCTCTAGGACCTTACCATTAAGTGTCACAGTCCTGCCTGATTTGCCTTTCCAAAATGCAGCACATCACATTTATCTGAATTAAACTCCATCTGCCACTCCTCAGTCCATTGGCCCATCTGGTCAGACTTTGAGCTAACTTCCCTCATTATCACTACGCCTCCAATTTTGGTGTCATCTGCAAATTTACTAACTATACTTCCTATGTTCACATCCAAATCATTTATATAAAAAGGAGTGGACCCAGCACCGACCTTGTGGCACATCACTGGTCACAGGCCTCCAGGCTGAAAAACAACCCTCCACCACCACCCTCTGTCTTCTACCTTTGAGCCAGTTTTGTATCCAAATGGCTAGTTCTCCCAACATTTCATGTGATATCTAACCTTGCTAATCAGTGTCCCATGGGGAACCTTGTTGAATGCCTTACTGAGTATATGTGAGAGTAAGATTTGCAAAGAATTGTCCTGCACCTCTGCAGAAAGACCACGATTTTGAGCTGAGGAAGGGCTTTCATCTGCAGAGTTTTAAAACACATCACAGAACAGCGGCACTCATTTTAATAACTTGTGGTTTCTGCAATACCTTCTCAGTTTGTGTGGAGTCTATGCTGAGCCTTAACCACTCGAACACAGTGAACTTGCACCTCTTAGTCAAACATCGAACACCACACTGACCTGTCTAGGCACGGACAGAAAGACAAGGGGTTCTTGCAGTGCGGTGGCAGCGTCCAAACCTCTGCCCCAAGGACACCCGGCTTCAGGTCCCACCTGCTCCAGAGATGTGTATTAATGTTTCTGAACAGGTAGGTTAGAAAACACCAGCACAGCAAGGCAGGGCATGGAATGGCAGTGCAGTACAACAACATCACCAATTTACCACACCCTTAATGTGGCAAAAATATAGTTAAGATAAATGTAGCAATTCCTAAACCAACAAATAAGGGCAGCACAACTGAGGGATGTTCAGCCCATCTTTCTTGTACTGGCCTTAGATTTACAATTGAAATGATGGGGAGGTGCTTTGACATGGATCAGCACAGATTATTAAAAGCACACTAAAATGCAACTGCGTCTGAGAGCTGGCTTCAACCCTCCAACTTCTGAGATTAGCTCAAAACCTTCAGGCTGTTGGTGTGAGAGTGCCTTGGGTTCTGGTCTGGGGGAAGATTACATTGGAATGATGCCTGACAGCGTCCTGCTACCGTCGAGAGTTTAACATTCAGCAGACAGTTTCGTGTGCTGCCTGAAAGACGGCACCCCCA
Organism: Hemiscyllium ocellatum; assembly: GCF_020745735.1. Taxonomy (NCBI): domain Eukaryota; kingdom Metazoa; phylum Chordata; class Chondrichthyes; order Orectolobiformes; family Hemiscylliidae; genus Hemiscyllium; species Hemiscyllium ocellatum. The sequence continues at coordinate 16,557,341 of NC_083442.1, forward strand.
GCAGTGCGGTGCCATCTCAATGCAGTGTTGGAGTTTCATGCCTGGATTGTGTGTTCATTATCTACAGTTCACTCAGCCAGAGGCAAAGGTGCTAACAAACTTATTGTGACTTCACATGATCATTTAGCATTACTAGATATTATTAACAATGCATCATTATGGGGGATGGGGGTGCACAGTGGTTAAAATCGCTGCCTCACAGCACCAGGGACCCAGGTTCGATTCCACCCTCAGATGACTGTCCATGTGGATTCTGCACGCCCTCCCTGTGTCTGCATGGGTTTCCTCTGGGTGCTCCAGATTGTTCCCACAGTCCAAAGATGTGCAAGTTAGCTGGATTAGCCATGGGAAATTGCCCACAGCATTCAGGAGATGTGCTGGCTAAGTGGGTTGTGCAGGGTTACAGGGATGGGGTGAGCCTGGCTGGTTTGCTGTTCGGAGGGTCAGTGTGGACTTTTTATTTAAAGATTAGATTCCCTATAATATGGAAACAGGCCTTTCGGCCCAACAAGTCCACACCGACTCTCTGCAGAGGAACACATCCAGACCCATTTCCCTCTGACTAATGCACCTATCCATATGAGCAATTTAGCATGGCCAATTCACCCTAACCTGCACATCTTTGGACTGTGGGAGGAAACCGGAGCACACCTATGCAGACACAGGGAGAATGTGCAAACTCCACACAGACAGTCACCCGAAACAGGAATCGAACTTGGATCCCTGGTGCTGTGAGGCAGCAGTGCTAACCACTGAACCACCATGCCACCCCCATTGATGGGCTGAATGGCCTAGTTTCACACTGCCAGGATTCCGTATGAAATGTGGGCATGTGGGGAAAAGGCAGGAGATGATTTGCCCCCATGATGCTGACTGGAAGAGCTGATGCAGTCGGCCAAATGGCCTCCTTTTGTGCTGTAACAGTTCTGTGATCCCATGAAAAGAAGGTCCGAGGCTGTGAACTCTCCGCTGAGTAACTCACCTCCTGATTCCTCAGAGCGTGTCCACCTTCGACAAGGTACACACCAGGACAAAGGAGCGTCGCTCCGAAAGCTAGCGTGCTTCCAATTAAACTTGTTGGACTATAATCTGGTGTTGTGTGATTTTTAACTTTGTACACCCCAGTCCAACACCAGCATCTCCAAATCACACCAGGACTGGGATGGAATACTCCGCACTTGTCTGGATGAGCCGCAATACTCAAGGAGCTTGAAAAGCAGCCCATTTGATTGACACCACAAACATCCACTTCCTCAACTACAAATACTCGGTAGCTGCAATGTGTATCGTTATCAAGATGCACTGCAGAAATTCACCAAAGATGTTCAGGCAACACCTTCTAAACCCATGACCACTTCCACCTCGAAAGGCAAGGCCAGTAATTTCTTGAGAACACCACCACCTGCAAGCTCCCCTCCAAGCCACTCACCACCCTGACATGGAAATACATTGCCGTTCCTTCACTGTTGCTGGGTCAAAATCCTGGAATGCCCTCTGTACGGGCAATTGGGGTCAGCCCGCAGCACATGGACTATAGTGGTTCAAGAAGGCAGCTCAGCACCACTTTCTCAGGGGGCAATTAGGGATGGGCAATAAATGCTGGCCAATTGAGTAACACCCATATCCCAAGAACAAACATCACCAGTGTTGCGATGGTGGTGTTATGTCATTTGAATTTATAATCAATTCCCTGCAGAAAGCGTTGAAAAACTGGAGAAAGCTCAATGCTGCCCCCTGTGAGCAAGTCAAGAGACTTGGACAAAGTGACCTTCTCCTAAACCTGGTCCAGGTGATGCCAAAGGCTACAATGTATTCCCGTTAATTCGCAAAAATAAAAGGGGGGGGGGGGAGGAAATAGTCCAAATGACATCACTGACACAGGTGGCCTACTGATTATCTCACAGCTCTTTGTGGGATCGTACTGTGCAGAGCCCTGCACTGTAACCGTGACTGCACTTTGCAAAGTACTCCATAGTGGTTTTGAAAGGCGCTGTAGCAATGCCAGTCTTACTCAATCCTCTCACGATGGTGGAATCCGTTTCAATCCATTTAAAAGCGTATCCTTTTTCTATCTGCTCAGCTGTAATTGCTAATTCTGACAGATAATCTCTCAGTCTGACACATGCATGAAACAGCCCTCTCTGTAACTAATGCAGCAGCTGTCTGTCCCCTGCTGCAGTACTGCTCATACCCTGAACATGTCCTTCTTCCACTCCCCCCTCCCTCTCAGCAGCTGCAAATACGGGGACAGACTCTCATTTCGGGGCACAGCAAGAGCCCATAAGCAGTGACGGGGTGAATGGCCATGGTTTCAGATGGGGGAATAATCATGGGATAATGTCCCCTCTTCCAGGGAAAGTGATGGACTTTCAAACATTCAGCCAACTCAGTTCAATGATGTCTCATTTGACATACAGCACCTCACCCACTGCAGGGTCATTGCATTAAGGGAGAGTGGGACTCAAACGCATAACATTCAGAAAGCAAAGACTGCTGTTAACTTGAAATTTAAATCAATATATTAAGAAGTAGAATATTTCATTATGATATTTCGTTTGAAATGTCTGCAGTGAAATAAAAATTTCAAATAAACTTTGCTGTTACTTACATATCAGGTGTCTCATATCAATATATTATTTTTGCTTCCAAAATCCTGAAACATATTTTCCCTCCTAAATCCAGCAGTGCCCATCATTCTCCCCACTCCATGCCTGAATCCCTTCAAAGGCCAGGTTATAGTCCAACAGGTTTATTTGGAAGCACACTAGCTTTCATCAGGTGGTTGTGGAGGACACAATTGTAAGGCACAGAATTTATAGCAAAAGTTTACATTGTGATGTAACTGAAATTATATATTGAAAAAGACCGAAGTCTCTCATCCTTCAGAATGAACATGTTGGTTTCAGTTCTTTCATATTTCTTTGATTGTGTGCAGTTTTGGTCGCCATACTATAGGAAGGATGTGGAGGCATTGGAACGAGTGCAGAGGAGGTTTATCAGGATGTTGCCTGGTATGGTAGGAAAATCGTATGAGGAAAGACTGAGGCACTTGGGGCTGTTCTCATTGGAGAAAAGAGGTGTACAAGATGATTAGGGGTTTAGATAGGGTAGACACTGAGAACCTTTTACCGCTAATGGAGTCAGCTGTTACAAGGGGACACAGCTTTAAATTAAGGGGTGGAAGGTAGGACAGATGTTAGGGTAGATTCTTTACACAGCAGGTTGTGAGTTCATGGAATGCCCTGCCAGTAGCAGTGGTGAACTCTCCCTCTTTATGGTCATTTAAGCGGGCATTGGATAGGCATTTGGAAGTTATTGGGCTAGTGTAGGTTAGGTAGGATTCGGTCGGCGCAACATTGAGGGCCGAAGGGCCTGTACTGCGCTGTATTTTTCTATGTTCTATGTTCTATATGTAAATCACAGAATATTTAAAAGTTACATTTTCAAGTGAACTTTAACAATTGGTGTCATGTCGACCCAGGTAATGTATTTAAGGTGTGGCTCAGTGGTTAGCAGTGCTGCCTCATAGCATCAGGGAACCAGGTTTGATTCCAGCCTCGGGTGACTGTCTGTGTGGAGTTTGCACATTCTCCCCGTGTCTGCGTGGGTTTCCTCCCACAGTCCAAAGATGTGCAGGTCAGGTGAATTGGCCATGCTAAATTGTCCCATAGTGTTAGGTGCATTAGTCAGAGGGAAATGGGTCTGGGCTGAAGGGCCTGTTTCCACACTGTAGGGGATTGAATCTAAAACCTCTCTGTTACAGACAAGGTCTGATTGACCCACTGTCGCTGAGATCAGTACTGTATAGTTTGACCCATTTCTGTAAGGAGAGCTTAAGATAGATCAATGCTGGCCTCTGTTGATGAACAGAGGGACTGCAGCACTTTATTTTGTCTGAGCAAAACGTTCACTGCAGTGAGACGCTGAGACCTCCAATTCAATCAGATAAAGTGGCTCTGAGACAGGTAATCTCTCCATCAGTATCTTACTGTTTAAAGTTTGTTGTTATGTTTGTGGCGATGACATCTTTGGCTGCAAAGAGCTTTGGGAATCATGAGGTTATGAAAAGTGTCAAATAAAAGTGTGACAACGTTTGCCCTAGATGCAGAGTAACTACAATTTGTCAATTTCTTTAAAATGTTTGCAAATCTAAAATCACTTTTACGAATGTTGAAAGGGCCTTTTAAGAGTTTGAATCACTAAAGGGATTGATTGTAAGTTTCTCAGACAATAGGAAACACTGGCCCATATGACCTTTGCCTGGAAGCAGTACCAAAGGACAGAAATTGAGATATGGATACTATGTGGACAAACACAAAGAAGGGCTGAAGATATAAAGGAGAGCTCCAAGGAAATGGACGGATGCAAAGAAAAAAATATATTGCATCCATCTTCACTGTAGAAGATACAAACACAATCCAATGATAGTCATGAAACAGGAGAAGAAAAGGCCAGGAACTCGGTGAAATTACAATCACTACGGAAGTTTTTTTAGATTAGATTACTTACAGTGTGGAAACAGGCCCTTCGGTCCAACAAGTCCACACCGACCCGCCGCCCACCCATACCCCTACATTTAACCCTTTACCTAACACTACAGGCAATTTAGCATGGCCAATTCACCTGACCCACACATCTTTGGACTGTGGGAGGAAACCGGAGCAAACCCACACAGACACAGGGAGAACGGGCAAACTCCATACAGTCAGTCGCATGAGTCAGGAATTGAACCCAGGTCTCTGGCGCTGTGAGGCGGCAGTGCTGACCACTGTGCCACCGTGCCGCCCACTACTTGACCCAGTGTTACTGAACAAGCTGATGGAACTGGGAACTGACAGATTGGCAGACTCAGATTGACACACTTGAAAGGAGGTGGCTACTGAGTTGCACTGAGATTAATTTTCCAAATTTCCTTGATTCAGGAAACATTCCATCACACAGGAAAGTAACAAACATAACCCCTCTATTAAGAAGGTAGGGAGGCAGAACATATTAAACTATAGTCTCTTGTCTCACTGTGTGCAGCTCCAGCAACACTCAAGAAGCTTGACACCATTGGTAAAGCAGCCCATTTGAACATCTCTACCTACCTCGACACTCTCCTATTCCCCCCTAGTCCAGGAACTCCCACATATGTTCAAGATACCACCCATGCCCTCCACCTCCGCCAAGACTTCCATTTCCCGGCCCCCAACACCTCATCTTCACCATGGATATCCAATCCCTCAACACCTCCATCCGCCATGACCATGGCCTCCAAGCCCTCCATTTCTTCCTCTCCTGATGTCCCCTACAGTACCCTTCCACCGACACTCTCATTCGTTTGGCTGAACTGGTCCTCAGCCTTAACAATTTCTCCTTCGAATCCTCCCACTTCCTCCAGACCAAAGGGGTAGCCATGGACACCCGTATGGGCCCCAGCAATGCCTGTCTCTTTGTCAGCTATGTAGAACAGTCCATCTTCCATAGTTATACCAGCGCCACTCCCCACTTCTTCCTCCGCCACATTGATGACTGCATTGGCGCCACCTTGTGCTCCCGTGAGGAGGTTGAGCAATTCATCAACTTCACCAACACATTCCACCCTGACCTTAAATTTACCTGGACCATCTCTGACACCTCCCTCCCCTTCCTAGACCTCTCCATCTCCATTAATGACGACCGACTTGACACTGACATATTTTTACAAACCCACCGACTCCCACAGCTGCCTGGATTACACGTCTTCCCACCCTACCTCTTGCAAAAATGCCATCCCATATTCCCAATTCCTCCGCCTCTGCTGCATCTGCTCCCAGGAGGACCAGTTCCACCACAGAACACACCAGATGGCCTCCTTCTTTAGAGACTGCAATTTCCCTTCCCACGTGGTTAAAGATGCCGTCCAACGCATCCAGTCCTCATCCCACACCTCCGCCCTCAGACCTCACCCCTCCAACCGTAACAAGGGCAGAACTACCCTCGTGCTCACCTTCCACCCTACCAACCTTCGCATAAACCGCATCATCCGCCGATATTTCTGCCACCTCCAAATGGACCCCACCACCAGGGATATATTTCCCTCCCCACCCCTTTCCGCAAAGACCGTTCCCTCTGTGACTTCCTGGTCAGGTCCACGCTCCCCTACAACCCACCCTCCCATCCTGGCACTTTCCCCTGCCACCGCAGGAACTGTAAAACCTGTGCCCACACCACCACTGACTAGAAACTGAACTGGACTCACCATATAAATACAGTGGCTACAAGAGCAGGTCAGAGGCTAGGAATACTCAGTTGAGTAACTCAACCCTTGACGCCCCAAAGCCTGTCCATCATCTACAAGACACAAGTCGGAGTGCGATGGGTGCAATCCCAGCAACACTGAAGAAGCTTTGCACCATCTAGAGATGGTGACTTGATTGACATCACATCTATAAACAACTGCTCCCCCAACCCCTGACGCTCAGTAGCGGAGAGTGTACTATCTACAAAACGCACTGTGGCAATTCACCGAAGAGTCTAAGACAGCACCTTCCAAATGCATGGTCACTTCCATCTGGAAGGGCAAGGTCAGAAGATACATGCAAGTTCCACTCCAAGCCACTCACCCTCCTGACATGAAAATATATCGCTGTTCCTTCAGTGTTGCTGGGTCAAAATCCTGGAATTTCCTCCCTAAGGCCATCGTAGGTCTACCTATAGCACATGGACAGCAGCAGTTCAAGAAGGCACCTCACCACCACCTTCTCAAGGGGCAATTAGGGACAGGCAACAGATGCTGGCCCAGCCAATGATGTCCATGCCCCATTGTGAATTTTAAAAATTGGTTAATGTTCAGCCAAAAGAGCTGATATTAGGTCTCATCCACCTTCAATCCAGGCTCAAAGGGAGACCAAATATCCATCTGATACATTGGGGAATTGAGGAAAGCAGGAAGGTTGGGGGTGGGGAGTGTTGACACAGGAATTGGTGACCCAGACCTAAGCACAGAGTTAGCAAAGTTAAAAATCACACAACACCTGGTTATAGCCCAAAAGCTTTAATTGGAAGCACTAGCTTTTGAAGCTCTGCTCCTTCAACAGGTAGTAGTGAACTTGTGACAGAATTTCTGAGGTGGTTAAATTCAGCCAGCTAATAGATTTTTAAATGAGTGATATTTGAGAATATTTATTTTTGAGATTTTTAAATGCTAGACTTACAGGTCAGAAACATATCTGGAGTCCTGATTCGTCACAGGGAAGTGATTTGCATCAAGCGCAATTTTTGTCAGCAACATATCAGCAGTGCTAAATGAGGAATAAGTTTTGAAATAATCAAAATTAGTTTAAAAATGAGCAAAATCACTCAAAAAATACTATACAACTGTAATGTGTATACAGACTGAACGGTTAACAAGTTAAACAGGACACATTTGAAGACATTGATCAAAACGCCTAGTGCAACTGATTGAATGCTTAAAACTGTGTGAAATGTTTAACAACAAAGTCATGACTACAGCGGTTTTGTTTATTTTGTGAACAGAACAGTAGATGGGAATCTTATAGAAAACAAACATGCTACAAAAGACTGCTTGTTTTTCTGAATCAGGGTACTTCATGTGTCCAAGCACCATCCCAGTAAGTACAAATGAAAACAAAAAGGTATGGACAAGAGTTTGATTGGGAAATGAGCCAATAAGTGGAGGTGGAGCAGCTGTGGAATTGTGCTGTTCATGTGGAAAGGATCTGAGCAATTTGTGGTTGGAAATTCAACACTGGCTTAAATGTGACACAATAGTCATGAACAGTCAGTGAGTGGGTGTTAGTTTCTGGGGAGAGGGCTATGAACAGTCTGTGGTTGGGTGTTAGTTACTGGGGAGAGGGCTATGAACAGTCTGTTGTTGGGTGTTAGTTACTGGGGAGAGATGTATGAACTGTCTGTGGTTGGGTTTTCGTTGCTGGGGAGAGGGCTATGAAGAGTCTGTTGTTGGGTGTTAGTTACCGGGGAGAGGGCTATGAACAGTCTATGTTTGGGTGTTAGTAACTTTGGGGAGGGAATGAGCACTCTGTGGTTGGGTGTTAGTTACTGGGAAGAGGGCTTGTGAACAGTCTGTGGTTGTGTGCTTGTGGTTGGGGTGAGGGCTATGAAGAATCTGTGGTTGGTCGTTATTTACTGGGGTGAAGGCTGGACTAGGTAGCTCAGGAATGGAATACAGCCCAGCATTGAAGACAGTAACTTTGAGCTTTCCAGTATTTGCATAATTTGACAAAGCTTCTGCTCTTTCAATGTTTGAGCAGTTGGATACTTAGTTACTGGGGACTGGAAGGTCCCACATACACTGTTGAGGTCGCACTTTGCGCTGTTGTGTTTATGCTGTGATGAAAATTTGAACAAAAATGTGTACTAATTTTTGGAGGGGTGTCAGTCAACTTAGTTGGCGAGATGACTCCAATGTAATGCAAAGCCAGTGTTACATTGTGGATTCAATCCCTATAGTTGCCATTGTAGTTCATGGGAGACCCTGCCTCTACCCCTTTCCCCACCCTTAAACTACACATAATCAATTGCTCCTCCCCAACAGAGAGAGAGAGAGAGACACAGCTATGGTCCCTTTTGGATATTAGGTTTTTATCATAAAGGCGGATGAATTCTGGTCAGCTTTTGCGAAGTATTTTTTTAAAAGGGCAGAAATAGTGGGGATATTGAAGGTGATGACAGAGTAGAGAGTGTGCACGTTCCTCATCCCCTCCAACCATTTATTTATTCTCCTTTTCTCGTTCTTCTTCCCTCTTTTTAAAGTATTTTTTAGTGACTTCCTAAAATAAACCTTACTCTGGAGCGGCACTGACATCATCAGAGCAGCAGATGGTGGAGCAGAGCAGGCTGGAGTAGAGAGGGGAAGGCCAATGGGCTGGAGGCATCCACCAGAGGGGAGTGTCAGTGGCTGGAGTCCTGAGGGGAGCAGGGACGGTCAGTGGGCTGGAGGCCTGAGGGCAGCGGGGAGGGTCAGTGATCTGGAAGCCTGAGGGGACAGTCAGTGGGCTGGAGGCCTGAGGGGAGCAGGGACTGTCATTGGTCTGCAGGCCTGAGGGGACGGTCAGTGGGCTGGAGGCCTGAGGGGAGAGGGGACGGTCAGTGGGCTGGAGGATGGAGGGGTGTGGGAATGGTCAGTGAACTGGAGGATGGAGGGGTGTGGGAATGGTCAGTGAACTGGAGGATGGAGGGGAGTGGTAATGGTCAGTGGGCTAGAAGATGGAGGGGAGAGGGAATGGTCAGTGGGCTGGAGGGGTGTGGGAAGGGTTAGTGGGCTGGAGGGGTGTGGAAATGGTCAGTGGGCTAGAGGGGTGTGTGAATGGTTAGTGGGCTGGAGGATGGAGAGGTTTGTGAATGGTTAGTGGGCTGGAGGATGGAGGGGAGAGGGAATGGTCAGTGGGCTTGAGGATGGAGGGGAGTGGTAATGGTCAGTGGGCTGGAGGATGGAGGAGTGTGGGAATGGTCAGTGAGCTGTAGGATGGAGGGGAGTGGTAACGGTCAGTGGGCTGGTAGATGGAGGGAAGTGGGGATGATCAGTGGGTTTGAGGGTGGAGGGGAGAGGGAATGGTCAGTGGGTTGGAGGGGTGTGGGAAGGGTTAATGGGCTGGAGGATGGAGGGGAGAGGGGATGGTCAGTGGGTTTGAGGGTGGAGGGGAGTGTAATGGTCAGTGGGCTGGAGGGATGTGGGAAAGGTCAGTGGGCTGGAGGATGGAGGGGAGCCAGGATGGTCAATGGGCTGGAGAATGGAGGGGTGTAGGAATGGTCAGTGGGCTGGAGAATGGAGGGGTGTAGGAATGGTCAGTGGGCTGGAGGATAGAGGGATATGGGAATGGTCAGTGTGCTGGAGGATGGAGGGATATGGGAATGGTCAGTGGGCTGGAGGATGGAGGGGTGTGGGAAAGGTCAGTGGGCTGGAGGATGGAGGGGTGTAGGAATGGTCAGTGGGCTGGAGGATAGAGGGATATGGGAATGGTCAGTGTGCTGGAGGATGGAGGGATATGGGAATGGTCAGTGGGCTGGAGGATGGAGGGGTGTAGGAATGGTCAGTGGGCTGGAGGATAGAGGGATATGGTAATAATGAGTGGACAGGAGGATGGAGGGGTGTGGGAAAGGTCAGTGGTCTGAAGGATGGAGAATGAAGGGATGGTCAGTGGGCTGGAGGATGGAGGGATGTAGGAATGGTGAGTAGGCTGGAGGATGGAGGGATGTGGGAATGGTGAGTGGGCTGGAGGATGGAGGGAATGGTGAGTGGGCTGGAGGTTGGAGGGATGTGGGAATGGTCAGTGGGCTGGAGGATGGAGGGATGTGGGAATGGTCAGTGGGCTGGGGTGTAAGATCCTCCTTCAAAGAACTTCAATAAATTGTTCAAATATAATCTCCCTTTGATAAAACCATGCTGACATTTCTTGGCTACCTTGAATTTTACAAAGTGCATAGTTACAGCCTCTTGATTGATTCTAACAGATTGTTGGAAGTCAGACAGACTTTCTCATTATCAACTTTTTTAAAGCTTTTTTATTGTCTGCCTGGTCTTTTGGAAATGAGGAGTTATATTTCATACATTTCAGCTTAACGTTATTTTTCCTGATACGGAAGATTTTGGAAAATTAACACTGAAACATAATTAACTCATGAGTAAACTCTTAAAGACCCTTTCAAGGTCAGTCACTGAGAAACTATTGGAGGAGCAATTGAGAGAAGTTCATTTATACTGAGACAGGGCCGGCAATACGCCTGCGCGTTGTGGAAGGGCCGGCAATACGCCTGCGCGTTGTGGAAGTGGTAAAAGTGTTTCGACAGGGAGAGCAGTACGCCTGCGCATTGTGAAAGGGCCGGCAATACGCCTGCGCGTTGTGGAAGTGGCAAAAAGTGTTCCGAAAGGGAGAGCAGTACGCCTGCGCATTGTGAAAGGGCCGGCAATACGCCTGCGCGTTGTGGAAGTGGCAAAAAGTGTTCCGAAAGGGAGAGCAGTACGCCTGCGCATTGTGAAAAGGCCGGCAGTACGCCTGCGCATTGTGATTACACCGGCAGCAAGCCGGCATTCCTCGCTGGGCCCCGGTGTGCGCCTGCGCGGGGGTGAAAAGGCCGGCGGGGCGCCTGCGCAGTGCGCGGTGTGCCTGGGCCCTGGTCATGGCGTACCAGTTATACCGGAACACCACCCTCGGCAACAGCCTGCAGGAGAGCCTGGACGAGCTCATACAGGTACCGGCCCGCGGCTCCCGGCCCCGAGACCAGGCCGGGGGGGGGGGAATCGTCAACTGTGACCCCGCCCACTCCCCCCCAGCCCCTCTCTCTTCCCCCCCCAGCCCCTCTCTCTTCCCCCCCCAGCCCCTCTCTCTTCCCCCCCCTCCCCCCCAGCCCCTCTCTCTTCCCCCCGTCAGCCCCTCTCTCTTCCCCCCCCCTCCCCCCCAGCCCCTCTCTCTTCCCCCCCCTGCCCCTCTCTCTTCCCCCCCCCAGCCCCTCTCTCTTCCCCCCCAGCCCCTCTCTCTTCCCCCCCCCCTCCCCCCCAGCCCCTCTCTCTTCCCCCCCCAGCCCCTCTCTCTTCCCCCCCCTCCCCATCAGCCCCTCTTTCTTCCCCCCCCCAGCCCCTCTCTCTTCCCCCCCCCAGCCCCTCTCTCTTCCCCCCCCCAGCCCCTCTCTCTTCCCCCCCCCCAGCCCCTCTCTCTTCCCCCCCCCATCACCCTCTTTTTTTTTCCCCACCACAAAGCTCCCCTGTGATTCTCCTCCTCTGCTCTGAACTCCCTGCTGTCCTACTCTTTCCCCACCACACTCTGTGACTCTCCTTTTCCCTTCAGACTTCCCACCCGAAGCTCTTACCACCCCAACACCCTCCATCCCAGCTCCACCGCCCAATTAACCTCCCCACCCTCTTGCTCTCTCTGCATCCCAAGTTTATGCTGGGACAGTTCTGTTACTCTGATCATTCTGGTTATCATAAACTCTCTGTTGCTTCCCTCAGTCCCAGCAGATCACCCCTCAGCTGGCTTTGCAGGTCCTGCTACAGTTTGACAAAGCAATCAACAACGCCTTAGCCCAGAGAGTTCGGAACCGAGTAAACTTCAGGGTAAGCCACCTTTCTTCCCCCCCCCCCCCCCCCTTCCCTTTCTTTCTATCTCTCTCTCTGTCTCCTGGTCATCTATCTACTGTGTTTGTATTTGATGTGGTTTCACTATGTTCATGGCACAGACAGAGCTGACAGGTCCTTTCTGTACCTGAGTCATCTGCATTGTTAGCGCTATTCTATCAAGGATGTATTGTACTGGAGATATTACCTGGGTTGCGAGTACTGAACTGTGATTTGTGGTTGAGTAATTTGGGCAAATGTTCTCTGGAGTTTACACGATTGAGAGATGATCTTGTCGAAATCCCCAGGATTGTGAAAAAGCCTAACTGGTTAGAAACTGAGTGGTTGTGTTCCCTCTGGCTGGGAACTTCGGAACATGGAGGACAGTGTCCGGATAAGTGGATGAAGGTTTAAGGTTGAAATGAGAAGATATTTTCACACTCTGGGAGCTGAGAATTGTTGAAAATCTCTATCTCAGATGTTTATGAATGCTCCATGTCGTGTTTAAGACCGATAGACAAGTTCTTGATTTTTGAGAATTGACGGATGGGGAGCAGGCAGGAAATGAATCAAGGCAGAAGAGCAGTCATTGGGAGAAGGTGATGACTGCAAATGCTGGAGAATTCAGTGAAATGTAGACTCTTCTCCTCGGATGCCGCCTGACCTGCTGTGCTTTTGTAGTGCCACTTTTTGACTTAGATCAGTCGTGTGTGGAGCAGGCTTAACAGGTGATGTACACCAAAGAAACCAAAAGCACTGCAGGGTGGCATGGTGACTGAATGGTTAGTATTGCTGCCTCACAGCGCCAGGGCTCTGGTCCGATTCCAACCCTGGACGACTGTCTGTGTGGAGTTTGCACGTTCTCCCCGTGTCAGCCTGCTTTCCACAGGATGCTCCGGCTTCCTCCCACGATCCAAAGAGGTGCAGGTCAGGTGAATTGGCCTTGCTAAATTGCCCATCGTGTTCAGGGATGAGAGAGTTAGGTGTATTAGTCAGGGCTAAATATAGGGTAGTTGGAATGGGTCTGGCTGGGTTACTCTTTGGAGGGTCAGTGTGGACTTGTTGGGCCAAAGGGCCTGTTTCTACACAGGAGGGATTCTTTTTTTAAAAAAAAGAAATTGCTGGAGAAACTCTGCAGGACTGGCAGCATCTGTGAAGCAGGAACGTTATGCCTTGATGGAGGACCATGCCCAGGCGGGGTAGATTTCAGGTAATGGGGGCAGGAGGTTAGAGAAGATGTGGGGAAAATCATTTTCACCTGGATGATGATGGTGGTGGGAATCTGGAACTCGCTGCCTATGAAGGTGGGAGAGGTAGAAACCATCAGACCATTTAAGTATTTAGATGTGCACTTGTGAATCCAAGGCAATGGGATTAGAAAAGTTAGGTGGTTGTTCTTTGAACGGTGCGGGCCGTTTTCCGTGCTGTCGATCTCTGACTCTATAACTGCAGTAGAAAGTTCTCCTTTTGGGAAAGAGGTTTCAGCGATGTTACTGTTTGATCTCTCCAAAACTGGAGACATCTACCAAGACCTGCCCTTTCCAAACCTTTCACGTGCTTGTCTTTTTCAATTTTATTGCACCTTATCTTGGAATTTTCTCCCATTTGTGAACCGTGACTGTTTCCGTGGGGCAGGTTGGTTGGGAGAGTCACTCTTTGATTTTGTTTCTACTGGAACCAGGTTATTAGATTGTCACAGACTGGTGACCAGTGTTCAAATGTAAAGAATGTCCCACTAGCGCAAATTTGACTGTTTCTAACTGCACAGACAGCAAATTCCCCAGCTATAGAAAAGATTCATGTTAAACGTGAAAAGATGCGCGAACGATTTGCAAGCATGTTGCCGGGGTTGGAAGGTTTGAGCTATAGGGAGAGGCCGAATAGGTTGGGTCTGTTTTCCCTGCAACATTGAAGCCTGAGAGGTGACCTTATGGAAGTTTGTAAAATCATGAGCATGGATAGGGTGAACTCATTTCCCCAGAGTAGAGGAGTCCAGAACTAGAGGGCACAGGTTTAGGACAAGAGGGGAAAGAGTTAAAATATCTCGGGGCAACTTTTTCACGCAGAAGCTGGTGCAGAATGAGCTGCCAGAGGAAGTGATGGAAGCTGGTACAATTACAACACTTGAAAGGCATCTGGATGGGTACATAATTAGCAAGGGTTTGAGAGAGATGTGGGCCAAATGCTGGCAAATGGGACTAGGTCAGATTGGGATGTTTAGTTGGCATCGATGCGTTGGACCAGGGTCTGTCTTCATGCTGTAGATCTCTGTCAAACAGCCACAATGTCAGATCTGCAGTCGCTGAATGAGGTTGGGAGGGGAAGAGGAAGAGAGAGTATGTATGGGGGGAGGGGAGTGCCATGATACCCAACACTCTCTCGCACTCAGGAATTGAGTTGTTGGATGGTGTGCTCAGTTTCGGGTGATTTGATTTGGGTTTTCAGGAAATGAAGGCTATCCGATTTCCTGTGGTGGGGGGCTACAATACCGAGAACGTGGCACAAAATTTCGAACCCAGTCTTTCAGGGCTAAAAGTAGGAAGAAGTTCAGAAATGTCACCTGTAAATGACAATTTATGTTAGATCGATTGTAATTTTTGATCTGAAGTTGATATTTTTTCTAAACCAAAGGCACGGGGCAAAAATGATGATGGAGTTGGGTTGCAAACTAGCTGTGGGATGGCAGACCTTGCTGGAGGGGTCACTTGGTCTACTGTGTTCTCCATGTAACCATCGGGAGTTCCACAGGGTGAGGTTTACGACTTGGACGGCGGTAATGTAGCTAAACTGTTGATTTGGCGGCCCTGACTAATGCTGTGGTGACAAGGTCAATCCTACTACAGGATCTGAAGGAATGAATAAATATCGAACAAGACTAGCATATTATTAGTGACCGTGAAACTGAAGGGTAGTTGTAGAAAGAGAAAGCACGTGAACTCTGTGAGGAAATTGGCTTCACTTACCCAGTCCGACTTCTATGTGACTCCCACCCCACAGCAGTGTGGTTGACTTTTAACTGCCCACAGCCTTAGTTTTATCAGTTTTGGTACCCATCACCAAGAGTAACTCAGTGGCATTACTACTGACTTAGCTGGTCAAATGCTAAAGGGCACGGTTGCTAGACTGCTCTGGATGGACTGTTGGCCTAGGCACCAGAAACAACAAAGGCAAACCCTACTCTGTCAATCTTTTAAAATATTCCTCATTAACATTCAGAGGCTCATACCAAAACAGGCCAAACTGTCCCATCGACAAGTCAGGAAACAGCCTTAGAACAGTCTCAGACAGAATGATAGCTTACTGTCAATGTCTGAGACATCGCCATCACCAATCGGCCCACAGGCAGCTCAGACCAACCAGAGGGGATGGCATTGTGCTATACAGTTGTTACCCTGGGATTGATCATAAACCCATGAACCCCTGCTACCTATCTGGAGTCCTCTCTGCCACCTCAGCTGTTGAGTCAGTGCTCTCAATGTAGAATGCTACTACACTTTGTGTTTCTTTCAAGTAAGGGCACAGAAGTTATTCTGGGTACCCATCACCACGAGTAACTCAGTGGCATCGCTACTGACTTAGCTGGTCAAATGCTAAAGGGCACGGTTGCTAAACTGCTCTGTATCAGGTAATGAGAGAAACCAACAGGTGGGAAATCTCTCCTTGACCTCATCCTCTCCAATCTACCTGATGTATTTGATAGAAGTGACAGCCACAGTCGTTATGGAGACAATGATTTGTATTCACACGGAGGGTGCTGTCCATTTTACTATGTGGCACTGCCATCATGCTGAATGGGTTTGACTCGGAAGGGAACTGTCGTCTCAAAAAGGGACATCTATAAGACACAATGGGCAATCAGCAGCAGCAAAACTGCATTTCAGCACAATCAGTAATCTTATAAGTTGGCAAGTCCCTCATTTGACCATTACCATCAAACCAGTGTTGGTTAAATGGGAAGTATAGGGGGGCATGCCAGGAGTAGCACCACCCATAAGTCTAAGTGAGATGCCAATCTGCTACACTAAACAAGAGGACAGCGTGCAGTTGACACTGTTAAGCAATTATGTAACCAACAGGATGGGCATAACAGGATAAACCAAAGGCCTGGGGCCAATAATGACTACCGCATATACCATATCCAATACTGATCAATAAACAACTAATAGGTAGAGTTGGCTCTGAAACCATTCCCATCCTTGCAAGGCTAGCTTCAGTCAGAGGTGCTGAGTGGATGGTTCATCTTGGCTTCCTCCTGAGGTTCCCAGCATCATAGACACCACAAAACGGCCAAGTCGATTCACTGCACCTGATAATGAGAACAGGCTGGAGACTCTGCATACTGCAAAGGTCATGGACCTTGACCAGATCCTGGCTGGGGAGCTCCAGAACGAGCTGTGCCCCCCTCGTCGAGCTGTTGTGGTCCAGCCACAACATAAACACCAACTGAGCAGTGTGCAAAGCTTTCTGAGACCTGTCCCGTCCACACACAGCTAGCTAATTCTTGTCTCCTTCAGTCCACTGTTAATGATTAACAAAGCATGTCCGTATCACTGCAAGGAAGCAGCATTTATTCAGCACCTACTTGTTCACAGTTGTCCAGTTTGTTCTGCTCCAAGCGCAGGCTTAAAGCTGAACTCCAGAGGAGAGGTGAGAGTGTTTGCCCCTGATATCAAGGCAGCAAGAGACTGACTTCGGCATCACGGAGCCCTCGCAAAGCTAGGGTTGGTGGGAATCTGGAAGGAAGCTCTTCATTGGTTGGAGTCATACCTAGCAGAAGGGAAGATGGTTACAGTCAAACGTTCTCAGTTCTAGAACATCAGTGCAGGTTTTCCTAATGACAACATCCTAAGCCCAGTCGTCTGCAATGCTTTAGGTGATGGCATATCCATCACTAAGTCAGAAGTGAGGGTGTTCACAGCTGTTTGCACAAAGCATCATGGCTCCATCAACATTGAGCCGCAGAGTATACAGCAGCGAAACAGGTCCTTCGGCCCAACCCATCCATGCTGTCCAGGTCTCCTAAACTCAATTAGTCCCATTTGCCAGCATTGGCCCATATCCCTCTAAATCTTTTCTATCCATGTCCCTGTCTGAATATCTTTAAATGTTGTAGTTGTACTAGCCTTTACCACTTCCTCTGACAGCTCATTCCATACATGCACCACCCTCTGTATGAAAATGTTGCCACTCTTCCCTTTTTAAATATTTCCCCTTTCACCTTGAACATATGCCCTCTAGTTTTGGACTCCACTACCTTGGGGGAATCGATATTGGTTATTCACCTTCACTGATGAAGGAGCAGCGCTCTGAAAGCTAGTGCTTCCAAATAAACCTGATGTGATTTTTTAACTTGGTCCACCCCAGTCCAACATCGTCAATCCAAATCACCTTATCTGTGCCCCTCGTGATTTTATAAAACTCTATAATGTCACCTCTCCATCCGATGCTCCAGGGAATAATGTCGCCTCTTCTTTATAACTCAAACCTTCCAGACTCAGTAACATCTCTTTAAGTCATTTTGGCATTAATAACATCCTTCCTATGACAGTGCAACCAGAATTGTACACAGTGCTCCGAAGGTTTCCTTACCCGTGTCTTGTATAGCTGCAACATGGTGTCCCCGTTCTAGTACTCAGTACTTTGACTGATGAAGGCAAGCATTCCAAATGCTGCCTTCACCACCCTGTCCACCTGCGACACCACTTTTAAACTGCGTACCTGAACCCCCTAGGCCTTGTATGTTCAACAACACTCCCCAGGGCCCTACCATTAACTGTGTAACTCCTGCCCTGGTTTATCTTTTCAAAATGTGGCACCTCCCATTTGTCTGAATTAACCTCCATCTGCCAGTTCTGTTACGAATTGCACCAGTTTCAAGAACTTGGCTTACCACTTCCTCAAGGGCAATTAGGGATTGACAATAAACGCTGGCCTTTCCAGTCGCACTCCCATCACTCGAGCAAATTTTAAAAATCATAAAATTAGAGACAGGGATATTTGCTAATTGTTCAGTACCATTCAAGTGGCACTAATCTCGTTATCAGATAAAACAATTCTGATCATCATTAAACATATTGGTTTCAGTTAATATTCCATAAATTGTTCCATGCTATAAACCTGTCTCTCTGTCCCATTAATATGGGAGCTAAATTGTCTGCGTTCAGTTTTGCAATCCTCGGTGTCTAAGCCTGAGTGTTTCCGAGTGAGATTTGAAAAGTGGTTCAAGTTGCGTGATCTGAACGCTTTAGGATGCAGGAGTGGAATGTACAAATCCTTTCGCAATCTTTCTCCAACTTGCTTTAAATCACTTTTGGGTTTGGCACCTTCTCTATCACCCTTGGGCCAGTGGTTCATTGCTTGATACAGTTCCTGTTGTTGCTTGCTTTATCTGAGTGGGTTTTGTTCTATTTTGAAGGGCTCTTTGAACACGTACAGATTCTGTGATAATGTTTGGACGTTTGTCCTAAACGATGTGGAGTTTCGAGAGGTTACTGAACTCGTTAAAGTCGACAAAGTGAAGATTGTAGCATGTGATGGCAAAAGTGAGTTGGAATTTATTAAAACTGAATGCACCCATTTTTCTTTCTTGTGATTTAAAATCCCATGAGAACTTATTAGTAATCACTGTTGGATTGGTGCTCTTGTGTTTTTTTTTACCCTGCATCTGTTGCCAATATTCCTGGACCCAACTGCTGCTGCTGGAGGCGTCAGAAATGCATAGTGTATTTTTAATCTATTTTAATCCTTGTGGACAGTATAATTGGGGAAAGCCAAGCCCCACATTAATACACTGAACAGCTGTTGCGTAGCTTTTCAGTGTATTTGAAAATGAATAATAATCAGGTTAGTGAAAAAGGGAATCATGGTGGATGGGCAAGGGGGCAGAGTGGTTGGCTTAGCAAGGTGGTAGCTTGCTGCCTGGGACAGGGTCAGGTGAGAGCTGAGAGTCAGCTGGAGAAGAGGGAGGAAAGTGATATAACACATCAGGTCTAGGAGTGGGGGGAATGGTAGACTGTGATCATCTTTGGGTGGGGCTGGGGGAGAGTCAGGTGTCTCTCATGAGGATCATTGAGAGTTACTGTGATAGTTAGCCAGGAATTAGAGAATTTAAATGGATTGTCCCCCCCCCCAAAAAAAAACAAGGTTCTGTTCAAACTCTAGTTGGCATTTGTTTGGAGGATTTCAGATTGCCCTTTGGAAGTTTAGAGTTCCTGGATAATGGCCCTGGATCAGGACATTTGCGTGATCCCAATGCATGAATACAGCCTACGCATCAGCAATGTCCATCTTCTGTTGCAAGGTCTGGGCTATTATTCCAGGGGCTTCGTGGAGTTTTTCAGCAACAGGAAATGTATGTAGTACATCTTGAAGCTCTTCATGTCACAGAAGCACTGAATTATTATGGTGTAGAAGGACGCAACATGGCTCCATTGTGCCTCCACTGGGTCTTCAATTGAATACCATCACCGAGTGCCACTTTCTTGTTTCCTTATGCACTTTCTATTCAAATAATCATCCAGTGCCCTTTAGAATGTCTGTAGGTCCCATTGATGTAGAAGACCATTGAGAAAGTTTTTGATGAGAATGCAGAGGGTGGTGGGCTGTGGGTGGAGTGTTCATGCCTCCGATATGACTGAAATGAGACCTGTAATGTTTCACGCAAACGACCTCCCACACAATTAGGTAGACTTTCCCCATACTCTCCCCTTGTCCCATAACCAGCCTTCAAGCTCCACCCAAACCTCCTTCTCTCAGACCTCATCTCAGATCCTTGTTTGAAGGTGTTTCTTTGGTATTCCATCACAAGTATCTTAACTCTACCCTGAACCCTGCAGTAATAGCCCCTGAATGCTGGCTTCCCTTGTCCTCTCGGCTACTGATCCACACCTGTCAAAATCTCCTATTCTTTAGTATTAAATACTTATATTGCAGTGTGATGCAATGTGTTTTTATGAAAAAGACAAAATACTTTATTTGAATAATGCAGAACAGAGAGAAATGTGGCTGAAGCTCTTTGACCTTCCAGTTGAGTTGACAACATAAGGATCTATCCTTGCATTTCTGGATTAGTCAAAACAGTCTTGAACTCAAGTCTTGAACAAAGTTTTTATTTATGTAGAACAGTCCTCTGCATTTAAATGTCTTGTGCCTTCCAGTGAGTGAAAAAGACCATTATGCGAGGTGGTGGCTTGGTGGTTAGCACTGCTGCCTCAGAGCGCTAGGGACCTGGTTTTGATTCCACCCTCAGGTGATAGTCTGTCTGGAGTTTGCACATTCTCCCCGGGTCTGCGTGGGTTTCCTCCGGGTGCTCCGGTTTCCTCCCACAGTCCGAAGATGTGCAGGTTAGGGTGGATTGGCCATGGAAAATGCAGGGTCACAGGAATGGGGTGGGTCTGTGAGTGATGTTCTTGGAGGGTTGGTGTGGACTCAATGGGCCGAATGGCCTGCTTCCACGCCAGGGATTCTGTTACAAATTTGACTGATTATCTTGAGTTGGCTGTTAGTATAGCCATTTTCTCTCTGTTTTCCAGCAAGAATGTTCCCCATTCACAGAATCATGCCTGAGTGGGTGATTTGTTTTGGATTTTGAAGGTGTGGGCTGGTTAAACACTACCTGTACTCAGCCCAATACGAGCTTCTGAATGTTTGAATATATTGCACTCTCCTCTGAAAGACTAAAGCCAGTGGGTCCAGTATTTCTATAAGCACAACCTTCCAAACCAAAGGATGCAGGTCATCAAATCTGAAGATTTATTCCCATTTGTGGTCAGGTAAATTTCTGGGGAATGTGTGCTCAAAGTGGATTAGATTAGATTACTTAGTGTGGAAACAGGCCCTTCGGCCCAACAAGTCCACACCGGCCCGCCGAAGCGCAACCCACCCATACCCCTACATTTACCCCTTACCTAACACTGCGGGCAATTTAGCATGGCCAATTCACCTGACCCGCACATCTTTGGACTGTGGGAGGAAACCGGAGCACCCGGAGGAAACCCACGCAGACACGGGGAGAATGTGCAAACTCCACACAGACAGTCACCTGAGGTGGGAATTGAACCCGGGTCTCTGGCGCTGTGAGGCAGCAGTGCTAACCACTGTGCCACCGTGCCGCCCACCACTTCTCCATTCCATTCCATTCCAACAACTTGATGGAATTTGAGTTTAAAGGGAGAAGTGTCAGTGGATAAATTGTTGGAAAATTTTCTGGAGACAGTATGCGTTGTCATTTAGAAAGACATGGGTTGATCAGGGGCAACAGTATGGGTTTGTCACTGGAGCGTTGTGTCTGTCTAACCTAATTGTGTTTTTTAAGGCATTGGCAGAGAGGTTTTGATGTAGGTTACACACACACAATCTTAATTGTATAAACCAGCAAGATCCAGCAGTGGGAGGCAATTTGATTTGTGACTGGGAGGATGTTTCCATTTGAAATCCACCCGTTGCTATAGTCGGCCGCTTGCTTTTCATTGCATGTAGAAATGGCATATAATCCGAGTGAGCTGGAATGGGCCACTCGGCTCCTCAAACCTGCTCCGCTGATCAGTCCCATCATGGCTGATCTGATTACTCCGTATTCCTGCCTACTTTGATAACCCACCATCCCCTTGCTCATCAAGCTGCGGTTAGCACTGCTGCCTCGCAGTGCCGGGGCCCAGGTTCGATTCTACTCTCTGGTGATTGTGCACACTCCACACAGGCATTCTCCCGTGTCTGCGTGAGCACTGCTCGGGTGCTTTGGTCCGCCCGCAGTCCAAAGACGTGTCGGTTAGGTGGATTGGCCATGGGAAACTGTTCCATAGTGTGTGTGGGATGTGCTGGCCCAGGTGGGCTAACCTGGTAGGGGAGAGGGGTAGGATGCTCTTCGGAGAGTTGGTTTGGACTTGATGGGCCAAATGGTCTGCTTATGGGATTCTATGATACTATGAGAATCTGTCTACCTTGGTCTCAAATATATTTGAAGACTCTGGGTCCAACATACCCCTCTGAGGAAGATGCAGTCTCCTTCTGTCCGAATGTCTTCACACGGCCAGTAGAGGGCACCTGGAGCTCACTCCAAATGGTGGTGAGGCCCAGAGCCTTTGCTGTGTACAGGAACAGACACTTGATATTATGGGACCTTCAGGTAATGAGATTATGATTTGAGAGTTCTCCTTTATCCAGCACAGACATGTTGGGCTGAATGGTCTCTTGTGCAGCAAATTTCCACTTTCTCCAGTTAAATGGGGTGGGCTTACTCTAGCACCCAGCTCTGGGATATTGGCATTTTAAACGTTGAAGTGAATTTTCATATTTCATCTTTCGGTCTACAGATACTGGTTCGAATGCTGCGGAATAATCCCAAAGTGGATAAAGATCTTTTCAGTGAAACAGCATCCACACCACATGTATTTGTGAATAATCCTGGTTATTAGATGGCAGCTGCTGGACCTGTAGCTGCTTCATCACAAGAACAAGTTGGGGGGGTGGGGGAGGGGTGGGGGTTAAATGTATCCCCCGGATGTACAATATCAGTGCGAATATTACTTTTTATATATTCTACTTCTGGCTCTTTTTTTTATGTTTGAAAGATAAACCTGTAATAAAGTTTTACTTAACTGTGTTCTTTGTTTGTCCTGAATGAAGTATTTTGGCTTTGTTCGGGGGTGGATTGTGTCCTATTCTTGTGTTCCAAGCTACCACTCTCAGTATTAGATTGTGTAGGCTTAACTTGCTTGAAAATCCCCAGAGGTTTACTTCACCGTTAAAATAAAAACTTGCAGTTAGGCAGACAAAAAGAGATATGATACTGTTTGGAGTGGCGAGTGGTCATGTGCTGTTATTCTGGTCCTTGGCTCATAAACATACTCCACTCTCAGAGCGGTAACAAAACAGTGAACTCTTTCTTCGAAGCAACTGGGTGGATTGGGGCACACGGTGGCTCAGTGGTTAGCACTGCTGCCTCTCAGCACCAGGGACGCAGGTTCAATCCCTGCCTCGGGTGACTGTCTGTGTGGAGTTTGCACATTCTCCCTGTGTCTGTGCGGGTTTCCTCCGGGTGCTCCGGTTTCCTCCAATAGTCCAAAGATGTGCAGATCAGGTGAATTGGCCATGGGAAGTCGCCTGTAGTGTTGGGTGCATTAGTTAGAGGGAAATGGGTCTGGGTGGGTTACTCTTCGGAGGGTCGATGTGGGCTTGTTGGGTCAAAGGGCCTGTTTCTACACTGTATGGAATCGCATCTGATATGCAGGGTAATGGGGATAGGGTTAGGCAGTGAGTCGGGGTCGGAGTGGGATGTCATTGCGTCGTGAAGCTCAGAAACAGACCCTTCAGTCTGTCGTGAACATAATCCCAAATCAAACCGCTTATTCCTGATGAAGGGCTTTTGCCTGAAACATCGATTTTCCTGCTCCTCGGATGCTGCCTGAACTGCTGTGCTTTTCCAACACCACTCTAATCTGGACCTTAGTCCCATCTGTCTGCACCTGGCCCATATCCCTCTAAACATTTCCTGTTCATGTACTTATCTAACTGTCTTTTAAACGTTGCAATTGTACCCATATCCACCACTTTCTCGAAGCTTATTCCACATGTGAACCACCCTCTGTGTAAAAAAAAATTGCCCTCCATGTCTTTTTTTTAAAAAATCTTTCTCCTCTCACCTTAAAAAAAACAAGCATGCACCCTCATCTTGAAGTCCCCCATCCAAGGGAAAAGACGCCATTAATCCTGTCTATGTCCCTCGTGATTTTATAAACCTCTCCGGTCACCTCACAACCTTCTACACTGCAGCGGGGAAAAGAAAGAGATCTTCTAGAACAAATGTTGTTCGGAGGGCCAGTGCTGACTCAATGGGCCGAATGGTGTTCTGCGCTTGTAGAGTTTCTATGAGCTAGGGCATAGAGAATAAATGCTGTTCCAGCCAGTGCCACTTGAAGGGGCAAAGAATTGATCATGTGATCCAGGATTGCTGACATTCAGGGTAAGTCTGTTCCCTGAGTGACTGTGGGTCTCGTTGAGCAAAGGAGCTTCCAGGCTCCCTCAGTTGGTCTGAGCTGAAAGCCATTCCTGAAGAAGGGCTTATGCCCGAAACGTCGCTTCTCCTGTTCCTTGGATGCTGCCTGACCTGCTGCGCTTTTCCAGCAACACATTTTCAGCTCTGATCTCCAGCATCTGCAGACCTCACTTTTTTCCCTCAGTTGGTCCATCAGGATCGCCACGTCATCTTGCCCTCTGCCAGAGTGTCACCCCTGGTCCTTAAACCTGCTGCCCGCACCATTGCCACTTCACTTGGTACCCTTGGTATTGCCAGTCAGCCAGGTTGCAAATGTGACCCATATTTCACGTGGTGCAGGGCAAAGCCAGGCTGTCTGAGACAGTCGGCTGCCACTCCCCTCAGCTAGCCTGCATTTGGGTAGCGCCGTGTAACTAAGAAAAGCCGCCTGCAAGGCAGCTACAAACAGAGGATGAAAAGTGGAAACCGGAAGAACTCCGGATGCTGGAAATCAGAAACAAAAACAAAAACAAAATGCAGGAAAGGCTCAGCAGGTCTGGCCGCAAAAGTCTTGTACGTATTATTGAATAAAAGTATTCTGCATCTTTGAATTTGGGATTTATCAAGAGGATGCAGTGATGGTTTGTAGCTGAGATATTGGAAGGTGAGGAATGGTGTAGTGGTGTGCAGCCGTCTCTAGGGGGTGCCGGTGTCTGTTTGTCTCTGCCTTTCATACACAGCTCGTCCAAACTGATCAGGTTTCAGAGTGAGGATGTCTCCTTAGTGTCTGCCCAGGAGATAAAAGCTCTGTAACCATGCCTCCCTCTGTCTCTCTCACTTTCTGCGTCCATGATTTGGAGATGCCGGTGTTGGACTGGGGTGTATAAAGTTAAAAAAATCACACAACACCAGGTTATAATATGTTATTAAACAATTTACAAAGAACAGTGAACATTTACAGCTGTATACAACAGCGATGTTACAAGGGAGAGGAGCAGCAAAGCTAGGCCCCAAACCCTAACATTCAACCAGTTTACAGGGAAATGAGGACAAACCACAAATATAAAAAGATAGCAACAATGACCTTTATACATTAGACAATCCAGTTACATTAAAAATGTGCTGATAACACAGACCCAGCAATCCCCTGTCCCTCCCACCTTCCGGCCACTCCAAGGCAGCCCACCCCTACTCACCTTCCGGCTCTCAGTCCACCCCATGCCCTTCCAGTTCAGTACCAGGTTATAGTCCAACAGGTTAATTGGAAAAGCACTAGCTTTCGGAGCGTCGCTCCTTCATCAGGTGGTTGTGTCTACCAGGCAAAGTGACAATGGTGAGGGTAGCTGGATTAAGAACCAGGGATACCACTCTGGCAGGGGGGCTGGATGAAGTGCTGATCCTGACTGACCACCTGATGAAGGAGCAACGTTTCTGCATCCAGGCTTCAGAACCACTTTTTAAAAATAATTTATTCTTCCGTGGGATTTAAGTGGCATCGACTTTGTGCCTTGGACTGAATGACAGCTAGCCTACTGCAGTTAGGAGTGAACCACATGGATCTGGAATCACATATCGGCCCCTTCCCTAAACGGGGCATTAATGAGCCAGGTACGTTTCACAACAATGATGTGAACCAATGGGCTGAGGAAGGGCAGATGGAGTTTAAATTGGACAAATGTGGTGTTGCACTTTGATAAAACAAATTCAGGCAGGACTTACACAGTTAATGGTAAGGCCCCAAGGAGTGTTGCTGAACAAAGAGACCTAGGGGTGCAGGTCTATGGCTCCTTGAAAGTGGAGTCGCAGGTAGACTGGATGGTGAAGAAGACAGTTGATATGCTTGCCTTCAGTGCGTTGAGTATAGGGGTTGGGAGGTTACGTTGTGGCTGTACAGGACACTGCTGAGGCCACTTTTGGGATATTGAGTGCTGTTCTGGTCTCCTTCCTATCAGACGGATGTGAAACTTGAAAGGGTTCAGAAAAAATTTGCAAGAATGTTGCCAGGGTTGAATGATTTGAGCTATAGAGAGAGGCTGAACAGGCTGGGTCTGTTTTCCCTGGAGCGTCGGAGGCTGAGGGGTGACCTTATGGAGGTTTACAAAATTATGAGGGGCATGGATAGGATAAATAGACAAGGTCCTTTTCCCAGAATAGGATAGTCCAAATCTAGGGCAAAGGTTTAATGTGAGAGGGGAAACATTTAAAAGGGATCTGAGGGGTAACTTTTTCACGCAGAGGGTGGTGCATATATGGAAGGAGCCGGCAGAGGGAGTGGTGGAGGCTGGTACAGTTACAACATTGAAAGGACATTGGGATGGGCTTTTGAATTGGAAGGGTTTAGAAGAATATGGGTCAAATGCTGGAAAATGGGGCTAGATTCATTTAGGATATCTGATAGGCGCTGACAATTTGGACTGAAGGGACTGTTACCACGCTGTACACCTGTATGGCTCTACAATTGTCATGGTCACCATTACTAGTTTGAACTTGCAGGTTTGGTTAATTGAATTTTAATTCAACTAGCTTCTGTGGTTGGCTTTGAATCTAAATCCCCAGCACATTAGTCTGAGTCTTTGGATTAGTTAGTCCAGTGATGTTGCCACTGTCTAACCCCCATGACGATTGACGATCAGAGCTCCTCATTTAAGTGCAGAGGCATGAGCTTAATCAGATTCTCGAATCCAGCCTGTAGTGGGTTTATTTTGCCCTTAGTACTGAGGAGAGCTGCACATTGGCATTTGTTTTCTGAAAGTATAGCAAACTTGCTGCGGTATACCAACATTAATTCAAACCAATAGTTGAAGTAACCGATGGGGTGGGAGAGCGGGGTCCTCACGTTTCAGATGGGTCGACCCTTTGGCCGCTTGTCTTTTACGATTCGGTCCGATGGTGTAACGATTTCTTTAATTTTTCAAAAGAAATGCAGATTGGACCATGACACATGCTTCAAATTCTCCCGTAGGTACAAGGGCAGTTAAGCTGAAAAGTCCAGTAATTGCACAGCATTTTCCCAAGGGCCTCTTTATAACCTCAATAATTCTTTGGATGCATCTGAGAAAGATGAATTATATTTAGTACCTTGGGCGTCACTGATTACAGTTTGGAGCATTTCTTTCTGATACCCGTTTGGATGCCGTTATTTTAATTTCAAAGTGGATATGTTTGTTTCCTGCCTTTATCATAATATTTGCGAATTGCAATAAAACGCAGCCTATGTTTAACAACTTTGGAGCTACTAACAATCTCGCAATTGTCTCTTTTCTGAAACACCTCTCAGCAAACTGGTGATTGTCAGATCACCCAGTCCTGGAAGAAACATAGGAGCAGGAGTAGGCCATTCGGCCCTTCAAGCCTGCTCTGTCATTCGATGTGTTCATCCCTGCTCCCACCTTCCACACATACACTTTTATCCCTTTACCCTGAGAACTCATTCTTGAAAACCATGTGTCTTGGCCTAAACCACTTTCGATGGCAAAGAATTCCACAGACTCACCACTCTCTGGGTGAAGAAATTTCTCCCAACCTCAGTCCCAAATGGCCTACCTGTATCATAAAGTCATACAGCATGGAAACAGACCCTTCATTCTAACCAGTCCATACCAACGATAATCCCAAACTAGTCTCACCTACCAGCTCCTGGCCCGCATTCCTCCAAACCTTTCCTGTTCACATACTTAGACAGTGAACCCCTGATCTCAGGTTGAAAGGTTACAGGCAGTCTGGATAGAAGACCACATTTGTGTTCTCAAACATTAATTGATCTGTCAAAGTTCAACACGTACAATGGGCTATTTTAAAGTAACTCGCCGCAGTAACACTGATTTCAGAAATTACAGCTCACAACTCAGCATCCCCTCACTCTCCAAGATCAGGAACAGAGGGATTGTCAAGAAAACACACCAATACCTCTACTCCCTCAGGAGGCTGAGGAAATTCGGCAAGTCCACAATGACTCTTATTGATTTTTATTGATGCACCATAGAAAGTATCCTATCAGGATGTATCACAGCTTGGTTTGGCAACTGCTCTGCCCAAGATCACAAGAAACTGCAGAGAGTTGTGAACACATCCCAGTCCATCACGCAAACCAACCTTCCATCCATCGACTCCATCTACATTCCTGCTACCTCAGGAAAGCAGTCGACATCATCAAAGACCCCTCCCACCCGAGTTATAATCTCTTCCACCCTCTTCCATTGGGCAGCCGATACAAAAGTTTGAAAGCATGTACCAACAGCTTCTTCCCCGCTGTTATCAGACATTTGAACTGACCTCTCATATATTAAAGTTGGTCCATCTCTGCACCTCCTCTATAGCTGTTTAAAGTTGGTCCATCTCTGCACCTCCTCTATAGCTGTAGCACTATATTCTACACTATGTTATATTACCTTGATGTCCTTACATAAGGTATAATTTGTCTGGATGGCGCGCAAAAAAATCCTTTTCACTACATCTCAGTACATATGACAATAATAAAATGAAATCAAAAGTCATTCTGGAGGCTGTGAACATTTGAAATTCTGTACCCCAGGGGGCAGCAGACGCTCACTCATTGATAATATTCAAGGCTGAGATCGATGGTTCCGAGAACTCATGGATTTGATATGGACAATGTACACAGTGAATAGTGGAGCAGGTTCATAGGCCACGGTGGTCTCCTTGTGTGCCTATATTCATGGTTTGTATGCTTTAAGTTTACATTCCCAGACAAGGGACATCGACTGATACGCTGCACATTCCCAGGCACGGCGATATGAGCAGCTGAATTCTGTTCTGTGGTTTCAGGACCACCAGCGCTCGTTAGGAAAGAAAAACAGGATTTTTGCCAAATGATGCCCACATCTCACATTTTTGAGAAGTGGGACTAACCTGATAGTGCCAGTGAAGACTGATGGGTGAAATGGTCTATGTCTGTTCTGTACTGTTCTGTAATACTCTTTGACTTTGATCTGGCTCTGCGTAATTCTGGGCAACTTTATGAGATTCAATACAAATTCAGGCAATTCTCAACAACTCGGAAAGTCCTCACAACTTTCAGCTCTGTGTTAGGTACCATGTACGATCAGCGCTGTCATCTATACCTGCAGGTTTCCCCCACAGCCCCAGTAATCTGAAGAGTACCATTTACTTCACTACCTAATTACAAGAAAGCCTGACCTGTAGGATCATTCCCAATGTTGCATTCTGTTGATCACACACATGGCCCATGTCCTATCTTACAGAAAATGCATTTTTTAAGTTCTTGACAGAGCCTCACCTAGTTATAAACATCAAACTGTGATATTCCATTATGTATGCGAACAAACAGGGTGCAAATTTTAATGTATTTATCGTATGTCCCCTTTGAACCTAACTTTTGCCTTCTCTGGTCTATTTATGCCATTGATTGCCAGCCTGAACAATCTCTTTAGCATATAGCTGCAATATATTGGCTCATAGTTGAACATTTATCTTCTTCTCAGACTGCACCTTGGGAACATCTAGGAAACAGTGTGGTCTGCAGATGCTGGAGGTCAGAGTTAAGAGTGTATTGCTGAAAAAGCACAGCAGGTCAGGCAGCATCCGGCAGCATCAGGGAAATCGACGTTTTGGGTCGGAGCCCTATCCCTGATGAAGGGTTCTGGCCCGAAACATCAGTTTTCCTGCTCCTCGGATTCTGCCTGACCTGTTGTGCTTTTCCAGCAACGCACTCTCAACCTTGGGAACATTCCCTGTCACTGCCATATTTGTTCTGCTATTCTTTTCTCAGCCAAATATCTGGGTGGGTATATGAATAGGAAGGGTTTGGAGGGATACAGGTCGGGTGCTGGTAGGTGGGGCTAGATTGGGTTGGGATAGCTGGTCGGCATGGACGAGTTGGACTGAAGAGTCTGTTTCCGTGCTGTACATCTCTGTCACTCTATGACCAGGCTATTTATGAGACCAGTAACCTGGAGGACCAGGACTAGAGTGGTAATCCAGAAGACTAGGCTAATTACTACATCAGTAATCCAGAGGGCCAGGCTAAATTCTAAACCAGTAATCCAGAGGACAAATCTAATTTCTACACCAGTAACCTGAAGGATCAGGTTAATTACTAGATCTGTTGAGTCATAGACATATCCAGCACATCCTTTGGTTCAACTTGTCCGTGCCGTCTGGGCATCCCAATCTGACCTCGGCCTATTTGCCAGCTTTTGACCCATAACCCTTCCTGTTGATGTGCCCATCCAGAACCTATAATGTGGATGAAAGAAAATCAGGGCTGTAAGAGCTGCTCCTTTTTTTTTTGAAGTTTATTTCAGTGCTGGAGCTGATTTCCTCGATTTCTTGTGGCAGTAATTGCTGTTTTACAAACTGTTCCTTTGTTTTTGGAACTTTGCAAAAAAAAGGGTCAAAACAATGATGCTTTAAAACGGGGGAAAAGAGAGCGAGCAGTAGACCACGTGAAAGGTTGTTTTAGAGTTCAGGAATATGGAGGACCAGCTAATTAGTACAGTCGTAATCTGAAGGAGTAAATTAATTACTTGGTCACTCATTCAGAGGGCCAGTCTTCGGAGAGAGCAGTAATCCAATAGACTGGGCTAATTACTAGCCCAGTTATATATATATATATATATATTTTCTCTCCCTTTCCCCCACACTACCCCCTAACTGCGGTAGTGCTTATTTTGTCCCCAGCACTCATGTTGTGTGTGTGCAGGTGTGAGACTCAGTGAAAGATAACAAATCTTTATTCAATTCTCACCACCAGGAAGACAGGAAACACCCAAATGGCCAGTGACAAGCAATACCCTTCCCATCAAACGGCAATGCTGCGTGACCAAACAGTGAAGGGGAGGGCAGGGATTAGATCAAAATAGAGTTGGAGGGGGAAATAATACACTCTACTCCCCGCGGCGCCCACGTCTCCCTGAACAGCTCGGGGGAGTTGGTAGCTAGATAAGTAATACTGAGGACCTGACTAATTACTACACTG
Organism: Hemiscyllium ocellatum; assembly: GCF_020745735.1. Lineage (NCBI taxonomy): Eukaryota > Metazoa > Chordata > Chondrichthyes > Orectolobiformes > Hemiscylliidae > Hemiscyllium > Hemiscyllium ocellatum. The sequence continues at coordinate 16,588,325 of NC_083442.1, forward strand.
GAAACCCAGATGACTCAGCTAATTACAAATCCAGTAATCCAGACATCCAGCCTAATTTCGAGACAAGTAATCAACAAGTCCACACTAAATACTAGACCAATAATCTCGAGGAACAAGTTAATTCTGCTCCACAATCACCTGATGAAGAAGCAGTGCTTCAAAAGCTAGTGCCTCTGGATAACCCTGTTGGACTATAACCTGGTGTTGTGCGGTTTTAAACTTTGTACATCCCAGCATCTTCAAATCATTATTAGATTACATTACTGACAGTGTGGAAACAGGCCCTTCGGCCCAACAAGTCCACACCAACCCTCCGAAGAGCAACCCACCCAGACCCATTCCCCTACACTTACCCCTTCACTTAACACTACGGGCAATTTAGCATGGCCAAGCCACCTAACCTGCACATCTTTGGACTGTGGGAGGAAACCAGAGCACCCGGAGGAAACCCACAAAGACACGGGGAGAATGTGCAAACTCCACACAGTTGCCTGAGGTGGGAATTGAACCCGGGTCTCTGGCGCTGTAATCAAGTAATCCCAAGGAAAGAGATAACATGGATGGCCAGGTTAATTACTAGACAAGTAATACTGAGGATAAGGCAGGTTAATAGTCCAATAATCCAGAGGACCAAGCTAATTATTATGCAAGTAATCTGGAGGATCTGGCTAGTTATTAGAGCAGTAATCCAGAAGACCAGACTCTCTACTAGAACAGGTAGTCCAGAGGAGCCGGCTAATTACTAGATCAGTAATTCAGAGGACCAGACTAGGTTCTGCACTAGTAATCTGGAGTACCAGGCTAACTGCTAGTTCAAGGGCCTATGTAAATATTCTGGCAGCACCATTTCAAATCCCACTGTAGCAGCTCTTGGAGTTGAAAGAGGAAAAGTAGTGATGGGGACTGCTGTGCTTTTAAAATAACAACTTTGAAAATATTTGGGATCAAAATGTGAAAAATACTTGGGTATTTGGGAACTATTGTCAATAATAGTGATACTATCTTTTTTAAAGTTGCGAATTGAAATAAATTGATTTTTTTAGCACAAAATATGAATTTACAACAACTTTGTAACAATTTAAATACCACTTTAGTGCCTTTTGGCACATGCCGCACATTTGGCGAGGAGATTAAATATGTTGCTCTGTCCTGTACAAGGAGACAAAATAATCTGAGTGAATTCTGTAAGAGTATAGTTCTGTAATTAAAGAATTACTGCCAATTAATCCAATAACTGTAGCTGACCTGTGGCAGACTCTCACAGGCTAACATTAAACTAATATGTACTCACTTCAAAAATGATGTGAGGAATGTTGGCTGATTTGCGAGCTCAGTTTAAAGACGTCAAGGACAGAGCATTCGAACAGATTAAACAATAGTCACTCTCTGTCATACACAGGCCCAGTAACAAATCCACCACAAGGGGGAAGTGAGCCCCAAGTCAGACCTGACTGTTCATTGCTGCGTAAACTAGCACATCTCCCCTGCCTGAAGGAAGCTAGATAATGAAATAATCTTTAATCTTTGTCCCTCCCAGGCACTTTTAACACCTGTTATCCTTGATAGTGTCCTGGACAACACAGTGTGGAAATTCATCTTCAACCTGCTAATTATTCCAGCTAATTATTCATTTTGGCGCAGGGTTTTCAGAGAGAAAAAATCTCCTTCATGTGCTTGACAGATCGCACATGATCCACCCAGATGGAACCATACAATCCTTCCATCCCCCGCAGAAACATCTCACCTCATGGTCACTGCAGTTTGGAAAATGCAATTTGAGACAGTTGCCAAGTGGCTGCCTGACTAGGAAGGCATGGTGTCATTTTCAGATTACTGTAACCAATGTTAATTATTTGTTCTGAGGAAGAGTCATATTTTATTCTGTTTTTGTCCCCACAGTCGCTGCCAGACCTGCTGAATTTCCCCCTTCCCTTTCTGTATTGATTTTTAGATCTCCAGCAATGCTTGGCTTTCCTTTAAATGTTGGTACAATGGGCAACGCATCATAGATTAGGCAGCTTGGTTTAGCTTCAGGTCTGTGTTGGGAAACATGAATAAACTTAATTGTCTAAAATTTGACTTGTCTAAATTAGTCCATAGACTGCAAGTGGAAAGCAGCCCACTTCCACCTTCTCAAAGGCAAATAGGGACAGACAATAAGTGCATCCCAGTCTGTGATGGCCACATTCCACAAGTGGATTAAAGATTTGCTGTTTAATTACAACTTACAATGGAGAAAGGTAAGACACAGATAGTCTTTTCGTCAGGATAAGAAATTCTGTAAATCACTTTTGAAGTCAACTGCTAGCTTCTATTAAACATGAATCTCAAATCCAAACAAAGTTAGAAAGTTCGTTGTGTCACCATTATCTTACCAGACCATAAGGGCTGCTGTCTTATTACAGAGAGAAGCAACGGGTGGTGATTTTACCAGAGGACTACCAGACCTCAGGTGAGGGAAGCGATTGAGAAGGAGGGTCCTTCATGGTAACTTCAAACCAGTGATAGTAGTTGAACCCATGCTGTTGGTATCACACTACTCTACAAACCAAAATGCAGCCAACTGAGTTAAACTAATTCCCTTAGAGAGTTTACTGGCTCGATGTCTAACGTGCCTGAACAGGTTTGATTAAGCATCTCTATCATAGATGATTTCTCGATCTAACTCTATTTGGTTTGATCTGAGGTGGTTCATTGTTGGCAGTTGTTGGTACAGCTCCAACGTGAGAAAGAAGAGGCAGGAACAAATTTCTCACCTTATTTTGAAAATGTAGAACAGGACCACAGTATTGTTAGGAGACTTTGATGATCCTAGATTAGATTACTTACAGTGTGGAAACAGGCCCTTCGGCCCAACAAGTCCACACTGACCCGCCGAAGCGCAACCCACCCATACCCCTACATATACCCCTTATTTAGCAATTTAGCATGGCCAATTCACCTGACCCGCACATCTTTGGACTGTGGAAGGAAACCGGAGCACCCGGAGGAAACCCACATAGACACAGGGAGAACGTGCAAACTCCACACAGTCAGTCGCCTGAGGCGGGAATTGAACCCAGGTCCCTGGCGCTGTGAGGCAGCAGTGCTAACCACTGTGCCACCGTGCCACCTATAACGATTCACTCGGACCCGAAATGTTAGCTCTGCTTTCTCTGCACAGATGCTGCCAGACCTGCTGAGCTTTTCCAGCAACTTCTGTTTTTGACTCAATCCTTCCAATCTTGCTCATTGATTCCATGATCAATCATAGAGGGAGGTTGGAATGATATGTCTAAACAAACAATGAAAGACATCTGGTGAAACGATCTCTTTTTAAATGAACCACAGCAAGGTGAGTGGTGTGGTGGCACAGTGGTTAGCCCTGCTGCCTTACAGTGCCAGAGAACTGGGTTCAATTCCCACCTTAGGCAACTGACTGTGTGGAGTTTGCACATTCTCCCTGTGTCTGTGTGGGTTTCCTCCCACAGTCCAAAGATGTGCAGGTTAGGTGAATTGGCCATAGTAAATTGCCCGTAGTGTTAGGGAAATGGGTCTGGGGGGGGGGTTGCTTTTCAGAGGGTCAGTGTGGACTTGTTGGGCTGAAGGGCCTGTTTCCACACTGTAAGTAATCTAATCTCAAAAAAAAGATTCAGAATAGGGCAACACTGAGCAGAGGATTGATGATTTTATTTCTAAAATTATACTTTATCCATAACATTTGTTAAAATATATAACAAACGTTTTAATTTGCATATTACAGAATGTGCAAGATTATCCAACTTGTCCCTGTACAAGTTCCCAGTAAGAGTCACTCGATCTGAAATGTTAACTCTGATTTCTCTGCACAGATGTTGCAAGACCTGCTGAGCTTTTCCAGCAATTTCTGTTTTTGTCCCCATACAACTTGTTCCACTCAATGTGATTGTAGATCTTAATATGTCTTTTTCCTGTCTTTCTCTTGTTCCTACAATCATTACTGGCTGTAGCAGCCACCTTGTTCCCCAAGAAATATACTTTATTCATAAGTGTTGCCACATGACGCGGTAGTTCAGTGGTTAGCACTGCTGCCTCACAGTGCCAGGGGCCTGGGTTTGATTCCAGCCTTGGGTGACTCTCTGTGTGGCCTTTGCATGCTCTCCCTTTGTGGGTTTCTTCAGTGTGTTCCGGTTTTCTCTCTCAGTCCCAAGATGTTTAGGTTAGGCAGATTGGCATTGTAAGTGTTGGGTCACAGAGATAGGGTGGGGTACTGGGTTTGGGTGGGATGCTCTTCAGAGGGTCAGTGAAGGCTGCATGGCCTACTTCCAGCTGTAGGGATTCTATTTGAAGAAAAAAAATTCAAAAAACGTCTCAACTTGCATATTACAGGATTTGCAATAAAGTTTAACTTGTCCCCAAACGGAACATGCCACTCAATATGTTTGCAATAGTCTGAATATTTACAAAATATATTTACTGTGTCAGGTATACAGCCTAAAGGCAAAAATGTTTCAAATGGGAAATGACAGGAGGTGGAACAGATATACATTTGTTTCTCCACACACTTTCCTCCACTCTGAGATGAGCCAATATTTCTTGATTAAAAATATTCTTGTGAAGGAAGAATTTGCCACAGGATGGAAACAAATGATTGAAAGGTCTCAGGCAATCCTGAGGGTCATAGTGACAACAGTGAGGTCCAGTAATAACATTCTCCTCCCTGAGGATGGGAGGGGTAGACATCCAACCCAAACCTAACCCTAACCGTAATTCTAACCTAACCCAACCCCTAACCCTAACCCTAACCGTAACTCTAACCTATCTCAACCCCTAACCCTAACTATAACCCTAAACCTAATCTTAACTCTAACCTATCCTAACCTCTAACCCTAACTATATCCTTAACCCTAACCTAATCCTAACCTTAACTCTAACCTATCCCAAACCCTAGCCCTAACTATAACCCTAACCTAACCCTAATCTTAACACTAACTTCCCTCAACCCCAAACCTAACCCAAACCTAACACTAATCTTAACTCTACCCTATCCTAACCCCAACTCTAACTATAACCCTAACCTAACCCTAACCTTAACTCTAACCTATCTCAAACTCTAACCCTAATCCTAATCCAAACCCTAACCTGAACTCGAACTCTAACCTATCAGAATCCCTAACCCAAAGTATAACCTGAACCCTAACCATAACACTAACTCTAGCCCTAACCCTAGCTCAATCTTAACCCTAATCCTAATGCTAACCCTAAAACTATTCACCAAACAGATGGAGACCGAGCCCTAACCTCAGCCCAACACTAACTCTAACCCTAACCCTAATCTTAAATCTAACCCTGCCCCAGTCCTAACCACAACCCTAATGCTAACTGTAACCCTAACCCTAATCCTAACTCTAACCCTGACCCAGTCCTAACCCCAACCCTAATCCCCCTGGAATGTTTTGCCTTGTGTCACTGGGTACACATTAATGTATGTTCCTGTTGTGACAGGGTGACTAAGGATGTTCACCAGCAGTCTCCTCAGAGCATCTAGCTCGGAGAAATTGTGTGGCCACTTAAATGCAGCACCTTCTCTTTGAATATAATTTCATCTGGGAATGAAGATGGATGGGGGAGCATCCCCAGCCCAGGAAACAGGAGACAGTTCTTCGTGAATCGAGAGCGGGAAGGAAAGTAGAATCATGGCCAAGACGTGATCATCCAGGATGGCATTGAATGGTGGAGCAGATTCAAGGGGCTGAATGGCCTGGTTCTTATAAGTGGAGATTGTAGAGAAGTAGATCCTGAAAGACTCTGATAGTTGGAGATGTAAATTGGACCTGCTTTGTGTAGTGGAGAGTGGAAGAACCTGTTTGGAAGTGGTTGGGCAGTCACTCGAAGGTGAGGGTGACTTGCTGCTATACTCCGGGGTCGTGGACCCTGAGCTGACAATGCAGCTTCAAGCTCGCTGTGTTCCACTCACATTGGAAAAGGTAGCTCTGAGGGATCCTCGCATTCTCACACAGTTTGCCATCGGCTTCCACCTTGGGCCTATTGGTGACACTCGAAACCACCGGCAACCGTACAACTACCTCTTCACCGGTTTGGGCTGGACTGGGCTCGAGGTTCCATGAAGCCTTTCCTGTGACAGAGTTTGAAGGAGCGTGCTCATTCTGGGAGTCTGGTATCGGGCAGCTGATTGGCTGTAACCAAGGTCTCCAACTCTTGGAGAGGTCAGCCCGAGAGAGGTCACATGATCACATCGAACGACAGAGCGGACTCGATGGGCCGAATGACCTTCTTCTGCCCTTACAGCTACCGATATAAACGAGCACCTACTCTGCGGGATTTTGTGGAGGTTTTGCTGGTGTCATTTCTCTCAGTGTTTGAGGTGTCGCCTGTACATTGTTTGCGTCTCTATTTGATTCAGGACAGCACTGGACCCACTGCTGTGGACTGTAGGTAGAGTTACAGAGATCGGCAGAACAGAAAAAGGGTTCTTCAGCCCATCAGGTCTACGCCAGTCAAAACGAAGTATCTAACTCTCCCCCAATACTTGGTCCTGATGAAGGGCTCTTGGCCGAGATGTGGCTTTTCCTGCTTCTCGGATGCTATGCTTTTCCAGCATCACTCTGATCTTGACTCTGATCTCCAGCATCTGCAGTCCTCACTGTCTCCTACTTGGCATCACAAGTGTACATCTTCAATGCTTGACGGTTTCTGCCTCTCCCACCCTTACAGGCAATGAGCTCCTGAATCTTACTACCCTCTGGGTGAAAAGGGGCTTCCTCACATCATCTCCAAACCTCCCGCCCCTTTCCTTAAACCTGTGTTCCCCAGTCATTGATTGCTCCATCAAAGGGGGGGGAATGTTTCTTCCTGCCTTCTCAACCCCTCATAATCTTTTAATCATGTCCCCTCTCAATCTCCTCTTTGAACACAGCCCCAGCCTGTCCAACGTGTCTTCACATCTGAAACACTCCAGCTCAGGCAACATCCTGGTAAATCTCCTCTCCCGTGTGATGACATTTCTCATGCAGTGTGGATTCCATAACCGCACACAAGGCTGTAGCCATGGCCCAACCTTTCATGCAGTTCCAGCATCACCTCCTCGCTCTTAAACTCTACGCGTTGACGACTAAAGGCAGGTAGCCCAGACATCTCCTTAGTCACTTTATGTTCACTGTCCTGATACCCTCAGGGACTGACCAGTGGCCTGGTTTGAGATCCTTGCTACCAACCACTCCGTACTTGAGATGGTCGCTGGGGGCATCGCTGGGGCATCACTGGAGACGACATTGGATTTTATCGCTTGTGTCTGCCATCCCTGCGAGGAAGCTCCCAACGTATGGGAGTAGTTTCAATTGATCAAATCAAATGCTTAGCTTGTCAGGCATCATGCAACCCTGGCCTTGAGGCGAGCACGTCTCAACAAGATGTTTTCCGGGTGCAGCGACCAGTGTGTTAAATAAACCAGTTCCATAGCTAGTGTAATCCTGGATTTTATTGCGTGCGGTTAAAAAAGGGCAACTAAATGAGAAATGCTGTCCTGGAAATCTGAGGCTAGATCCTTGAAATCTTCCCAGCAATTGACAATTTCTGGCAATAATATCAGAGCCTTTGTTTCAGAGACTCTGGACTGAGGACCGGTAAAGTTGCAGATTTGCTGTCAAGTCTAAATGCTCCGTCACACACTTCTTGCTGATTGCTATGTGTCTCAATGTCAATTTTTTTTTCCCAAATAGCCACAGATGCATCGAGTTAGAGTCAAGAGCACTTCTGAACATTGCTATTTTTCCCCAAAGACTGCTCCTAAAGCCCTAGTTTATTACAGCTCAAACCCAAAGGACAGGCAATTCAATCTTAAGGGAGACAGAATAATGGCGTATTAGATCCGTAATGTCTCTGAGTTAGAGGCTCAAGAGAGGAAATCCACTGGTGACCCAAACATCCTCCTGTTCTCCGAGCATCTGCTGATTACTGAATCAGTACTTCGGTGTGAAAATCATAGCCCGAAGCAAGTTCTTTATAAACCATTCATCAAAGCCCTGACCCATTCACACTGCAAGAGAAGTAGTCAGAAGATACAATAGACTAATGAATTTATTAAATTAGAAAGAATCTGTGCAGTACAGGAAATAACATGTCAAGGGAGCAAAAAAAAGGCAGGCAGAAGATTTTCCATGCAAAGGAGCTAATTGTTCAAAATAGCTGCAAACAGATATTTAACACAGGCAGTGCTATTCAATCTAATTTTTTTGTGTTAAATCAGCAGAATAATGTCAGAGGACAATCTCAAACTGAAATTTGCCACAAACTCCAGGGCAATTAGTAAAGGCTACGCCAGCCCAATGTCGAGACTTAATGTCGAGAGGGGAAAACATACTGCTTCAAGCTGCATGGAGCAGTGATGTTAGGCAGGGTCTGCCCAGACCTCCCTCAGACTGTGCCCCCACCCCCAGAAACTGACCACACCCACTCTCCAGACCCTGACATTCCTCCAAACCCCCGATCCCTCCCTCAGATCCTAACTTCCCCCACCCCTTGACCCCTCCCTCAGACCCTGACACCCTCCTCAGGCCCTGACTTCACTCTCCAAAACCTGACCCCCTCCCTCAGACCCTGACCCCTCCCTCAGATCCTAACCTCCCTACCCCTTGACCCTGACCCTTTACTCAGACCCTGACTTCCCTCCCCAAACCCTGACCCCCTCCCCTAGACATAGATCCCTCCCTCAGGTCCTGACCCCTCCCTCAGACCCTGACCACTCTCCTGACCCCTCTCCCTGACCCAGACTTCTCCCCTGATCCTGACCCCTCCCTCAGATCCTGACCTCCCTCAGACCCTGATCCCTCCCTCAGACCCTGACCATTTCCCTGACCCCTCCCCTGACCCAGACTCCTCCCTGACCCTGACCCCTCCCTCAGACCCTGACCCCTCCCTCAGAACCTGACCCCTCTCCCAGACCCTGACCCGTCTCCTGATCTGACCCCTCCCTGACCCTGTCCTCTCCCCCAGACCCTGCCTCCTCCCACAATACCCTGATTTTTCCCCCCTGACTCCTCCCTTAGACCCTGACCTCCCTCAGCCTCCAATGCCGTCCCCTCAGCCAAACCCCCAAATGATTCTCAGAAAATTGGCCACAAATCCCAAATTGCTGGAAAACAGAATTCATCAGTTTATTCCTGTTACAGGAGTGAGGTAAAATGACAGAACTGCAATCAGATGCTGTTGCTAAGTTACCCTGAACTTAGACATGCTGTAATCAACCATAAACACCAAACTGTAACCAAATAGACCCCGAGCCGGTGCAGGATTTGGTGAAATTGGGTAAATATCAGCTGATTTATGGATATTTTCTTAATCAGCCTGTTTTGAGGTGTTATCACACACCTCTGGAGCAGGTGGGATTTGAACCCAGACCTCAGCACGCCTGGTATTTTGATTATAGAATCTCTACAGTGTAGAAGCAGGTCACATAGCCCATTGGGTCCAAGAGCATCCCACTCAGACCCAGCACCCTAAATCTATCCCCGCATTCCCCAGGGCTAACCCACCTAGCCTACACATCCCTGGACACTGCGGGGCAATTTAGCACGGCCAATCCACCTAAACCTGCACATCTTTGGACTGTGGGAGGAAATCCACGCAGACACTTGGAGAAACTCCGCACAGATAGTGGTCTGAAGGTGGAATTGAACCCAGATCGCTGGCGCTGTAGGCAGCGGTGCTAACCACTGAGCCACTGTACCACCCATTACCTAAAGGTGACCAGTGTCTCTTAAAGGGGAAGCACTTTGTAGCTGACAGAATAACTGGAGAAAAACCGAAGCTGCAATGTGGTACTTTATGTAGTTGAATATTTGAGAGAGAGTGGGCATTGAGGTTTCCTTGGCAGGACCTTGATGGAAGTTTTCATGTCCTGAATTCACCACGTTCAGGAGATTACCCAGGCAGACTCTCAGGAGGTAATGAAAAGCTGTACGTGCAGTGGCCAACACCAAGTGTGTTACTGATGAAGGGCTTATGCTCGAAACGTCGAATTTCCTGTTCCTTGGATGCTGCCTAACCTGCTGTGCTTTAACCAGCAACACATTTTCAGCTGTGTTACTAATGAATCTGGATACAGTACAGGATGATGTATAATGATCAGACACATGTTGTCAAGGTCACTGACCTGCTGGACAACCGCACAGAGCTGTTTAATGACAGGAACAGATATTCATATCATTCCTGAAGACACCTCCATGTGCATTCGGGCAAAATCCCAGCTAAAGCAGGATTCTGTCTGATTGGCCAAAAATACAGTCCCCCATTAGCTCCTGTTCTCTCAGGATCTGAGGGAGGGAGGGGATCCAAAAAATCGCTTTGACTTAACACTTTCTCAATTCTTCCTCGTGTCTGCAAAACATCAGGCGATCAGATTCTCAAGTTTTATTGAACTCAATGCTGAGAACACACTTTCCAATGACGGAAAGTGCTAATGCAGCTAAAAATAAAGCAAACTCACACACGGTGTATCCCGCACTGGCAGCGAGATGGGTCATTCAGTTTGTAGTATAGGCGGTGACATTGGCAAGACCAGGCCCTTTGTGGAATGGCAGAGGAAGATGGCAATGCAGGCCTGGGGAGCAGTTAGGCTGAGTAAATGATGAAGAAGAAGGTGCCTGGTGTCAGTGGCAGCTATCCCAGGCCAAGCCTCCCATTGAATTAGGAGCAGGCCCTACGATTAATCCCTCCTGGCCTAGACTCACAGGCTGAGCAGAGGCTGTGGCTAGGCCTGGGTGCCTGGCAGTGGACACGGTGACGGGTTTGGGCCCAGCGCAGGATCAGTCCATAATGAACGCACGGTATCAGTGACGTTGGTGGAGGTGAGATGATGCCAGACAGTAATGACTTTGTTCCAGCAGTGGCTACGGCACACAGTGAAGCGTGATCACGGCAGTGTCATCGATTTAAGGTATTGTGGTGGAGGAGCCCGAATCCAGGCCCCATGGCTCAGCTAGAAGCCAGAGCTGTTCCAAACTCCACCTAAAGTGACTCAGTGGTTAGCACTGCTGCTTCACAGCACCATGGACATGGGTTCAATTCCAGTCTTGGGTGACTGTCTATGTGGAGTTTTCCTGATTTTCCCTGAGTCTGTGTAGGTCTCCTCCCACAGTCCAAAGCTGTGCAGGTTAGGTGAATTGACAATGTTAAATTGCCCATAGTGTTCAGCGATTTATAGGTTAGGTGCATGAGTCATGAGTAAATGTAGAGATTAGGATAGGGGGCTGGATCTGGATGGTTTACCCTTCAGAGGGTCATAGTGGACTTGTTGGGCCAAATGGCCCATTTCCACACAGTAAGGATTCTAGAAGATTAACTTTATTGTTCTATTTTTCTGCCTTTATCTTCTATGTTTTGGGTTTATTTTGTGTGATGGCACCGAAAAGTGGCCACTCCAGGCAACATTTTTCATTGTATTCGTCATAAATGTACATGTCAATAGATCAAATCAAATCAAATCATCAACTCTTCAATACTCAGCGTTCCAGGAGAAGACAAATGTGGCTCTCTGTGAAATGCAGTACCGTTGACATGAATGACTGGGAGGAATTTCCGACCAATTGCTCAAAATGGCAACAGCTTCTCCGTCAGGATAAATCCCACCTGGAGTAACAGCCCATCAATGATGAGGCAAAGCAGCAGAAGCTAAGGAAAGGAGGAGGGAGCAAATACCAGCACTCCGGATCCCAACACTTCATGGGACCTCACATATTGAAAGAAAGGTTGAGAATTACTCTATTCAGTCACAGGAAGACCCATAGCTCAGAGAGTAGATGTCATCTTTCAATCGAAGGACAGATGCCACTGAGACAATGGAGGACCCAGGTTTGTAAACACCTGGCCATTAATTGGTGACTTAAGGCCAATTAAAAATAGCACTATTATTGTACATTGGTGACTTGGACTTTACAAGACACAATTGTGAGACTTGTACAAAACTTAGGAGTGCAGTGTACTCAGAATGAGGATAGTGAAAGAATTCAAGAGGCTTCCTCCACCATAACACTCAACATTGGAGCCCCCTTCCACCAAGCCCCCCTACCATACTGCATATCCACCCACAACTGTGTTGCCAAATTCAGAATGAACGGCATCTATACGTTTGCTGATGGCACCACTGTGGCAGGATCCATATCAAACAACGATGAGTCCGAATGCAAAAGAGAGATAGAAGGCTTGACGTTATGGTGCAATGAGAACAATCTCTCTCTGAACGTCGGCAAAACTAAGAAACTGATCATTGACTTCAGAAAGAAATGAAGAGAACACCCCCCCATCTGTATCAATGAGGCTGACAGGATGGAGAGTTACAAGTTCCTCAGAGTGACAATAACCAACAACCTGTCCTGGACACCCCACATAGATGCTACGGTCAAGAAGCCACAACAATGCATCTTCTTCCTCAGGCAGCTCAGGAAGTTCAGCATGTCCGTAACGATCCTGACCAACTTCCACAGATGTACCACAGAAAGCGTACTGTCCAGTGCATAATGGTCTGGTATGGCAACTGCTCTGCCCAGGACCGTGAGAAACGACAGCCCACACCATCACAGAAGCTGACCTCCCATCCATGGATTCCATTTATCTATCTTGTTGCCGTAGAAAGGATGCCAACACCATCAAAGACCCATTGCACCCCGTAATGTTATCTTACAACCTATCCCGTCAGGCAGAACATAACAGAAGTCTGAACACATGCACCAACAGGTTCAGGAGCAGTTTCTTCCCAGCTGTTATTAGACTTTTGAATGGACTCTCTAACTTCAAATAATCCTGTTAATCTGATCTTGCCTAGCGCTGTACAGTGTGACCTGCATGCCTTACTCTGTCCAAGTTTATTTTTTCACCTTAAGATCTGTATGCCCACGCTTGGTTTTATCTGTTTGTATTGCTTGCAAACAAAGCTTTCCACTGTATTGAGGTACACTTGACAATAAATCAAATCAAATCAAATATAGACAAACTGGTGGGATGAAATTCAAAGCAGAAACATTTGAGGTGGGGTAAATGAGTGACAGTCAAAGCTATGTGGAAAAAATTAAAAGGGGCTGAAGGGATTGAGACACATAGGAGCCTTTCTGTCCAGGTCTTTGAATCTAATAATGTGCATGGGATTTGGCTTTGTAAGTAGAGGCATGGGGTTTGATTTTACATCCCACTGACAGCAAATTTGCAGCTGTGGGATAGCATGGAGTGAGGTGTGGTTAAAATCCAGGGAGTGACCTTCCACACCACCGACTCACCTTACCTGCAACTGGCTGAAAACTTCTGGGGGGCCTGTACTGTTGGATGTTTCTCGTGCATTTACTTTCATATTCTAATTTCTGTCTCTTTATCAGTTTCATGGTCCTCTTTTACTGAGTTCTAAAATGCTCCCAGTTCTGAGGTTTACTGCTTTTAAGTCTTGTCACAGAGTCATGGAGTCATAGAGCTGTACAGCATGGAAATAGACCCTTCAGTTCAACTTGTCCATGCTGATCAGATATCCTAAATAGTTCTAATCCCATTTGCCAGCATTTGTCCCATATCCCTCCAAACCCTTCCTATTCATGAGCCCATCCAGATGCCTTTTAAATACTGTAATTGTACCAGCGTCCACCACTTCCTCTGGCAGCTCATTCCATACATGTACCAAGCTCTGCATGAAAAAGTTGCTCCTTAGGTCCCTTTTAAAGCTTCCCCTTTCACCTTAAACCTAAGCCCTCTAGTTTTGGACTCGCCTCTCCTGGGGAAAATATCTTGGCTATTTACCCTATCCATGCCCCTCATGATTTTATAAACCTCTATAAAGTCCCCCCTCAGCCTCTGATGCTCCAGGAAAAATAGCCCAGTCAATTAACCCTCAGGAAAAATAGCCCAGTCTTCCTGTAGCTCAAATCCTCCAACCTGGTAAAATCCATGTCCATCTTTTCTGAAAGCTTTTAAGATTCACAACATCCCTCCCATAGGAGGGAGACCAGAAATGCAGGCAGTATTCCAAAAGTGGCCTAACCAATGTCCTGTACAGCCAAAACATGACCTCACAACTCCTGTACTCAATGCACTGACCAATAAAGGAAAGCATACCAAACACCTTCTTCACTATCCTATCTTGCTGTGACTCCGCGTTCAAGGAGCTATGAACCTGCACTCCAAGGTCTCTTTGTTCAGCAATACTCTCCCTGATCTTACCATGTATAAGTACTGCCCTGATTTGCTTTTCTAAAATGAAACCCCTCCCATTTATCTAAATTAAACTCCTTGGCCATCTGATCAAGGTCCCATTGTATCCTCATGGCTATTCACTGTGGCCTGCTGATTTAAATTACCCTGCATTGGTGAAAATAAAAAATTGTTTGACGACCCAAGCTGAGCTAGAGATAATATTTCACCAAGAGTGTGATCATTGGTGGTGGTGGGGGGGTTGTCTTTTTAATCTAATACAATATTGAACTTGTTTGTTAGCGATGTTGGATTACCTTTCCTGATGAGTTTTTGTGCCTTCAAGAAATATCATTTTTATAAAACCATGTATTCATTCTTCTAATGCTAAGTATTGCATGTCTATCACCATTCTTCTGAATGTAGATCCAATCTATCACAACCAATTTACAACCGGATTTGACTCACCTTTTCTAAAATAGCCCTTTGCTGAAAATGTGTTGCTGGAAAAATGCAGCAGGTCAGGCAGGAGAATCGACGTTTCGGGCATGAGCCCTTCTTCAGGAATAGCCCTTTATCTAGGTGGTCCCTTTAGCCAGTCTCTAAAAAGATTAAAGTTCTCATAATCCCTATATTATCCTTGTGGAATGTTTCTCTAATTTCCTGACTTATTCCTTGTCATACATTGTCACGACTGTTTTGATATAAGCCTTCCTAGCAACATTTGCTGTCCTTTGCTGTTTCACAACTCCACCCAACTTGATTCATGGTGGCTCAGTGGTTAGCACAGCTGCCTCACAGCGCCAGGGACCTGGGTTTGATTCCCTTCTTGGGTGACTATCTGTGTGGAGTTTGCACGTTTTCCCTGTGTCTGCATTGGTTTCCTCCCACAACCCAAATCTGTCAAGGTTAGATAAATTGGCTGTGCTAACTTGTCCATAGTGTTCAGGGTAAACGTAGGGGAATGGGTCTAGGTGGATTACTCTTTGAAGGATCAGTGTGGACTTGTTGGGCCAAAGGGCCTGTTTCCATGCTGTAGGTAATCTAATCGTGATCACAGATCCTCAGTCTGAGGTACTAATTTTTCCTATGTCATCGATACCCATGTGTTCCACTGCAGGTTTCTCTCCAACTGTGTGCAGATATGATTAGATTAGATTACTTACAGCGTGGAAACAGGCCCTTCAGCCCAACAAGTCCACACCGACCCGCCGAAGTGCAATCCACCCAGACCCATTCCCCTACATTTACTCTTTCACCTAACACTACGGGCTTGGCCAATTCACCTGACCTGCACATCTTTGGACTGTGGGAGGAAACCGGAGCACCCGGAGGAAACCCACGCAGACACTGGGAGAATGTGCAAACTCCACACAGACAGTCACCTGAGGCGGGAACCTCAAACCCTAACACCGGCTAGGGCAGCACATCCTTCTGGACTCTTGCTGTCTCTTATGAAAAACAGTGTCAATCCCTCCAATAATATTATCCTGTACTCCCATTACATTCTGATTAGCTTCTCCTGTAATCGATTGGTTCCCTGTACCATTGTGTCATGATCAGTTCATTCATTTACATAGTTTTCATCCAAGCAATTTGCAAGAACCTCAAACCTGTTTGGATAATGGCAAGCATTGAAGATTGAGTTGAAAATGTGTTGCTGGTTAAAGCACAGCAGGTTAGGCAGCATCCAAGGAATAGGAAATTCGACGTTTCGGGCATAAGCCCTTCATCAGGAATGCCCAAAACGTCGAATTTCCTATTCCTTGGATGCTGCCTAACCTGCTGTGCTTTAACCAGCAACACATTTTCAACTGCATCTCCAGCATCTGCAGACCTCATTTTTTACCCGAAGCATTGAAGATTCTCAGCTTCTAACTCCTTGATCTCCATAACTTGATCCCTCACTTGCAGTCACACCCTACTGTCCCTGACCATGGACCTAATTATATCTCCCTTCTCTAAAGGATGGGATTGTCTCCTGGAACAATATGTCCAGGCATCTATCCCCTTCCCTGCTGTGGCACAGTTTATCCTCCATCTGATTGTTTCAGAGCCGAAGTTCCTCTTGTTTACTGCAGACATGTTTACCTCGGATAGTGTCCATGAGCTCCCACATTCTGCAGCTGCCACACATCACCCTCCTGAAACTTTTATAGGGTTAACTTAATTATTTTACTGATTGAATTTTAAGTAATGCTTACTGGCTGTGCTTATACTCTTATTATTTTAATAAATGTTCTAATAATCCTGGTTAAAGTTACCAGATAGGATAAATAGGAAATACTACCGAAATGAATAGACTTTACTGTTATTGTTGAACCTTAGATTACTTCTAATAAAACCTTGCAAATACTAAAATTACTTGAGTTTTGAAAGATAAATACTCATCAAATAACCTGCATTACGGATAGCATCACACATTATTTCTCAGAGCCCAGTTAGTCTGCTCCAGGGTCATAGATTGTACTGGAATGGACTGAATGGTAGCTGTCAGCATCCATGCCCTCCTCTGTTTCAGGAGCTGCTGAAGGGAAGCCCTGGTGCCATACAGTCTAAGTACTTCTCTGTGCTAAAATGGGAATGAGATGAAGCTGTCTGCATGCTTACTCATGGAGCAACATCTCCCTCAGCCCCTCATACAGCAGCTGACAGAATCCCTACAAAGTGGAAACAGGTCCACACCGACCCACCGAAGCGTAGCCCACTCAAACCCATTCCCTTACCCTATTACTCTGCATTTACCCATGACTAATGCACCTAACCGATACATCCCTGAACACTATGGGCAATTTAGCATGGCCAATTCACCCAGACCTGCACATCTTTGGACTGTGGGAGGAAACCCCCTCAAATGCAAAGAGAATTTGCATACACCGCACAGACAGATCTCCTAAAGCTGGAATTGAACCCAGGTCCCTGGCACTGTGAGGTAGCAGTGCTAACCACTGTGCACCCTATGGAGTTGGCTTGCTCAATTGGCTGGATGGCTGACTTGTAATGCAGTGCTATTGACAGGATGGGTTCAATTCTTGCCCTCACTGAAGTTACCATGGTGAACTCTCATTCTCAACCTCTCCCCTCACCTGAGATGTGGTGACCCTCAGGTTAAACCACCACCAGTTACCTCCCTCTAATGAGAGAGCACCCCTTTGGGACTGTGGTTACTTGACTTTGCTGTCATCTCTCCAGTATCTGCCTGGAAGGAGCCAGACATGTCAATGTGATCACCTTTCCATCACTGACAGTGTTATTCCTACCCCCAATTTTAAGTTTGCAGTTGCGTGTGTGGCAATTAGGAGGTTTCAGTTCCGATTGCTTTCATGAAACCAAAGAGAGAAAGTTGCTGTCTAATTTTCCTTTGCAAATGTGATATCTTATTGCTGAGAAACCCTTCAACCTCGCCCTCCTCCTTCCTCTTCTAGCAACATGGCAAACTCTGCTTGGCCTCTCGTTATTGCCCCAGATGCGTTCAGTCAGCGAGATCCCGCTCCCCAGCCCCCTGCCTGAAAGCAGCATGATCCAGCACAAGGGGTTTAAAGGACGGAAAGGATTGGGAAGCTGAACCAAGCTCTGGGGAGAGTTCAAAGTGCAGCAGAGCTCCGAAAGCACCTGGAATGATAGCAGCAGCAGGAGACAGCTGAAATAACCAGGAACAAACCTGTAAACATTTCCTGATCCCCTGCCAAAGTGGGGGGTAGTGTTTGGGGGTGGGGGAGGAACGGTGATGGGGAGGGAGGTGAGGATGGTCTTCAGACAGCGCGCTTAAAGTTAGGGCTGGGTTGAAGGGTAGGGTTGCAAAACAGTAGCACTGCTGTCTAGTTGGGAGTTGGGAGGTCATGTTGCGGCATTGGTTAGGCCACCTTTGGAATGCTGTGGTTAATTCTGGTCTCCCTGCTATAGGAAAGATGCCGTTAGACTTGAAAGGGTGCAGAAAAGATTTACAAGGGTGTTTCTAGGATTGGAGAGGGTTTGAGCTATAGGGAGAGGCTGAATAGGCTGGGGCTGTTTTCCCTGGAGCTTCAGAGGCTGAGGGGTGGCCTAATAGAGGTTTATAAAATCATGAGGGGCATTGGGAGGATGAATAGACAAGGTATTTTCCCCAGGGCAGGGGAGTCCAAAACTAGAGGGCATAGATTTAATGTGCAAGGGGAAGATTTAAGAGGGACCTTAGGGATATCTTTTTCACGCAGACGGTGCTGTGTGTATGGAGCAGATATCCTGAGGGTGTGATTGACGTGGGTACAATTGCAACATTTAAAAGTCAAGTGATGGGTTCATAAATCAGAAGGGTTTAGAGGGACATGGACCAAATGGGATTAGATTAGTTTAGGATATCTGGTCAGTATAGGTGAGTTGGACGGAAGGGTTTACTTCCCCATTGTACAGCTCTATGAGTCTAGTTGAGCACACAGGCACAACTTGTCAGAGGTCTGAGCACAAAACCCCTTATCAGAGCAGTACCCAGCTTACCCTTTAAGATATTGTGTAAGCAATCTGTTCAGATGTTACTGCATCTCTGGGGCAGGTGGGACTTGAACCTGGATCACCTGGCTCCAAGGCAGGGACACTGCCACTTTGCCAAATGAGCCTCAAGCTTATACTTTAACAGGTCTAAGGTCTGCATGAACAGCTTGACTCCATTCTCACATGCTACAGGCTACAGAAAAGCTCAATATCTCCCCAACCCCATGCTGAAGTAGTTATCACATATTCTTCAAGATGGCTGAAAAGGCCAAGCAATTGTCCTAGGTGTGTGTTTTTTTTAAAATTCTGAAACCACCAACAAGCTACCAATGTTACGCATTAAGAGTTAAAATTCACACAACCCCAGGTTAGAGACGAACAGGTTTATTTAGAAGCACCAGCTGTTGGATATAACTTGACGTTGTGCACTCTAAGAGAACAGTTAGCAAGCACCAACCACTGGAGGCAGTGCAACAATAACAAATGCAGGAGAGGGGAGGGGAAGGAATAAAGATGGCATTGGAGGAATTGACTTGGAGATTATATCCTTGAGGGCTGGACCCACCCCCTTCCATCTCAAACCCCATGGCTCATACCCTTTGTCCTCAAATGGGAAGCTGATACTCCATGCAATGTGTTAATGTATGGCACCACTTTCTGTAGAAAACATCCTCGTGGCCTGGGGTGGGGGTTGGTGCAGAATGTGCAAGTTGACAGCTGATGATCTTATGCTCTGTAATGAATGCGTGCTCCTTCCTAGAGTATGTAAAGTGATTAAGGCCCTTTCTATCACCAAAGGAGGAGATTAAGACACAAGCACTAGAGACCTTATTATGTCTCTTATGATGCATGGACATGACAATAAAAACAGACCAGCAGCATCGCTGGTGGACGGCTCGATTTGTGACTAGTCTTTGTTGATGAAGGAGTCAGGTGTTATGAGTGCAGTTACACTGTCATCTGCACCGATCAATTATATCCCAAGCTGTGGCCACCTAGCTCCTGGAGTCAGCGTTATTGATGAAGTTTCTGACACCCTCACATTCACTTCCTTCCATCGTAATGCCGAGCCTGTGCTGAATGTTTTCTTTGAAGGGAATCATTGGCGACACTGGGTGAATGATTCCACAGAGTGAGACTTCACCTTGTTGCATGTCCAGCCACAGCCTTCAGCGAAACGGAGAGTGGGTCTCTCTGAAAGGGTCCATTTTCCAATCAGCGAACACGGTGAACTCTTCAGCGATACCTCACTGGGACTAATGAACCATCAAAATATAAGTGGAATGACTCAAAGTGGAGGCCGCTGAGATGGCCAACGTAGGGAGAAGGAAAAAAATCCCCCCATCACAGCCCAACCCTTTCTGCTGGGTGCTCTTGTAAAATGGTGTTAGGACCCCTACCTCTGAGTCATAGTCATAGAGATGTACAGCATGGAAACACACCCTTCGGTCCAACTCATCCATGCCGAACAGATATCTCAATCTAATCTAGTCCCATTTGCCAGCGCCTGGCCCTTATCCCTCTATACCCTTCCTATTCATAAAACCGTCCAGATGCCTTTTAAATTCAGTATTTGTACCAGCCTCCACCACTTCCTCTGGCAGCTCATTCCATACAAGCACCACCCTCTGTGTGAAAAGGTTGCCCCTTAGGTCTCTTTTATATCTTTCCCCTTTCATCCTAAATCTATGCCCTCGAGTTTTGGACTACCTTACCATGGGAGAAACCCCTTGGCTATTTATCTTATCCATGCCCCTCATGATTTTATAAACCTCTATAAGGTCACCCCTCAGCCTCCAACACTCTTGGGACAACAGCCCCTGTCTATTCAGCCTCTCCCTGTAGCTCAAACCCTCCAACCCTGGCAATGACCACGTAACATTTTTCTGAACCCTTTCAAGTTTCACAACATCTTTCCTATAGCAGGGAGACCAGGATTGAATGCGGTATTCCAAAAGTGGCCTGACCAAAGTCCTGGAATTCTGCAACATGACCTCCCAACCCATATGCGCAATGCACTGACCAAAAAAGGAAAGCATACCAAATCCTTTCTTCACCATCCTGTCTACCTGCGACTCTACCTTCAAGGAACTATCCATCTTCACCCCTAGTAGTCATGATTTGGAGATGCCGGTGTTGGACTGGGGTGTACACAGTTAAAAATCACACAACACCAGGTTATAGTCCAACAGGTTTAATTGGAAGCACACTAGCTTTCGGAGGGATGCTTCTTCATCAGGTGATTGACAATCCGAAAGCTAGTGTGCTTCCAATTAAACCTGTTGGACTATAACCTGGTGTTGTGTGATTTTTAACTGTCTTCACCCCTAGGTCTCCTTGTTTGACAACACTCCCCAGGACCCTAACACCAAGTGCATAAGTCCTGCCCTGATTCGCCCTACCAAAATGCAGCACCTCTCATTTATCTGATTTAAATTTCATCTGCCATTCCTCGGCCCATCGGCCCATCTGACCATGGTCTCATTCTTCTCTGAGATAACCTTCTTCACTGTCCACTACACCATTGCTGAGGCTGGAGGGTTTGATTTGATGAGCTGGGGTTGTTTTCCTGGGAGAGGTGAACACTGAGAGGACACTTTACAACAGTTGTAAGATTATGAGGGGAGTAGAAAGGCAGTTTATCCATGAGTAGAGTTGTCAATATCCTGGGGGAATAGATGTAATATAAGAGGTACAAGTTCAAGGGAAAAGTTGAGGAGTTTCTTTTTAAACTCAGAGGATCGTGGAAGTCTGAAACTCACTGCTTAAAGGGTGGTTGAGTCAGAAACTCTAATAACATTGTAGCAGTAAAGGTTTCCTCCTCCATCTGAAAGTAGAACGTTCTTATGAATTCTTTTGTAGGCTGAAACGGTGTAAAGCGAAAAAGCATTCATTTAAATGGGAAAAATTTCGCCATTTTTTAAATAAAAGCGAAAATCCTCTTCGGATTCCCGAAAACAGGTATGAATGTAGGTCTCCCGTAAAAGCGAAGTTGCGTAAAGCAAACTTTCGAAAAGTGGGGGGATCCCATATTCAAGTATTCATTTGTGTTGATGTAGCCTCCAGGGCTATGGACCAAGAGCTGGGAGATGGGATTAGTGCAGTCAGATCTCTGGAGCAGCCATGATGGGCTGAGTGGCCTCTTTCTGTGCTGCAAATATCTATGAGTCCATAAAGTTCTTTAGATTGAGGATTCTATTTCACATGGCGGGCACTGCAGATGCTGGAGATTAGAGTCAAGGTTAGAGCGATGCTGGGAAAGCGCAGCAGGTCAAGCAGCTGCCGAAGAGCAGGAAAATCGACATTTCGGGAAAGTCCTTTTGAAGGGCTTTTGCCCGAAACGTCGATTCTCCTGCTCCTCGGATGCTGCCTGACCTGTGGTGCTTTTCCAGCACCACTCTAATCTAGATTC
Organism: Hemiscyllium ocellatum; assembly: GCF_020745735.1. Taxonomy (NCBI): domain Eukaryota; kingdom Metazoa; phylum Chordata; class Chondrichthyes; order Orectolobiformes; family Hemiscylliidae; genus Hemiscyllium; species Hemiscyllium ocellatum. Next base: position 16,610,346 of record NC_083442.1, read on the forward strand.
TATTTCCTACAATGGGTGACCACAGACCGTGGGACCTTCGCATTCAAATCGGATCGATTGAGGGTAATTTCAGGAAATATTGCTTTTTAAGATCTGTTCGCAGGATGAGAGTCTTGTAAGTTGGATCAGGATGTATTGCACATCCTGAATTGCTATGAATGTGTCTGGAGTTACATATAGGCCAGGCCAGGTAGGGATGGCAGTTACCTTGCCACAAGGACATGAGTGAACCAGATGAGATTTTATTCTACATAGTTACCTTTAGGACAGCCGATTTTTAATTGAATTTAAATTTGTTTATCTGTCATCATGATGAGGAAGGTGAATGATCGATAGCCACAAAAGTATGTGAGAAGGCATGTGATGTATCTACAGAAGGATAATAAGTGAGTGGGCAGAAGTTTGGCAGATGAAATATAATGTGCGAAAATGTGAGGTCATGCAATTTGGCAGGAAGGTCAGAGGAGCCGAATGTTATCTAAATGGGGAAAGACTGCAGAAAGTCATGGAACAGAGGGATTGGGGGGGGGGAGGTGGTGGTGTCCTTGTGCATGAATTAGTAACTCAGCAGGTAATAGGGAAGGCAAATGGAATATTGGCCTTCATTCCAAAGGAGTATAAGATAGGGAGTCAAAAAATGTGGTGCTGGAAAAGCACAGCTGGTCAGGCAGCATCCGAGGAGCAGGAGAATCAGCATTTTGGGCATAAGCCCTTCATCAGGAATGACCTGCTGTGCTTTTCCAGCTTTTTGACTCTGGTCTCCAGCATCTGCAGTCCTCACTTCCTCCAGTAAAAATAGGGAATGAGCTTTGAGAAGATATGTAGCTCAGGTTGAGGTTCTGGATGGAGGTTTGATCGCTGAGCTGGAAGGTTCATTTTCAGACGTTGTGTCACCATACTAGGTAACATCTTCAGTGAGCCTCTGGTGTGTCCCGCTTTCTATTTATATGTTTGGATTTCCGTGAGTTGGTAATGTCATTTCCTGTGGTGATGTCATTTCCTGTTCTTTTTCTCAGGGGGTGGTAAATGGAATCCAAGTCAATGTGTTTGTTGATAGAGTTCCGTTTGGAATGCCATGCTTCTAGGAATTCTTGTGCGTGTCTCTTTTTGGCTTGTCCTAGGATGGATGTATTGTCCCAGTCGAAACGGTGCCCTTCCTTATCTGTATGTATCTGTTATCACCCCCTGAGAAAAGGAACAGGAAATGACATCACCATAGGAAATGACATTACCACAGGAAATGACATCACCAACCCAAGGAAACCAAACATATAAATAGAAATCAGGAAACACCAGCAGTGCTTCTTTCGGAAACTCACTGAAGATGTTACCTGGTATGGTGACGAAACGTCTGAACATGAATCTTCCAGCTCAGCGAGCAAACCTACATCCAGAAAGATTGGGACGTCTTGCCAAAACCTTACAAGACACTAGTCAGACCAGACCTAGAATACTGTGAAGAGTTTTGGTCCCATTTTGAATTAGGAAATGTACTCTGGGCTTTGAAAGCAGTCCTGAGAAAATGCACTGGATTGATGCCAGGTATGGAAGGATTTACTTATGAAGACAGGTTGAGGAGATTGGGCCTGTACCCATTGGAGTTTAGAAGAACAGGCTGTGACCTTATTTATAAGATTCTTAAGAGACTTGACAGGGTAGTTGTAGAGAAGTTATTGTCCACTGTGGGAGAGTCATGGATTGGAGGGTATTTTTGTCAGAATGAGGGGTTGCACATTGAAGACAGAGTTGAGGAGGAATGGAGAATCTTTACCACAGAGGGCCACTAAGCCTACTCAAGACTGAGACAGACAGACTTTTAGTCAGGAAGGGAAAAGATAGGAAAATGGAGTTGGGAACTATCAGATCAGTTATGATGTCATTGAATGCTAGAGTAGACTCAATAGGCTGATTGGGCAGATCAGGCAATGTCTGTGACTGAAACAGAGTTAATGGGCTGAGACTTCTGATGACTTTGTTGGTGGGTTTGGAGGTGGGAAGGACATTTAATTAAACGGGTTGTATGCAATTGGAAGACTGGATATTGGGGAAGTGGCGGGGGTGTGAGGGGGTCATGGAATCCTCAGAGAGCTACTCCAAACCTTTGTATCCAAGCATTTACCTCCACCCCTCAGCATCTCTCTCTCTCTCTCTCCCCTTGCTTCCCCATCCCGTCAAACCTCTCCCTGCACCCCCTCCCCCCACCACATTTGACTTGGCTCACCTTGCAGCTCTGAGGCTGGCTTTCCACCAGCAGCCAATGTCTCCAGCTGCTGAGTCCAAGGTCTGACTGGGTGGGGCTCCTGACCGCTCCCCTCTCCCACCCTGGGGCCTCTCGATTCCATGGGGATGGGTGTTGTGTGATCAGAGCAGCTTGGAGAAGCAGGGGGCTTCCTTCAGGGATGCAGCAGGAGATCACCCAATCCTTGTCTCAACTTCCCTCCTAGATCCTGAACTCCAGGAAACTCAGAGAACTGTTCATTTTAAATCAAACTTCAAATATGCTTGAACATCCTCTCCCTTAATGCTGTCTCGACTAACCGTGTTCATTTTATTTCCATCTTAATTGCCATCAACTCCTTTAACCAGAATCATAGAGGTCTACAGCATAGAAAAAGACCCTTCAGCCCATTAAGTCTGTGTGTTATAGACCAGACCAACCCCCACATCAAATATATCAGGGAGATAGCCTAGACCCTCAGCTTATGTAAAGGCAAGTGGAAGGTGCTGTGTTCCAGATACAATTCAAATGGCTACACTACTTAAAGCAAAACACATTTTATTCTTAGTCAAAGAATGTGGCGCTGGAAAAGCACAGCCGGTCAGGCGGCATCGAGGAGCAGGAGACTCGACATTTCAGGCATAAGCCCTTCATCAGAAGCATTCTTGATAGTGGCCTGACCACATTCCTGATGGAAGGCTTATACCTGAAACGCCGACTCGCCTGCTCCTCGGATGCTGCCTGACCGGCTGTGCTTTTCCAGCGCCACACTCTTGACTCTGATCTCCAGCATCTGCAGGCCTCACTTTCTCCACAATTTATTCTTACCCTACAGTTAAAAGACAAACAAAAGGAAGATGAATTAGTACAACATTAACTCTACTGGAAAACTTAACAGTATAATAGATTATGTTGAATGGTCAGTATGGCTTTGTGCATGGGAGAGCATGCCTATTAAATTTGTTAGAGTTCTTTGATGAAGTGACGAGGAAGGTTGACGAGGGCAGGATGGTGGATGTAGTCTATATGGATTTCGGTAAGGCCTTTGATAAGTTTCCACATGGTAGGCTGCTCTAGAAAGTTGGATCTCATGGAATCCAGGGGAGCTGGCAAATTGGATACACAATTAGCTTGATGGTAGGAAGCAGAGTGGTAATAGTGGAAGGTGCTGGTTGGATTGGAGGCCTGTAACTATTGGAGTGTCTCAGGGCTTGATGCTGGGCCCATTGCTGTTTGTTATCTGTATCAATGTTTCAGATGAGAATTAACAAGGTATGATTAGTAAGTTTTCTAGGAGAAAGTGAGGACTGCAGATGCTGGAGATCAGAGCTGAAAATGTGTTGCTGGAAAAGCGCAGCAGGTCAGGCAGCATCCAAGGAGTCGTCATTTCGGGCATGAGCCCTTCTTCAGGAATTAGTAAGTTTGCAGATGACACGAAAATAGACGGTATCGTGGACAGTGAGGAAGGTTATCAGAAATCGCAGCAGGATCTTGAGCAGTGGGAGAGTGGACCAAAAAACAACAAATGGAGTTTAATATAGATAAATGTGAGGACTTGCACTTTGGAAAGTTGAATAAAAAGTTAAGAGTTTCATGGTGACTGGTAGGGCCTTAAGGAGCGTAGTGGAACAGAGGGATCTTGGGTTCAGGTGCAGGGTTCTCTGAAAATGGAGTACAGGTAGACAGGGCAGTGAAGGAGGCTTTTGACACATTGACCTTCATCAGTCAAGGCACTGAGTATAGAAGTTACGTTGCAGTTACACAGGACGTTGGTGAGGCCGCACTTGGAGTATTGTGTTCAGTTTTGGTCACCTTTCTATAGGAAGGATGTTATTAAACTGGAAAGAGTGCAGAAGAAATTTACAAGGATGTTGCTGGGACTCAAGGGTCTGAGTCACAGGGAGAGGCTGAACAAGCTATGATTTTTTTTTTCTTTAGAGCGTAGGAGACTGAGGGGGAATCTTATAGAAGTGAATAAGATCATGCGAGGCATGGATAGGGTGAATGCACTCAGTCTTTTTCCCAGGGTTGGGGAATTGAGGGCGAGAGGGCATCAGTTTAAGGTTAGAGGGGAAAGAATAAAAGGGAACCTGAGGGGCAACGTTTTTTACACAGAGGGTGGTACCCAAATGGAATGAGCTGCCAGCGGAAGTGGTTGTGGCAGCTACATTAACAACAGTTTAAAGGCATTTGGACAAATACATGGATAGGAAAGATTTAGAAGGGTATGGGCCAAGTGCAGGGAAATGGGGTTAATGTGGATGGACATTTTGGTCAGCACGGACCAGTTTGGGCCAAAGGGTCATCTCTGTGCTGTCGGACACTATCACTCTATAACTATAAACAAGAACTGTTCCAATTATGCGATGCCCAATAACATCCCATAAACACACCCTTGGCAAAGGTAAATTCAGTATAATAGATGGTCTCACATGCAATGTTTCTCCAGTCCAAGAGGAAAGAACATCTTGAGAAAATTCTGGCAGAGAATTAGGTATGGCAACTTGCACAACCAACTTCAAAACCCCAACATAGGATGGGAACCTGAGGTGTAGTTCCAGTGGACAGGAGGATGAGTGTAGGGAGGGCATGGACAAGATTTCACGGTCACAGGAGTGTGCTGGCAGACAGCAAGCTGGTTTGAAGTGTGTCTACTTCAACGGCAGAAGTATCCAAAACAAGTTGGTGAGCTTGCAGCATGGATAGGTGTCTGGGATTTCGATGTTGTGGCCATTTCGGAGGCATGGATAGAGCTGGGTTGGGAATGGATGTTGCAGGATCCAGGGTTTAGATCTTTCATTAAGATCAGGGAAGATGGTCAAAGAGGGGGAGGTGTGGCCTTATTAGTCAAGGACAATATAATGGTGGCTGAAAGAACTTTTGACAAGGACATGTCTACTAAGGTAGTATGGGCTGATGTTAGAAACAGGAGAAGAGAGGTCACACTGCTTGGAGTTTTTTATAGGCCTCCACAGAGTTCCGGGGAGGTGGAGGAGAGGATCGGCAAAATGATTCTGGGTAGGGGTGAAAGGAACAGGGTGGTCATGATGGGGTCTTTAACTTCCCCAGCATTGACTGGAAATCCTATAACTCTAGTATGTTTGTTGGATCAATTTTTGTCCAATGTGTACAGGAGGGTTTCCTGATACAATATGTCGAAGGGCCAACAAGAGGGGAGGCCACACTGGATCTGGTCCTTGGTAATGAACCAGGCCAGGTGTTTGATTTAGTGGGAGGTGAGCACTTTGGAGAGAGTGACCATAATTCAGTTATGTTTAGTTTACTGATGGAAAGGGATAGGTTCATGCCACAGGGCAAGAGTTATAGATGGGGAAGGCAATTATAATGCAATTAGGCAAGACTTAGGATACATAGAATGGGGTAGCAAAATGCAGTGGATGGGGACAATCAAAATTGTGGGCAGCACAGTGGCACAATGGTTAGCACTGCTGCCTCAGAGTCCTGGGTTCAATTCCCGCCTCAGGTGACTGACTGTGTGGAGTTTGCACATTCTCCCCATGTCTGCATGAGTTTCCTCTGGGTGCTCTGGTTTCCTCTCACAGTCCAAAAATGTGCAGGTTAGGTGGATTGGCCATACTAAATTGCCCGTAGTGTTAGGTAAAGGGGTAAATGTAGAGGAATGGGGTCTGGGTGGGTTGTGCTTTGGCGGGTCGGTGTGGACTTGTTGGACCGAAGGGCCTGTTTCCACACTGTAAGTAATCTAATCTGATCTAAAATGTGGAGCTGGTTTAAGGAACTGATATTGCATGTCCTTGATAGGTATGTCCCTGTCAGGCAGGGAGGAAGTGATAAGTTAGGGGAACCGTGGTTTACTACAGAAATTGCATCTCTTGTTAAGTGGAAGAAGGAGGCTTATGTGATGATGAGACGAGACGGTTCAGATGAGGCGATGGAGAGTTACAGATTAGCTAGGGAGGGTTTAAGGAGAGAGTTAAGAAGAGCAAAGAGAAGACACGAGCAATCTTTAGCAAATAGAATAAAGGAGAACCCTAAAGCTTTCTATAGGTATGTGAGGAATGAAAGGATGACCAGGGTAGGAATAGGGCCAGTCAAAGAGAGAAGTGGAAAGTTGTGTGTGGACACTGTGCAGATCGGAGAAGTGCTAAATGAATATTTCTCATCAGTTTTCACTCAGGAAAAGGAGAATATTGTAAAAGAGAAGAATGAGGTAGAAAGGATTGAACTTAGTAAGGAAGAGGTGTTATCAATTCTAGAAGGAATGAAAATAGACAAGTCCATTGGGCTAGATGGGATTTATCCGAGGACTCTCTGGGAAGCGAGGGAGGAGGTGTTGGACCAGAGACTGGACGATTGCAAATGTTGTGCCCTTGTTCAAGAAGGGCAATTGGGATGACCCAGGTAATTATGGACAAGTGAGCCTTACGTCCTTTGTAGGAAATGTTTTGGAGAGGATTAAAAGAGATAGGATTTATAATCATCTAGCAAGCAACAATTTGATTGGAGACAGTCAACATGGTTTCATCAAGGGCAAGTCATATCTCATAAACCTCACTGAGTTTCTTGAGAAGGTGATCAAGCAGGTGGGTGAAGGTAGGGCAGTTGACGTGGTATACATGGACTTCAGTAAAGCCTATGATAAAGTTCCACGTGGTAGGCTGTTGGGAGAAAATGCAGAGGCATGGAACTGAGGGTGATTTAGCAGTTTGGATTAGAAACTGGCTTTCTGTAGGAAGGCAGCGAGTGGTGGTTGATGGAAAATATTCAGCCTGGAGTGTGGTTACTAGTGGTGTGTCACAAGGATCTGTTTTAGGACTACTGCTGTTAGTCATTTTTATAAATGAATTAGATGCAGCATGGGTGGATGGATTAGTAAATTTGCAGACAACACTAAAGTTGGAGGAGTAGTGGACAGTGTGGCAGAGTGTTGCAGGTTGCAGGGAGACTTGGATAAACTGCAGAATTGGGCTGAGAGGTGGCAAATGGAGTTCAATGCAGCTAAATGTGAGGTGATGCACTTTGGGATAAAGGAAGGCAGAATACTGGGTCAATGAAAAGATTCTTGACAGTGTAGATGTGCAAAGGGATCTTGGAGTCCATGTACATAGATCCCTGAAAGTTACCACCCAGGTGGACAGTGCTGTTAAGAAGGCATACGGTGTGTTAGGTTTCATTGGTAGAGGGATTGAGTTCCTGAGCTGTAATGTCATTCTGCAACTATACAAAATGCTGATGCGACCGCACTTGGAATATTGTGTACAGTTCTGGCCGCCCCATTACAGGAAGGATGTGGAAGCATTGGGAAAGGTGCAGAGGAGATTTACCAGGATGTTGCCTGGTCTGGAGGGAAGGTCTTATGAGGAAAGGCTGAGAGACTTGGGTCTGTTCTCATTGGAAAGAAGAAGGCTAAGAGGGGATTTGATAGAGACATACAGGATGATCAGAGGATTAGATAAGGTAGGTAGTGAAAGTCTTTTTCTTAGGATGATGACCTCAGCTTGTATGAGGGAGCATAGCTACAAACTGAGGGGTATAGATTTAAGACAGATGTCAGAGGCAGGTTCTTTACTCTGAGAGTGGTAGGGGTGTGGAATGCCCTGCCCACCAGTGTAGTTAACCCAGCCACATTAGGGAGATTCAAACAGTCCTTGGATAAGCACATGGATGATGATGGGATAGTGTAGGGGTATGGGCTTAGCTTAGTTCACAGGTTGGTGCAACATCGAGGGCTAAAGGGCCTACTCTGAGCTGTATTGTTGTATGTTCTACAACTACTGAAAGTTGAAGTAAACTCTAGTTCAGTGGGACCCTGACTCCACTCATTCAGGTGAAAGTGGGTGCTGCAGATGGTGGAGTTTAGAGTCAAGATTAGAGTTGTGCTGGAAAAGCTCAGCAGGTCAGGCAGGAGCCCTTCATCCAGAATCTGAGGAAGGGTTGCTGCCCGAAACGTCGATCTTCCTGCTCCTCGGATGCTGCCTGCCCTGCTGTGCATTTCCAGCACTACTCTCATCTTAATCCTCCGCAGTCATGCTACTTCTACTGTGTTTACTTTAAACGTACCCTCAAGGCCTTTGTTGGTTTTGGAAAAGTTAGCTTTTCCCCTCTAGCTTGAAACCTCCTTTCAAAAAAACCCAGGACAAAATACAACACCCAAAGCCATAGCATCATTACACCTGCCCCTTTAAAGAATCAATATACAAAGATGGCTTCATTTAATTTTTTTGTTAATGCTATCAATCCATTACAATACATGTACATTACAATGACTCTAAGCAAACATGCAATACTACAGTACATACAATATTCAATTTGCTTTTTCCACCATTGAACATCTACATCTTCCTTCATCAAAGTCTTGTCAATGCAAATCCATTCTCTCATGTATAATCTTCAAATTAAATGGTTGGAACAATAAACTCCATCTGAACAGCCTGGTACTTTTATCTTGAAATATTTCAAAGACATTAGGATCAGTACATACAATTGTCTCAGACACATTACCAGCAACATTAATGTTGCACCGTCAACACCAAAAAGATCTCCTTCTCAATTGTGGAATATTTTTGTGGATGAATATTTCTGCAGGTATTCGAGTGTAATTACTGCAGGTATTCGATTCTGATTGTTGCAGGTAATCGAGTGTGATTACTGCACATATCCACGTGTGATTACAGCATGTAATTGACTATGCTTACTGCAGGTATGTGAGTGTGATTACTGCACATATTAAAGTGTGATTACAGCAAATATCCGAGTGTAATTACTGCATGTATTTGAGTGCAATTACTGCACATATTCAAACCTGATTACTGCAAGTATTCGAGTGTGATTATTGTTGGTATTCAAGTGTGATTCCTGCAGGACTTTGAGTGTGATTACTGCACGTATCCAAATGTGATTACTGCATGTATCTGAGTGTGAGTACTGCAGGTGAAAGGGTGTGATTACTGCACATATTCAACTGTGATTACTGGTGGTATTCGATTGTGATTACTGCAGGTATTTGAGTGTGGTTACTGAATTATCTGAGTGTGATTACTGCGCATATTTGAGTGTGATTATTGCTGGTATCTGAGCATGATTTCTGCAAGTATCTGAGTGTGATTATTGCGGGAACCTGAGTGTGAGTTTGGCAGGTATCTGAGTGTGATTACTGCAGGTGTCTGAGTGTGATTACTGCACATATCTGAGTGTGATTACTGCAGGAATCCAAGTGTGATTACTGCAGGTATCTGAGTGTGATTACTACACTTATCCAAGTATGATTACTGCAGGTATTCGAGTGTGATCAATGCAGTTATTTGAGTGTGATTACTGTAGGTATTCAAGTGTGATTACTGTAGGTATTCGAGTGTGATTACTGCACATATTTGAGTGTGATTGCTGCACACATTTGAGTGCAATTACTGCAGGTATCTGGGTGTGATTACTTCAGGTACTCAAGTGTGATTTATGCAGGTATTTGAGTGTGATTACTGTAGGCATTCGAATGTGAATACTGCAGGCATTTGAGTGTGATTACTGCAGATATTCGAGTGTGATTACTGCAGGTATGCAAGTCTGATTACTTCAGGTATTCGAGTGTGATTACTGCAGGAATTTGAGTGCGAATACTGTACATATCTGAGTGTGATTACTGCAGGTGAAAGGGTGTGATAACTGCACATATTCAACTCTGATTACTGGAGTTATTCGATTGTGATTACTGCACATATTCGAGTGTGATTACTGCACATAATTGACTATGCTTACTGCAGGTATTTGAATGTGATTACTGCAGGTATCTGAGTTTGATTACTGCACATATTCAAGGGTGATTACTGTAGGTATCTGATAGTGATTATTTCACATATCGAAATGTGATTACTGCACAAAATTGAGTGTGAGTACTGTAGGTATTCAAGTGTGATTACTGAACGTATCTGAGTGTGATTACTGCACATATTCAAGTGTGATTACTACAGGTATTTGGAGGTGATTACCGCACATATCCAAGTGTGATTGCAGCATGTAATTGACTATGCTTACTGCAGGTATTCGAGTGTGATTACTGCACTTATCTGAGTATGATTACTGCAGTATTTGAGTGTGATTACTGCACGTATCTGAGTGTGATTACTACAGGTATCCGAGTTTGATTACTGCAGGAAATTAAGTGTGATTACTGCACATATCCAAGTGTGATTATGGCACATAATTGACTGTGCTTACTGCAGGTATTCGAGTGTGATTACTGCACATATCTGAGTGTGATTACTGCACGTATTCGAGTGTGATTACTGCAGGTAACCGAGTGCAATTACTGCACGTATTTGAGTGTGATTAATGCACGTATTCGAACCTGCTTACTGCAAGTATTTGAGAATGATTATTGCATGTAATCAAGTGTGATTACTGCAGGTAGTTGAGTGTGATTACTGCAGGTATCCAAGTATGATTACTGCAGGTATTTGAGTGTTATTACTGAACTATCTTAGTGAGATTACTGCACATATTTAAGTATGATCACCACAGATATTCGAGTGCGATTACTGCAGGTATCTGAGTGAGATTTCTGCAGGTATCTGAGTGTGATTATTGCAGGTATCTGAGTGTGATTATTGCAGATATTTGAGTGTGATTATTGCACGTATCTGAGTGTGAGTACAGCAGGTATCTGAGTGTGATTACTGCACATATCCAAGTGTGATTACTGCAGGTAGTTGAGTGTGATTACTGCAGGTATCCAAGTGTGATTACTGCAGGTATTTGAGTGTTATTACTGAACTATCTGAGTGTGATTACTGCACATATTTAAGTATGATCACTACAGGTATTCGAGTGCGATTACTGCAGGTATTTGAGTGAGATTTCTGCACGTATCTGAGCGGGATTTCTGCAGGTATCTGAGTGTGATTGTTGCAGGTATCTGAGTGTGATTATTGCAGGTATCTGAGTATGATTACTGCACATATCCAAGTGTGATTACTGCAGGTACTTGAGTATGATTACTGCACATAATCGAGTGCGATTACTGCACTTATCCGAGTGTTATTACTGCAGGTATTTGAGTATGAGTACTGCATGCATCCAGGTATGATTACTGCAGTTATTCAGGTGTGATTAGTGCAGGTATTTGAGTGTGATCATTGCAGTTACTCGAGTGTGATTACTATAGGTATTCGAGTTTGATTACTGCATGTATTCAAGTACAATTACTGCAGATATATGAGTGTGATTACTTCAGATATTTGGGTGTGATTACTGTATGTTTGCGCGTGTGGTTACTGCGGTATTTGGGTGTGATCACTGCACATTTTCGAGTTCGATTACTGTAGGTATTTGCGTGTGATTACTACACGTATCTGAGTGTGATTACTGCATGTATCTGAGTGTGATTACTGCATGTATCTGAGTGTGATTACTGCACGTATTCGAGTGTGATTACTGCAGGTAACCGAGTGCAATTACTGCACGTATTTGAGTGTGATTAATGCACGTATTCGAACCTGCTTACTGCAAGTATTTGAGAATGATTATTGCATGTAATCAAGTGTGATTACTGCAGGTAGTTGAGTGTGATTACTGCAGGTATCCAAGTGTGATTACTGCAGGTATTTGAGTGTTATTACTGAACTATCTTAGTGAGATTACTGCACATATTTAAGTATGATCACCACAGATATTCGAGTGCGATTACTGCAGGTATCTGAGTGAGATTTCTGCAGGTATCTGAGTGTGATTATTGCAGATGTTTGAGTGTGATTATTGCACGTATCTGAGTGTGAGTACAGCAGGTATCTGAGTGTGATTACTGCACATATCCAAGTGTGATTACTGCACGTATCTGAGTGTGATTACTGCACATTTCTGAGTGTGATTACTGCTCATTTCCAATTGTGGTTACTGCAGGTTATTAGGTGTGATTACTGCATGTATTTCAATCTGATTACTGCAGGTATGTGTAGTGTGATTACTGCATGTGTAAGTGAGTGTGATTACTGCATGTGTTTGAGTGTGATTACTGCAGGTATGTGAGTGTGATTACTGCATGTGTTTCAGTGTGATTACTGCAGGTATTTGAGTATAATTTCTGCAGTTATTCGAGTGTGATTATTCCAGGTGTGCGAGTATGATTACTGCACATATCCGAGTGTGATTTCTTCACATAACCAGGTGTGATTACTGCAGGTATTCGAGTGTGATTTTTGTACATATCCGAGTGTGATTACTACAGGTAGCCAAGTGTGATTACTATATGTATCTGAGTGGGATTGCTGCAGGTATCCAAATATGATTACTACACTTATCTGAGAGTGATTACTGTTGGTATTCGAGTGTGATTACTGCACATACACATGTGCGATTACTACAGGTATCTGAGTGTGATTACTACAGGTATTCAAGTGTGATTCCTGCATGTAATCGAGTATGATTACTGTAGGTGTGCGAGAGTGATTAATGCATGTACTCGTGTGTGATTATTGCAGGTATCTGAGTGAGGTTATTGCATGTAGTTGAGTGTGATTACTGCTCGTTTCTGAGTGTGATTACTGCAGGTATTTCAGCCTGATTACTTCAGGTATTTGTGTGTGATTAGTGCAAGTATTTGAGTTGGATTACGCTGGCATTTTGTTGTGATTACTGCAGGTATTTGAGTGTGATTACAGCAAGTATGTGAGTGTGATTCCTACAGATATTTAAGTATGATTACTGCAGGTATGTGAGTGTGAATACTGCAGATATTGAGTGTGATTACTGCAGGTATTGGAGTGTGATTACTGCAGGTATGTGAGTGTGATTACTGCAGGTATGTGAGTGTGATTATTGCAGGTATTTGAGTGTGATTACTGCAGGTATGTGAGTGTGATTACTGCAGGTATTTGAGTGGGATTACTACACGTATTTGGGTATGATTACTGCAGGTATGTGAGTTTGATTACTGCAGGTATTTGAGTGTGATTACTACATGTATTTGGGTATGATTTCTGCAGGTATCTGAGTGTGATTACTCCAGGTGTGCGAGTGTGATTACTGCAGATATCGAGTGTGGTTACTTCACATTACCAGGTGTGATTACTGTAGATATTTGAGTGGGATTACTGCTGGTATCCCAACTGTGATTACTACATATATCTGAGAGTGTTACTGTAGGTATTCGAGTGTGATTACTGCACATATTTGTGTGTGATTACTGCAGGTATCTGAGTGTGATTACTACAGGTATCCAAGTGTGATTACTGCATGTAATCAAGTGTGATTACTGCACGTATCCAAGTATGATTACTACAGGTATTGGAGTGTGATTACTACACATATCCGAGTGTAATTACTGCATGTATCCAAGTGTGATTACTTCACTTAACTAGGTTTATTTACTGCAGGTATTCGAGTGTGATTCTTGTACATATCTGAGTGTGATTACTACACATAACTGAGTGTGATTACTAAGTGTATCCGAGTGTGATTACTGCAGATACTCGAGTGTGATTACTGCACATAAACGAGTGTGATTACTTCACTTAACCAGGTGTGATTATTGTAGGTATTTGAGTGTGATTTCTGCACGTATCCAAGTGTGATTACTGCAGATACTCGAGTGTGATTACTGCATGTATCTGAGTGTGACTACTTCACTTAACTAGGTGTGATTATTGCAGATATTCGAGTGTGATTTCTACATGTATCCAAGTGTGATTACTGTTGATATCCAAGTGTGATTACTGCACGCATCTGAGAATGATTACTGTAGGTATTCGAGTGTTATTACTGCATATATTTGAGTATGATTCCTGCAGGTATTTGGGTGTGATTACTACAGGTATCTGACTATGTTTACTGCACATATCCGAATGTGATTACGGCATGTATGCCAGTGTGATTACTGCACGTATCCAAGTGTGATTACTACAGATGTGAAAGTGTGATTACTGCACATACTCGTGTGCAATTAGTGCATGTAGCCAAGTGTGATTACTGCATGTAGTTGAGTGTGATCATAGTGTGATTACCGCAGGTTTTTGAGTGTGATTACTACAGGTATTCAAGTGTGATGACTGCATGTAATCGAGTGTGATTACTGCGGCTATCCGAGTGCGATTACTGCACATAGTCGAGTGTGATTACTGGAGGTATTTGACTGTGATTACTGCACATATCCGGATATGATTACTGCTCGTATTCGAGTGTCATTACTACAAGTAATTGACTATGCTTATTGCAGGTATTCAAGTGTGATTACTGAAGGTATTTGAGTGTGATTACTGAACGTATCGGAGTGTGATTACTGCACATATCCAAATGTGATTACTGCACATAATCAAGTGTGATTACTGCAGTTATTTGAGTGTGATTACTGCACTTATCCGAGTGTGATTACTACAGGTATTTGGGAGATTCATGCTCATATCTGAATGTGTTTATTGCAGGTATTTGAGTGTGATTACTGCATGTATCCATGTGTGATTACTGCAGTTACTCAAGTGTGATTACTGTAGGAATTCAAATCTGATTAGTGCCGGCATTCAAGTGTGATTACTGCAGGTATTTGATTGTGATTACTGCAGGTATTCGAGTGTGATTACTACAGGTATTCAATTGTGATTACTGCAGGTATTCGATTGTGATTACTACAGGTATTAGATTGTGATTACTGCAGGTATTTGAGTGTGATTACTACAGGTATTAGATTGTGATTACTGCAGGTATTTGATTGTGATTACTGCAGGTATTCGAGTGTGATTACTACAGTTAGTTGATTGTGATTACTGCAGGTATTCGAGTGTGATTACTGCAGGTATTCGAGTGTGATTACTACAGGTATTAGATTGTGATTACTGCAGGTATTCGAGTGTGATTACTGCAGGTATTCGAGTGTGATTACTACAGTTATTTGATTGTGATTGCTGCAGGTATTCGAGTGTGATTACTGCAGGTATTCGAGTGTGTTTACTACAGTTATTAGATTGTGATTACTGCAGGTATTCGAGTGTGATTACTGCAGGTATTCAATTGTGAGTACTACAGGTATTCGATTGTGATTACTGCAGGTGTTTGATTGTGATTGCTGCAGGTATTTGAGTGTGATTACTACAGGTATTTGAGTGTGATTACTGCAGGTATTCGATTGTGATTACTGCAGCTATTCGAGTGTGATTACTGCAGGTATTCGATTGTGATTACTGCATATATTCGATTATGATTACTGCAGATATTTGAGTGTGATTCCTACAGGTATTCGATAGTGATTACTGCAGGTATTCGAGTGTGATTACTGCAGGTATTCGATTGTGATTACTGCAGGTATTCATGCGAAATTACTACAGGTAATTAAGTGTGCTTACTGCGCATAATTGTGTGTGATTCCTGCAGGTATTCGAATGTGATTACTGCATCCATTTGTGTGTGATTCCTGCAGGTATTCGAGTGTGATTACTGCACGTATTCAGTTGTAGTAATTGCACATATTTGCATATGATTACTGCAAGTATTTGAGTGTGATCATTGCACTAATTCAAGTGTAGCAATTGCCCGTAATTGAGTGTGATTATTACACGTACCAGGATGTGACCATTGCACACCCTTGAGTGTGATAGCTGCACTTACCAAAGTCTGACCATTGACAGCAGTTGAGTGTGATCACTCTATTTTGATGACACTGAATTAGTGACTCCATGGTTAGCACTGCTGCCTTACAGCACCAAGGACCTGGGTTCCATTCCAGCCTAGGGTGACTGTCTGTTTGCACGTTCTCTCCATGTCTGCGTGGGTTTCCTTGGGGTGCTCTGGTTTCCTCCCACAGTCCAAAGATGTGCAGGTCAGGTGGATTGGCCATGTCAAATTGACCAGAGTATTCAGGGAGGTGTAGGTCAGGTGCATTAGTCAGGAGGAAATGTAGGGGAATGGATCTGGGTGGGTTATCCTTTGGAGGGTCGGTGTGAACTTGTTGGGCCAAAGGGCCTGTTTCCATGCTGCAGGGATTCTATTCTTTATCTAAATGCTGCTGGCTATGAGAACTGACTGTGTGAATGTATGGGCTTGTTTCCTTCTCATTTCTGTGCCCATCCTGATCCCATCTTTGGATCAACATCGGCGTTATTCAGTCAGGAAGTCACACGCTCCATTTTGATGTTATTGGCTGCACTTAGAAGCAAGGATGTGGTGTAGAAAGATACAATCACCCATTCGCCAAATTCCTTGCAGCAGTTCCCAGGGGGAAGGTGCTCTCAGATGGAAAGGTCCTGAGCCTCAGGTTTACACCCCACCTGCTTCCAGCAGCAATGCTGGAGCTGAGATCCAGGTGGGCACTTGTTAAATTATCTGTTTAAAAAAAAATCCTCCTCATGTTGGCACCATCCAACAGACATTCTGTTGGCTGTCTGATGGCCCTCCGTATTGTCATAGATCACAGAACATTACACAGTGCAGTCCAGGCCCTTCGGCCCTCAATATTGTGGTGACCTGTGAAACCAGTCTGAAGCCCATCTATCCAACACTATCCATCATCATCCATATATTTATCCAATGACCATTTAAATGCCCTTTAAGTTGGCGAGTCTACTACCATTGCAGGCAGTGCATTCCATACCCTTACTACTCTCTGAGTGACGAACCTACCTCTCACATCTGTCCTGTATTGCTGTACATATCCGAGCATGATTACTGCAGGGTGTGATTATTGCACATATTCAAGTGTAATTACTGCAGGTATCTGTCCTAAATCTCTCTCCCCTCAACTTAAAACTATGCCCCCTCATGCTAGCCATCTCTCTCACTTGCCTTTGTTTTATTTTACATCGGTTTCAGACTTGCTGGGGGTGTGGGGTTGGGTGGAGGGGAGGGTGAATGGTGGGGGGGTGCGGGGGTTGGGGGTGTGGTGTGACTGTTTCTCAAAGCGAAATTGAAGTTGCTGGAGTTTGTGAGGAGAGGGATGTGGAAGTCAAGCAGTCAATGCAGCTTCGGCTGAGACAAACAGCAACGCAGTCATTTACCGCTCAGACACATCGTGACACCTGCATCTCAGTGAATAACCCTTCCCCATCTCTGTTGGCCCATTATATCCATTAGACTGTGGACTCAGCATTGCTCGCTCTTTACTTAATACCAGCGAGGTTTTTACTTTCCTTTCGGGAGCCTGAGAATGCAATTCTGGTGATTTCTTAGATCATTCCATGAGTAAATCAAACAAGCTTTCAAGGCACAGTTATAAAAATCTTGTCCTTTGATACCATGTTCTCGATCAAAATGCAGTAATCCAGATTTACACACTCCAAACCTCCACTAACTTCTTACAACATCCAAGGAGATATAGTAATTAAATTTGTACTTGATACAAGTCGTACTCAATAAATCGGAATAAATTAACAAGGCATTAGTAAGGCAGCTACATAAAATTTGCATAGTGCATTTAATGAATATGCAACCGCAAGTGAAAAGGTCTACTACTGTGAACCTACTAAATTAGCATAACTACTTCCAGCATGTTTCTTAAATAATGCACTCATTTGCACATCACTGAGTTGGCTAATTCTAACTTCAGTCAGGGTACCCTTGTAATTAAGATTCTAGCTTTAATTTTTAATGAAGTTTATGTTGCATCAATCCTGACAGTAATGAGGGGACGTGGAAACAAAAAGCCTACTAATAATTAGATTCACAAACCAGTTCCAGGGATAATCACTCCTGAGGAGAAATTACATGACTAATTATTAATTAAATATTCATACTATTGCAGGGCCAACTCACATGCCTGTCCAGGGCACAGTTTTACTGGCATCGCAGCACAGTTATGAATGTCTCCCTGCACCCCATTCACAGCTTTGGATTTCAGATTTGGACAAGGGGGTCATTAATCAGGTCAACGTGTGCCCAGATGATTGTAACCAATGTCGTATCGTGTCTACCCGTGGAGGTGATGGTCTAGTGGCATTATCACCGGGTTAAAGTGAGGACTGCAGGTGCTGGGGATCAGAGTTGAAGTGTGTGGCACTGGAAAGGCACAGCCGGTCAGGCAGCATCCGAGGAGCAGGAGAATCGACGATTCGGACAAAAGCCCTTCATCAGGAATGATGAATCAGGAGGTTGTTCATCCCAAGGGCCTAGGTAATGTCCTGAGCACCCTGGGTTCGAATTCCACCACGGTAGATGGTGGAATTTGAATTCAATATACATCTGGAATTGAGAATCTAATGACCACGAATGCATTGTCAATTGTTGGGGGAAAGCCCATCAGGTTCATTAATGTTATTTAGGCAGGCATAACTAGCTCAGTCAGTAGAGCATGAGATTCCTAATCCCAGGGTTGTGGGTTTGAGCCCCATGTTCGATGATGTGGTCATTTTTGGGTGGCATGGTTGCTCAGTGGTTAGCACTGCTGCCTCACAGCGCCAGGGACCTGGGTTCGATTCCAGCCTCGGGCCACTCTCTGTGTGGATTTTGCACATTCTCCCCATGTCAGCGTGGGTTTCCTCTGGATGGTCCGGTTTCCTCCCACAGTCCAACGTTGTACAGGTTAGGGTGAATTGGCCACGCTAAAGTGCCCCATAGTGTTCAGGGATGTGTAGGCTAGGTGCATCAGTTAGGGGGAAATGTAGAGTAATAGAGTAGGGGAATGGGTCTGGATGGGTTACTCTTGGGAGGGCTAGTGTGGACTTGTTGGGCCGAATGGCCTGTTTCCACACAGTAGGGATTCTATTCTTTCCTTATCACGTTCTGACCTGCATGTGACTCCAGACACCACAGCAATGTGGTTGGCTCTTAACTGCCTTCTGGGTAATTTGTGATGGGCAATAAATGCTGACCTAGCCAGTGATGCCCTCATCTTGTGGATGAATAAGAAGAAAAATGTTATTCACTTCCGAAAGGTGCCTTGACTTCACCTCATTATTATTTCAGGTCAAAATCAAACAATATCTTTTGCTCTTAAAGCCAGATCTGGAAGTAGTGATGTTGGATGGGGTGGACTAGGTCAGAAGTCAGATGACACCAGGTTAAAGGCTAACAGGTTTATTTGAAATCACAAGCTTTCAGAGCGCTGCTGCTTCATCAGGTAAAGTATTCACTTGCCGAAGGAGCAACTCTCCGAAAGCCTGTGATTTTGGATAAACCTGTTTGACTTTCACCTGGCGTCTTGTGGCTTCTCACTTTGCTCTTAAACCAAAGCTGATCTTTTGCAAATGTTTACAAAATTAACCAATGAAATGGAGCTGTTGGGCAGGGTAACCTTCACATTTACTGGTTTGGGGTGAGGTTGGCTATCAAGTGTCAGTCTGCACCTTGGTCTGAGTAGCTGTTAAGTTAAGGCTTGGTTTGCACCAGTACCTCTAAATCTGAACCAGCTGGTTGGCCTTATCAACTCAATTCTAGCAGTTATCTGGACGTTGCAATGGTAAAATAATTCTAACTCTTTTCTCAGGGTATCTTCTGTGATTTATGGGTGTGTAATCAATATGTATGAAGGTAATTTATTCTAGAGTTTAGATTTTGAACTAGTGGCATGTGGATTTTGGTGCACGAGGAGGGAGGTTTAATAATTAACTTGTCACTCTTTCTAAAGCCATAATTTTAAAACAGTATGTGTCAGAAAGAAGGTGACTAAGACCCTCCTGGAGAGATAATGTGAATTTGTATTGTGTGATATTTTTAATCAGCGAGAGCCAACATTAAAAGGAATTAGCTTGCTTTCGGTTTAGAAGAGTCAAGAAGTGATTTTTACTTAGGCAAACCCATAAATTAGGCAACTTTTGGTGCAATTTACACAAGACCTGGCTGGGGTCAGATACAAAAGCAGATTCTCCGAGAGAAAGGAGTTAGTTCAGAACAGTTCGGAAATAGTTTACCTCAAGTAAGGTTTTAGTCTGAAAATTCCAGACCACAAGTGTTGGGTTAGAAACCTGAAGGGGTTACTTGAAGCTAAGAAAGTTTCAGCTCAGATTTGTGGATAATCAAGAAAAAACCTAGTAGCTATCTAGACAGGAAATTGAAACAAAAGGTTTAAGCCAAACCCATTGATGTGATCAAGATGGGGACACTGTCTGGTATTTGAATATTGTATAGTGATGGTGTTGGGATAGATGGAATTTTGTTATGCCTGGTGTTTCAAACCTCACAAACAAAGGCAGACAATCCCGTAAGACCATAAGACATGGGAGCAGAAGAAGGCCATTCAGCCCATTGAGTAAGTCGGCCATTCAATGAGATCATGATCTGATCATCCTCAACTCCACTTTCCTGCATTTTCCCCTTAACCCTTGATCCCTTTATTAAAAGTCTGTCTATCTCGGCCTTGGATATACCTCATGACCCAGCCTCAATGGCCCCCTGTGATAAAGAATTCCATAGATTCACTACCCTTTCAGAGAGAAGAAATTCCACCTCATTTCTGTCTTAAATGTGCAACCCTATGTATTAATATTATGCCCAGACACTTCCACAAGAGTAAATAACTTTTCTGCATTTAGCCTGTGAAACTTCTTAAGAATCCTTCAATAAGGTCTCTTTTCTAATGAGTAAATGCCCAACCTACTCAACCTTCTTATAAAACAGTTCCTCTCTACCTAGTATCAACCTAGTGACCCTTCTCTGGACTGTCTCCAATGCCAGTACACCTTTGATTAGATATTAAGTGTAAATAGCTTGATTTGTTCTATTTTATCTGCATCTCATTAGTGTAATAAGCTTGTTATGTTGTTAAAACTAAATCTGCACCATAGTGTGCTCGTGTTTCATTGAAAGACTATCATATTAAAATGAAGAAACAATAAGATCTATAGGTGGAATTCAGCCTGGGACCTGACTTGCGCAGTGGCTATGACCATACAGCTACAGTCTGATATAGAGCACTGCCTCTCTCACAGTCTCCAGACCAAACACTTCTCTCTCTGTGCCCTGATTACATCATCTCCTTCATCACTGACAGACTTACACTAATTCCTGACTCCAGAAATACACTATAGCTTACCACGGCATAAAGCCACAATACCGTGAATCTGAAGCAAAAGTAGACAATGCTGGAGAAACTCAGTATCTGTGGAGACAGAAACAAGTTCAAGCCCAATATGACTCTCCTTCGGATTTCTCCTTCCCTCCCCGGTTCAGTGAGAAAATTAAAGGCAGCTTCAACTGCCTCCAGCACCTCACCTTTAACTCGGCCCCCAAGGGAAATGACAGAACAAAGACTCTACCATACAAGTTACCCTTATCAGAATGAAATACATTCATTGCGTACCCCATTTCTAGACACATCTGTCTGACAATAATACATCAGTCGTGCTTTCCAAAGGCGAAACCAGAAAAGAAGATCACAATAAAATTTAAGATAATAAATCCTGTCGAAATTCAGGAGACATGTCTGTTACTCGGAGATCTGTGAGAATGTGGGACTCATTATGTAGACTGACTGAAATAGATACATTTAAGTGGAAGTTGGATGAGTACATGAAAGGAGAAATTGATATGTGGATAGATTTACATCTAAGGGTTGGACAGGCAACTTGCCAGGCAGCTCATTCCTTTTACGCACCACCTTCTGTGTGAAAAAGGTGCCCCTTAGGGTCCCTTTTAAATCTTTGCCCTCTCACCTTAAATCTAAGCCCTGTTGTTTTTGACTTCCCCACCCCACCTTGAGGAAAAGACCTCATCTATTTCCCCCTCACGATCTTATCAACCTCATTGGCGTTTCAATGAGTAAAATGTGGTTTCACTGTAACATTTAGGATCCTAGAGAGGGCTCTTCTTGACAGGGTATGTGCGGGGTGGGGGGTGGATGGTTAGGGGATGTTTACCTTTGTGGGAGAATCTAAAACCTGGCGTCATTGGTCAAAAATCAGAGTCACGCACATAAGATAGAGAGGTGAGTGCATTTTATCTCTCAGAACATTCTGAATCTTTGAAACTCGTTTCATGAAGAAGTGATGGAAGCCAAATGCTTGAATATTTTTAAGGCTGGGATAGATGGATTATTAGATTCATGGAGATGTACAGCACCGAAACACATCCTTCAATCCAAATTGTTCAAGACAACCAGATATCTTAAATTAATCTAGTGCTGTTTGCCAGCACCCGGCCCACATTCCTCTAACCCCTTCCAATTCATATACCTATCCAAATACCTTTTAAATGTTGCAATTGTACCAGCCTCCACCACTTCCTCTGGCAGCTCATTCCATACCACCCTCTGCATGGAAAAGTTGCCCCTTAGGTCCCTTTGATATCTTTTCCCCTCTCACCCTAAACCTATGCCATCTAGTCCTGGACTCCCCCACCCCAGGGAAAAGACTTTGTCTATTTATCTTATCCATGCCTTTCAGGATTTTGTAAACCTCTATAAGGTTATCCCTCAGCCTCCAATGCTCCAGGGAAAACAACACCAGCCTATTCAACCTCTCCCTATAGCTCAAACCCTCCAACCCTAGCAACATTCTTGTAAATCTTTGAGACTACACTTTATGGTGCCCTGTGTATGATTGTGTAGTTTCTGCTGTCCATGTAGCACCCTCGGTCCTAGAGGAACACTGTCTCATTTTTCCTGCATTAGTTGATTTGGTAGAAATTACAAATAAAACTACTCTTGACTCTTGAAATCCTTTCAAGTTTAACAATATCTTTCCAACAGCTGGGAGAAACCAAAGTTGCACACAATATTCCAGCAGTGGCCTAACCAATGTCCTGTATAGCCACAACATGACCTCCCAACTCCTATACTCAATGCACTGACCAATAAAGGCAAAACATCTGGCTGAAAGGTTATCACGAGCAGGCGGGAATGAGATTTTGAGGTTACAATCAGATCAGCCATGATCATACTGAATGGTAGAGCAGGCACAAGGCCCTCTCTTGTTCCTAATTCAAATATTGATGTGTAGATTAGATTAGATTCCCTACAGTGTGGAAACAGGCCCTTCGGCCCAACAAGTCCACACTGACCCTCTGAAGAGTAACCCACCCACACCCATTTCCCTCTTAATAATGAACCTAACAGTATGGACAATTTAGCAAGGCCAATTCACCTGACCTGCACATCTTTGGATTGTGGGTGGAAACCAGAGCACCTGGAGGAAACCCACGCAGACATGGGGAGAATGTGCAAAATCCACACAGACAGTCACCCGAGGCTGGAATTGAACCTGTGTCCCTGGTGCTGTGAGGCAGCAGTGCTAACCACTGAGCCATTGTTGGGGTGGGGAGTTGGAGGATTTCTGAAGCATTAGTGTCCGTCAATGTTTGATGTACTGAGTGACTTCTATCAAGCTTCTCAAACATCCCTATTCCCATCTGCCTCCATCACCACCTCTGGCAATGTGTTCTAGACTCCTACCACTCTCCTAGTTAAAAAACGTACCCCTCACAACTCCTTTGAACTTTCTCGTTCTCACCCTATCTCATGCCCTCACCATGCCAGTTCTGGCTCCCTGTATGACTGAGTGCCACTCCCCTGCCTTCTCCTTGTAACCCTACCTGTGTTTCCTTGACAACTAACAATCCAACTGTTCTTGGAACCTGTCTCCACCACGCTCCCGGGCAGCGTATTCCAGACCCTAACCTCCCAGTGCAGTGTACTCCCTGTTGGGATGTAGGAACTGTGCAGACAGCAATCTCCCATCAATGTGCCAATGCCCGTGTAATGGGTTTAATTTGTGATGTTGGTTGAAGGATCAATATTCGTGTCGAGAGTGTGTTGCTGGAAAAGCACAGCAGATCAGGCAGCATCGGAGGAGCAGGAGAATCAACGTTCTGCGCAAGAGCCCTTTATCAGGAAACGTCGATTCTCCTGCTCCTCGAATGCTGCCCGACCTGCTGTGCTTTTCCAGCAACACACTCTCGACACTGATCTCCAGCCTCACTCTCTCCTGAGGGATCAATATTGTCCAGGACACAGGAGAGAACGCTCTTGCCTTTGGAATACTATTTTGGGTAAACATTTGTTCTATCTGGGAAAGTTTCTTCCATTGCTACTTTTAATGATTCCAATGAAGAGCTTATGCCCGAAACGTCGATGTTCCTGCTTCTCCCATGCTGCCTGACTGACAGTGCTTTTCCAGTACCACAGGGTTTGACGCTGACTACTATGGACAATTGTCTTTAAATTGTGCCTTCTGGTTCCTGGTCCTTACCCCCCACACCCCCCCCCCCCCCCCACCACCCCAAGACGATTTAAACTTTTCATTGCTCCACCTGACTTTCAGATCACATTGAGAACCTCCATCCCCTCTGACAGAGATTGCTGGAGCAAATCTGACATCGTGCAACTTGCTCGATGCTCAAGTTGACAAGAGGGGGCTGGTAGGAGTGTGGAATATGGTTGCCATGGTAAGGCACTGATGGCAGCAATGAAGAGCCAGTGTGGGATCTGCCTGGGCATAGAATGGAGGCACACACTTTGCACTGAGGTGGTCTGACATTCTCCTCAAAAAAACCTTCATGGTTTGTAGGTGACCAGGAGCTTCAAACGTCAATCACCTACTGAGGGACAAGAGTCAGATTTTGGATGAGGAGCAGGCTTAGGGTTAGAGTTGGCAGAAGATGGTAACTAAAAATGCAATAAACCAGGGAGAATATAAAATATGACAGTAGGCTAGCTCATTATATAAAAGACAATGTAAGAGTTTACTTTAGATATCTAAGAGAGAGATAAGCATAGACATTGGAGTGCTGGAAAATGAGGCCGGACTAGTCATACTGGGGACAAAGGAATGGTGAAGAAACAAAATAGGATCCATTTTCACAGTGGAAGACATCAGTAACACATCAGAACTTCAAGAGAGTCAGAGGGCAGAGCTGAGTGTAATGGCCATCACTGAGGACAAGGCGCTGGGAAAATATAAGGTCAGATGGACTACTCCCCAGAGTTACTTTGATTACTTACAGTGTGGAAACAGGCCCTTCAGCCCAACAAGTCCACACTGACCCTCCAAAGTGCAACCCATCCTGACCCATTCCCCTACACCTAATACTACAGGCAATTTAGCATGGCCGATTCAACTAACCTGCACGTTTTCTATGGGAGGAAACCGGAGCAAACACTGAGAGAATGTGCAAACTCCACACAGACTGTTGCCTGAGGTGGGAATTGAACCTGGGTCTCTGGCGCAGTGAGGCAGCAGTGCTGACCACTGTCCCACTGGGGCAGGTAGCAGAGGTGATTGCAGATGCATTGGTGGTGACCTTTCAGGAATCACTGGAGTTAGGGAGTGTCTGGAAATGGATAATGTAACACCCCTGTTTAAGAAGGGAGTGAAGCAGATGAAGGTGGTTGGTATGATTTTAGAGTCCATTATTAAGGATGGGATTGTGGAATACTTGGAAGTAACTGGTAAAATCAAGCAGAGTCAACACAGCTTCAACAAAGAGTGGTCATGCTTGACAAATCTGTTAGAATTCTTTGAGGAGTCAACAAACAAGTTAGATGAAAGAGAGCCAGTGGACGCCATTAATTCGGACTTCAACAAGGTACTGTACTGGAGGCTGCTAAATAACTTAAGAGTCCATGGTAGGTGAGGCCAGATACTGGCGTAGATTCAGGATTGGCTGATCGACAGAATGCAGAGAGTGGGAATAGAGGGATCTTTTTCAGGATGGTGGACGGTAACCAATGGAGTTCCACAGGGGTCAGTGTTTGGACTACAACCATTCATGTGATATATTAATGATTCGAATGAAGAAATGGAAGGCATTGTTGCTAAGTTTGCAGATGATGCAAACGTACATGAAGGAACAGGTAGTGCTGGGAAAGCAGAAGGTTGCATAAGGATGTGGAAAGGCAAAGGCGGTATCAGGTGGAATACTATGTGAGGTCATGGACCTTATAGATGTTGTTAAACTTGAGAGGGTGCAGAAAATGTTGACAAGGATGTTGCTGGGGCTGGAGAGCTTGTGAGAGGGAGAGGCTGAACAGGCTGGGGCTATTTTCCCTGGAGAGTTATAGAGGGTTATAATATCATAATGCGCATATTATGAGGTCTTTTACCCAGAGTGTGGGGGTGTCCAAAAATAGAGGGCATAGGATTAAGATGAGAGGGGAAAGATTCAAAAAGGACCCGAGGGGCAACATTTTCATGCAGAGGGTGGTGCGTGTATGGAATATGTTGCCAGAGAAGGTCACAGAGTTTTAGATTAGATTAGATTACTTACAGTGTGGAAACAGGCCCTTTGGCCCAACAAGTCCACACCGACCCGCCGAAGCGCAACT
Organism: Hemiscyllium ocellatum; assembly: GCF_020745735.1. Lineage (NCBI taxonomy): Eukaryota > Metazoa > Chordata > Chondrichthyes > Orectolobiformes > Hemiscylliidae > Hemiscyllium > Hemiscyllium ocellatum. The sequence continues at coordinate 16,636,706 of NC_083442.1, forward strand.
CACCCATACCCCTAACCTAACACTATGGGCAATTTAGCATGGCCAATTCACCTGACCTGCACATCTTTGGACTGTGCTCCAGTTTCCTCCCACACGTGCAAACTCCACACAGTCAGTCACCTGAGGCGAGAATTGAACCCAGATCTCTGGCGCTGTGAGGCAGCAGTGCTAACCACTATGCCACTGTGCTGCCCACTAAGGATATACAGCACAGAAACAGACTTAGATTAGATTTTAAATTAGGTTACTTACAGTGTGGAAACAGGCCCTTCAGCCCAACAAGTCCACACCGACCCACCGAAGAGCAACCTACCCAGACCCATTCCCCTCCATTTACCCCTTCACCTAACACTATGGACAATTTAGCATGGCCAATTCACCTAACCTGCACATTTTTGGACTGTGGGAGGAAACTGGAGCACCTGAAGGAAACCCACGCAGACATGGGGAGAATGTGTAAACTCCACACAGACAGTTGCCTGAGGCGGGAATTGAATTCAGGTCTCTGGTGCTGTGAGGCAGCAGTGCTAACCACTGTGCCACTGTGCCACCGTGTCACCCATAACTTGCCAACTTCGTCCAACTTGTCCATGCCGACCAGATATCCTAAATTAATTCAATCCCAGCATTTGGCCCATATCTCTCTAAACCCTTCCTATTCATATACCCATCCAGATGCCTTTTAAATGCTGTAATTGTACCAGCTTCCACCACTTCCTCTGGCAGCTCATTCCATACACGTACCACCCTCTGTGTGAAAAGGTTGTCCCTCAGGTCCCTTTTAAATTTCTCCCCTCCCACCCTAAACCTAAGGCTTCTAGTTCTGGACTCCCCCAGTCCAGGGAAAGGACCGTATCTATTTACCCTATCTCTGCCCCTCTAGAAGGTCACCCCTCAGCCTCTGATGCTCCAGGGAAAACAGTCCCTGAGGTGGGCACAATGACATTTAAAAGGCATCTGGATGGGTACATGAATCAGAAGGGTTTAGAGGGAGATGGTCTAAATGCTGGCAAATGGGACAAGGTCAGATTGGGGTATCTAGTTGGCATGGACAGGTTGGCCTCAAGGTCTATTCCCATGCTGTATGACTATAACTCTGTAAGACAGGCATAGACTATTTTCTAAATGCAGAAGGGCTTTGGAAATCTGAATCAGAAAGGGTCTTGGGCATCTTAGTTCAGGATTTTGTTCAGGTTACCATGCAGCTTCTGTTGGATGTAAGGAAGGCATTCGTTTTGAGAGGGCCAGAATACAAGAGCAGGGATGTACTGCTGAGGCTGTATAAGGCTCTGGTCAGACCACATTAGGAATATTGCGCACAGTTTTGAGCTTCGTATCTACTGGCATTGGAGAGGGTCCAAAGGAGGGTTGCAAGAATGATCCCAGGAGCAGTTAAAGTCCCGTGGTTGTACAGTCTATGGAGTTTAGCAGAATGAGGTGGGGGATCTGATTAAAACAGAATTCTGAGAGGCCTCGATACAGTGGATGTGGAGAAGATGTTTTCACTAGTAGAAGAGACCAGGATCTGAGAGCACAGCCTCAGGGTGAAGGGATGACCCTTTACAATGGAGAGAAGGGAGAAATGCTTCAGATAAAAGGTGGTAGACTCACTCCTGCAGAGGGCTGTGGATGCCTAGTCATTGAGTGTCATTAAAACAGATGCACCAGCACGTGATTGGTATGGGGATCAAAGAGTTTACAGAGAAAAGGCAGAAAAATGGGGTTGAGAAACATATCAGCCTCGATCAAATAGTTGAGCTGATATGATGGGCTGAATGGGCGAAATCTGCTCTGGTAACCTATGACCTTATGATCCATAGGTTTTAATGTCAGGGCAGGGTGTGAGTTAGAGTCAATGTCAAGGTTAAACTTAGAGTTAGGGGAAAGGATTTGAATTAGGGTTGGAGTTTGATTTAAGATTAGGTTTACCTTTAGGATCACTGTTAAGGTTAATGGCGGATTTTGGCATTAGGACTCGTCTCCGTGTTCAGGTTATGATCAGATTATGGATTAGAGTTTCTTTTAAGGTTAGGGTTAGGGGCTAGGTGTTAGTCATAGGCTAAAAGTTAGGATCAGGGGTAGGGTCAAGGTTTAAGGTTGGCGTAGGAATCAGGGAGTCACTTTATCACCAGAGGTGTTCTTTCCTCAACCATTTACATGTCCAATATGTTTCAGGTTTGAAGGGATGGCTCTGTACCCATCAGTGAGCTGTCCAGAAAGCTCATGGTATGCAGCGTCCAGCACAAGGTTGCACAAGAGAGGGAGTGTAGTTGCAGGAGAATGTTCAAAACTCTTCTTCACTCACTCATAGAGAAGAACAATGAAGAGGAACAGGGTGGTGATGATGTGTCACCCAACATCCAGTGGGGTCCTCGAATGGTTCGGAAGTTCGGAAATTTAATAAGTTGCAAAGACGAATTATTGGACTCAAAGTATTAATTCTGTTTCTCTCTCCACAGATGCTGCTAGACCTGCTGAGTTTCTCCAGCACTTTCTCTTTTATTTCAGATTTCTAGTCTCTGCAGATTTGTGCTTTTGCGGTCTGTTCCTTTAGTGTTGCTGGGTCAAGATCCTGCAGCTTTCTCCCTTAATGCGCTCTGGGTTTGTCCAAACCACAGGAACTGCACTGGCTCAACCACCACCTTCTTCAGGCTGGTAGACAGTGCGATAAACGATCAAGTCAGCGATGCTCTAACACTTATAACGAATAAGAAAAAAAGTGGTAACTCTCAGGAACAGATTACAAATGAAGTTCTGTGTTCTGTTGGCTCAGTCAGCTTCAAACCCCTTACTTTGCTACCCCTTCTCAATACCGTCTTTAAAATGGACAATACCACTCATCCACTCAGTGGATCTCAGTCTGTATTGATGTTCAGTATGAGCTGGTCTCTGGCACTCAATACATAACAGGGAAGAGCGAATTTGATGTTAATTTATAAACCCTAAGTCAGAAGCAAACTTAACAACATATCATTTTGTCAGATCCCATTGATGAATATACAATTTCTGGAGTTAGGGCTTCTTATACTCACAGCTTATCAGTGGTTTAGATCTGTTCCTGATTGTCATCTTGTGCTCAAAACAATTCCAGAATTGTTTGACACAGTTGATCATCATTTAGATCATCATACTCCTGGCTGCATGCAGTCCCTGTGAGATTTTCTGTTTACAATTTCCAACACTTCTTTGCAATCACGTCTTAACCTTACCCACTCAAAGCAGAACAATAATGGCTTCTCACCCACAATAATTTGTATTTATTTGTCCTCTCAAATAGTGCAAAATGTCCCAAGGTGCCTCAAGGGTGATTGAAATATCTCCACAAAGGTTGGCATCCTGTCATTGAGTCACTCTTTATGTACATGTGCATAGTACATGACACTGACCCCCCAGCTCAGAGCCAGCTCCCAGACTGAGCAGAGCCCCCGACATGCCTGTTTGTATCTGCCAGCTAAGGCTCCCTGATGGACCAGGTTAACAGTCCCAATCAGGGAACTCTAACCTCTGAGCCACCGTGTCGCCCAGAAACAACAAATAGAAATCTTTTCCCAGCAATGTCCTCCAGAGACACTCAACCCAGCTCCAAGAGACATATAAATACAAAAGGAGAAATATGTAGCCATCTGTATCTGGATGTGCCACTCTGCTTGGATATAAATTATAATGTTCTTTTACATTTTAAGAAGGGGATAGTATTGTTGAAGATAATGTCAGTTAAGTGGTTAAATGTGGGTGGTATGGTCGCTCAGTGGTTAGCACTGCTGCCTCACAGCATCAGGGATACTGGTTTGATTCTAACCTCGGGTGACTGTCTGTGTGGAGTTTGCACGTTCTCCCTGAGTTTCCTTTGGGTGCTCCAGTTTCTTAGATTAGATTACTTACAGTGTGGAAACAGGCCCTTCGGCCCAACAAGTCCACACCGACCCGCAACCCACCCATACCCCTACATTTACCCCTTATCTACACTATGAGCAATTTAGCATGGCCAATTCACCTGACCTGCACATCTTTGGGAGGAAACCGGAGCACCCGGAGGAAACCCACACAGACACGGGGAGAACGTGCAAACTCCACACAGTCAGTCGCCTGAGTCGGGAATTGAACCCGGGTCTCTGGCACAGTGAGGCAGCAGTGCTAACCACTGTGCCACCGTGCCTCCCACAATCTAAAGATGTGCAGGTCAGGTGAATTGGCCATGCTAAATTGCCCGTAGCGCTAGGTGCATTAGTCAGGGGTAAACATAGGGTAGGGGAATAGTCTGGGTGGGTTACTCTTCAGAGGATCAGTGTGAACTTGTTGAGACTAAGGGCCTGTTTCCATACTGTAGGGAAACTAATCTAAAGTGTAAGCAAGTGGGATTGAAAGTCAGATTTCCTTCAAATTTTCCACACATTGTGTAAGGAATAGAAGTGATGAGGAAATAAGTTGTGACATCAACGGCTATTGGCATTGTTTCAGCTGATAGTCGGAAAACAGACACTATATGAATTGACTCATCCAGAAATGCCATGCTGTGGTCTATGTAGCCAGATGGTTTGATGTTTTGAAGCTAATTGCTCCCTCGAGACTTTCTGCATTTCAGGTATTTAGAGCTATCGTCCCATCAGTCCATGCTCCACTCCGGTTGCCAATTGTGACCAAAGGCACTCCTGACGTTCCATCCTATGATTTTACCCCCAGGCACCAACCACTACTTGCCAACACCCCATCTCTATGATACGTTGTCTTCATAGTCCAAATAAAAAAGCAAAAAGATACATGTCAGAAATTCATCAAAGATCCTTAGACAGCACCATTCAAGCACACGGCCACTGCCATCTTGTCGGACAAGGGCAGCAGGTATATGGGAACACCACCAACTGCAAGTTCCCCTCCAAGCTACTCATTATCTTTGTTTGGAAATATATGGCCATTCCTTTACTGCTTTGGGTCATAACCCTGGAATTCCCTCCCTAACAGCAAGGTAGTCTATATAGAGTACACGGGCTGCAGAGGTTTGAGATGACATCTCATTACCACCTTCTCAAGGGCAACCGGGAAAGGGCAAAAAATGCTGGCCCAGCCAACAACATCCATATCCCATGAGTGAGTAAAAATACTCATTACCCAGTTGCTTCATTATCAGCCGAATGACCCTTCCTTTCCCGTAATCAATATTTTTACATCTGGTAAAGAGAAATGTTCAAAGAAACTCCTTTTCATTTTACTGTCTTGAACATTTCTCTCTGGTGTTGCACATGACAACGTCCTGGAGAATGACCTTCAACTCTTGGCAACTCTAGGCTCCTCTGGACTTGTCAACCAGTGAGAAACATCCAAGTGTCCAAGCGACCTTTGCTCCATCTGTTGTTGGTGTGGGTAAGATGGACTGCTCAAGGACTGGAGTCAGTGTTATTAGTCAATGTTATCTCAGCATTACTGGAAATCAACAGCCAGAAAGCCAACAACTGGCAAGTTGAAAGTTGGCCGCAGACTGGTCAAGAGGTCAGAGGGCACCATCTGCCCTGCACCTATACAGGAGCAGGAATCCAGGCTTTAGCAGTTCAGTTGCCTGTGGGAGAAGAGAGCGACTAAACCAGAGCATTGTGGCGAGGACAGGTCATAGGTTTGAAACCACCCACCAGGTTATGTAACAACCGCTGTAGGACATACTCTGCACAGCTTCAACAGCCCTTGTGAACAGCTTGCATCTGTGTGTATAATCACTGCAGCAATTGGTGCATTTACAGAACAAACACACTCATTCTGCTATCAGCCTTCATTTGGTTAATCACCAGTTTAATTAATCTAATTAAATCAATTTGCAAAACTATTCAAGTGTAAATGTTGTTTGGTAAACAGAGTTCTGTCTGCCAGCTCAGCAACGGAGGACCCAGAGATACTGTTTCAACGTTCGGGCATCCAAATTCGAGCCAGTCGAAAAGTGGATGGTGCTGGAGTCACCTCAATGCACTTTTGGTGCAATTCAAGTCAAATTACAGTCAACATCCCTATCTATAAGGGCTTTTCTCCCATCCTTCTTTGCAAGCTTTGGACATAGACTTCCATTGAGGTTGGTCCATGTTTCAAGGTGAAGCACAGTGATGGTTTTCATTGCAGAGGGACATGGATAGGCTGAATGGCTAAAGTATTTTTCCACAGTAGCGGAGTCCAAAACTAAAGGGCATAGGTTTAGGGTGAGAGGGGAAAGATATAAAAAAGACCTAAGGGGCAACTTTTTCACGCAGAGGTTAGTACGTGTATGGAATGACCTGCCAGAGGAAGTGGGGGAGACTGGTACAATTGCAACATTTGAAAGGCATTTGAATAGGAAGGGTTGAGAGGGATATGGGCCAAATGCTAGCAAATGGGACTAGATTAATTTAGGATATATGGTCAGAATGGACGAATTGGTCTGTTTCCATGCTGTCCATCTCTATGACTCTGTTGTCTGCCCAGGAATCTCTCCAAATTTGACTGCCTGGAATTGGAAGACACATTGGTAAATGGGGAGATGATTGCCTAGTGGTATTACCACTACTCTGGTAATCCAGAGACCCAGGTAATATCACAAGGCCTGTGACGGTGACATTTGAATTCAGTGGAACAAAACAATCTGGGATTAAGAATCTAGTGGTGACCACAAACTTATTGTTGGGGGAAAGCCCCACCTGGGTCACTGATGTCCTTTAGGGAAGGAAACTGCCATCCTTACAAGGTCTGGCCTCCATTTGACTCCAGACCCACAGAAATGTGGTTGACTCTTAACTGTGCTCTGGGGTAATTAGGGATGGGCAGTAAATGCTGGCCTGGCCAGAGATGGCCTCATGAAATGAATGAAAAGATACAATTTCCTAGCTGACAACCAAGCTGTTTGAGTATAAACGCACGTTCTAAGCCCTTGTATTGGACTCGAATTTGGTATATTTGGCCCTGAGCTAGGAATGCTGATGAATGCATCCCTTTCGATAAGATTCAACTCCAGCAAGTGACTGTACCACGTTATCAGAAGATGTTTTATTTGGGGCACTGTACCTTGGAAAAGGCGCACTGGGGGCCATTCTAACTTCTCAGGATAGGGGACCCTGAATTAAAGGGGATTTTCATTGTTTAAATAAAGGAAGCTTGTCAGTGGGTGCTTTCTTGAGAGAAATGGGGATAATTATGCGAGCATAAGATATAAGGGCAGAAGGAGGCAATTCTGCCCAACGAGCCTGCTCCTCTATCCAATGAGATCTTGGCTAATCTGACAATCCTCAATTTGTCTCATACACAAGAGCAAAGTAATTACAACTAAGGATAAAGCAGCTGATCTACCCCATCCCCCCACCCCACCCCACCCTGATGTGAATTGTTTGGATTTGAAAAATTCTCATGTCTTTTGCCCAAGCCAAAAGTGATTTCTCCATCATCAGCAGATCCTCTCACCACTGGAGTCAGGGGCGAGGCTGGAATGAACACCCAGAGAGTGAACCATTCCTCCTTGCACTGATGGTACTTGGGGGAACCTCTGTAGCTGCCTGACCTCTGGGTTTCCTCTGGGCACATTGGATGTTAGGAGTTTAGTTTTAGATGGACCTTGTACTAATGTGGGAGCCTGTCTCCTCGCGCTCTATTTGGCTGCAATCATTTCCCAAAAGTAATGGGCTGTATTGGGGACATTCACATTAAACGAAAACCATGACAGGAGGAGAAACAGGAAAGCTGTGTGTTAGTTCCTGCTCACAAGGTGAGATGATTCTTGTGCTGGTCAGAATGCAGTTGTCCTTCTCCAGATGCTTCCACTATTTTGCAAGAGGCACAGGGTGGCTGCTTCATTTATAAAAGGCCTGTGACTTAATAGTTAAAAGTCCCAGAAACTGCCAAAAGATGGATAAACTGGTTTTATGTATATTTAAAGTGCCTTAGTGCAGACAACTGAGAGACAGCACCCCCACTGCTCATGGTCCAAACATTTCTCTGCACTTTGCTTACACTCCCATTTTGTTCAGTTACCTGAGAACCAATCACATGGCTGTTGGCAGGCAACAACCAACTATTGTCACCAATAACCTATCATTAGGATAGTAAGAAACCAATCAGATACTTGATACCAATCAAACCCCTATCTTTACACAACCTCCATGGCTCCAGTTCATCTGCATACTGAATGTCAATCCCTTTTTTGACTGATGCTTCCAATTAGTGTCAGGTTTCTCACTTCCAAAATACTCACTAGTTCTTGGCTACTCTCATTTTAGTCCACAGTTAAAAATACAGAAAAAATAAAACGACCCAGTCTTTAAAAAGCAATGACTCCCAGATCTCTCACTGATTTATTTGATATCCCAGTCTCCCACCATTTGAAAAATGTCCAAATTGTCTTTTCTTCCTAACAGAATGAATCACACATTCCTGCACATCATACACTATCTGCTTCATTGCTGCTTACTCACTTGACCTGTCCCATTTCAGACTTATCCAGTTTATATCATGAGAAAACTTAGATTAAATTGCTCTGGGTCCTTTTATCTAAGTTATTGGTGTATGTTGTAAATCACTGAGGCCCTTGCATTGATCTCCATTGGACTCCACCAAAGCCAGACTACCATGGGAGGCAATGGCCTAGTGGAGTTATCACTCGGATTGTTAATCCAGAGACCCTGCTAATGTTCTTGGGACCCAGGTTTGAATCTCACTTTGGCAGACAATAGAATTTGAAAATTAGGAATTAGGAGTCCAGTGATGACCATGAATCTATTGCTGGAGGAAAGACCCATCTAGTTCACTAATGTCCTTTAGGGAAGGAAACTGCCTTCCTTACCTGGCCTGGCCTACATGTGACTCCAGACCCACAGCAATCTGATTGACTCTCAACTATGCAATTAGGGATGGGCAATAAATGCTGGCCTAGTCAGCGATCTGTACACTCCATGAATAAATAAAACAAAGCCTAAATATGACTTTTCTACTCTTACTCTGTGCTTTTTATTCATGGAATCACCTTTAATTTACACTAGCAAAATTGATCAAGGGATTAGAAGGTGGTTAATCTTTGGAATTCTGTGTCCTGACTGGCTGTGGAAGCTTAGACTTTGAGTTTGTTTGAGGTAGAGGGTGATTAATGTTTGATTATTTTGAATGTATTGCCCCCATTGTTGTGTGTCCTAATTTTGCATAAGAACTTCTCTCTGGTATCTTTCCAAATGTTTTTGAAAATCCAAATGCATCACATCTGCCGGTTCCCTTTTATCCATCTTGCTCATTACACCCTCAAAAAACTTATAGATTTATAAAGCACTACTTCCTTATCATAAAACCATCTTCATTCTGCCTATTAGTTCCTTGTTTTATCTCTCGCTCCCCTTTCTTGTGTCTTGAAGTTGGTGTCTTCCAAGCAACTGGAACTGCTCTGGAACCAAGTAAGTTCTAAAAGATTAATGCTAATACATCTAATCTCTGCAGCCACTTGTTTTTAAACTTCGGGGTGAAGACCACCAGAGAATCCCTATGGTATAGGAACAGGCTATTCAGCCTAAACCGACTTTCCAAACAGCATCCCACCCAGGCCCACTTCTCACCATCTCTTCACTGACCCCTGACTGACCCTCACCATCTCCTCACTGACCCCTCACCGATCCTTCACTGACCCTTACTGACCCCTCACTGACCCCTCACTGACACTCACCGTCTTGTGACTGACACCTCACTAACTCCTCACTGACACTTATCATTTCCTCACTGACCCCTTACTGACCCCTCACTAACCCTTCGCCGACCCCTCACTGACTCTTCACCAACCCTTCACTGACCCCTCACTGACCCTCACCATCTCCTCAATGACCCCTCACAAACCCCTCACTGACCCCTCACTGACCCTTCACCAACCCCCGATTGACCCCTCACTGAACATCACCATCTCCTCACTGATCCCTCACTGACCGATCACTGACCCCTCACTGACCCCGCACTAACCCTCAATATCGCCTCACCTTCTCCTCACTGACCTCTCACTGACTGACCCCTCACCGACCCCTCATGACCCTCACCTTCTCCTCACTGTCTGTGCCATCTAAAATATCAAAGAGCCCAGTGCGGGCTGTGTGACAAGTGTTTCTCTGGACTCCTTCCCCCCAGTAATCAGTATAACGTTGGTATGGTACAGGGCAACAAAACCCAGACTGACATTCACTGACACGTTCTACCCCACCCCCCTCAGATATTCCCTTTCCATTTCTGATCACCCCAGGTTCTATTGATTCAGTCAAATCCTCACAGCGTCTTTGACATGCGGGTTGTGGCTGACGGTTCCACGACACAGTGTGAAGATTGTGGGACTGACTGCAGGCAGTGCCTCAGAACACAGCTCTCCACATATTCACATTCAATTAACGACTGCACACATTCAATGGGAGGCCTTTAATCTTTCATTTTACCAATTGCTGGTGATTAGTGCAGCCACATCTCACACCAAGACAGCATTCAGATAATATATGAACTGATTAAAATTGTCAAATTACTCTGAATAATTCTATTTTTCATTCCTAAGTAACACTTGGATGGGATTATAAAACTTCATTTAGACCCCGTCACCATGGATTGTCAGTGGTGGGAAATAAATTAGGGGGGAAACTGGAACTATGCTCCTGCAGACCGGCAGTCAGCTCTAACTGCTGTGTAAGTGTTCTCTCAAAACTGGTGAGGGCATCATTCAGCTCATCGGTATCTGGTAAATGGCTAAATTATGGAAATAATTATGTCTGCCTTTGAAATTTGTTTCTTCTCTCAGTGCAGCTGCTATACGTTGAGCTCGGAGTCACAGCCTGCTAACAGCATAGACGGAGGCCATTCGCTCCATCGTCTCAGTACCTGCTCACCGCAAAACAAACTCAGCAATTCCCGTACTCTGACTTTTCCCTTTGCTCTGTAATTTTTTTTAGATTTTTCTTTTGTTGATTGTCCAGTTCTCTTTCGAATTGAGTCTGCATTCTCCATGCACCGAGACTTTGCCTTCCAGACTCTGACCTCTCACTGTGTAAGTAAATTCTTCCTCAAGTCTAGAATTCTAGAATCACAGAATCATAGGATTATAGAATGGTTGAACTATAGAATTACAGAATCATAGAACTATATAATTACAGAATCACAGAATTATAGAATTACAGAATCATAGAATGATAGAATCATAGAATCAAACAATCTTGGAATTATAGAATCACAGAATCATAGAAGCACAGAATCATTGAATTGTAAAATCACAGCATCTTAGAATTATAGAATTACAGAATCACAGAATCATAGACTCATAAAATCACAGAATTGTAGAATGATAGAATCACACAATTGTGCAATTATAGAATCACAGAATCATAAAATTACAGAATGATAGAATCATATAATCACAGAATTATTGAATTGTATTATCATGAATGATAGAATCACAGAAGTACAGAATCATGGAATCACAGAATCATTGAATTGTATAATCACAGAATCTTAAAATTATAGAATTACAGAATCATAGATTCTGAAAATTATAGAATCAGAAAATCATGGAATCTTTCTTTGTTTGGGCTTGACCTTCGATCAATGTCCTCTGCATCTCGATTCTTTCGCTAATGGGAACAGCTTTTCTACATCGAAATAATTTTGAAAACTTCTTTCCTCACCTGCTCTTCTCAAGGGAAAACAATCCCAACTTCTCCCATCTATCCTCACTCCTGTCACTCCTCCTTCCCGGAAACAGTCTCATAAACCTCTTAGGTACGCTCTCCAATGCCTTCACATCCAAATTGAAATGCAGAGCCCAGAATTGTATTCAACAATCCAGGACTGATCCAGCCAGACTTGACACAGATTGATCATGACTCCCTTGCTTGGAGAGAGCAGTAGGGTAGAGACATTTAGGTCTGAGGTAAGAAGACATTTCTTCACCCAAAGTGGGGTGAGCTCATAGCAGTTTCTGTCATAGAAAGTGGTTGTGGCCAAATGATTGAGTGTTTTCAAGAGGGAGTTAGATGTAGTTATAGAGTCATAGAGTCATACAGCATGGAAACAGACTCTTTAGTTAAACTAGTCCCATTTGTCTGCACTTGACCAATCTCCCGCCAAACCTTCCCTATTCATGTACCTAACCAAATGTCTTTCAAATGTTGTAACTGTCCACCACTTCCTCTGGCAGCTCATTCCGCGCACGAACCAACATCTGTGTAAAAACGTTGTCCCTCATGTCCTTCTTAAAACCTTCTCCTCCCACCTTAAAAATATGCCCCCTAGTTTTACAATCCTCTACCAAAGGGAAAAGCCACTTGCCATTCACCCTATCTGTACCCCTCATGATATAATAAACTTCTATAAGGTCACCCCTCAACCTTCTACCTTCTAATAAAAACAGCCCCAGCCTATCCAGCCTCTCCTGACAACTCAAGCCTTCCATTCCCATCAAGATCCTGGTAAATCCTTTCTGAACATTTTACTAAATATCTAAAAAAAATTATTTTTCTTCCAGGCATCTCCCACAACACAATATCTTCTCTGTTAATTAAGGTCAAGAATGGGTCTCAGCTCGGTCTCATCCACCCATCTGTTCCTCTTCTTTTATTTCTCTTTATCTTTCTCTTTGGGTCTTTTTTAGCTCCTCTTCTCTCTTCTTGACCTCTGACCTTGCAGCCTCCAACCTCCTGACCCTGGACCTCGCAAGCTTGTAACATCCCAGCCTCAGCTCAGGCCTGGTGTGTTATCAAAGAATCACAGAATTGTAGAATTGTAGAATTATAGAACACAGAATCTTGGCCCTGTGTGGAATTGAGTCAGGGCCCTGTGTGGAATTGAGTCAGGGCCCTGTGCGGAATTGAGTCAGGGACCGGTGCGGAATTGTGTCAGGGCCCTGTGTGGAATTGAGTCAGGGCCCTGTGCGGAATTGAGTCAGGGCCCGGTGCGGAATTGTGTCAGGGCCCGGAGTGGAATTGAGTCAGGGCCCGGTGCAGACTGGAATCAGGGCCCGATGGGGAATTGAGTCAGGGCCTAGTGCGGACTGGAGTCAGGGCCCGGTGCGGACTGGAATCAGGGCCCGGTGCGGACTGGAGTCAGGGCCTGGTGCAGACTGGAGTCAGGGCCCGGTGCGGACTGGAATCAGGGCCCGGAGCGGACTGGAATCAGGGCCCAGTGCAGAGTGGAATCAGGGCACAATGTGGACTGGAGTCAGGGCCCAGTGCAGAGTGGAGTCAGGGCCCAGTGTGGACTGGAGTCAGGGCCCGGTGCAGAGTGGAATCAGGGCCCAGTGTGGACTGGAGTCAGGGCCCGGTGCAGACTGGAGTCAAGGCCTGGTGTGGACTGGAGTCAGGGCCTGGTGTGGACTGCAGTCAGGGCCCGGTGCGGACTGTAATCAGGGCCCGGTGCGGACTGGAGTCAGGGCCCGGTGCCGACTGGAATCAGGGCCCGGTGCGGACTGGAGTCAGGGCCCGGTGTGGACTGGAGTCAGGGCCCGGTGTGGACTGGAGTCAGGACCCGGTGTGGACTGGAGTCAGGGCCTGGTGCGGCCTGGAGTCACGGTCCAGTACGGACTGGAGTCAGGGCGCAGTGCAGACTAGAGTCACGGTCCAGTGCGGACTGGAATCAGGGCCCGGTGCGGACTGCAGTCATTGCCCAGTGCGGACTGGAGTCAGGGCCCGGTGTGGATTGGCGTCAGGGCGCAGTGTGGGCTGGAGTCAGGGTCCAGTACGGACTGGAGTCAGGGCCCGGTGTGGACTGGAATCAGGGCCCGGTGCGGACTGGAGCCAGGGCCCGGTGCGGACTGGAATCAGGGCCCAGTGTGGACTGGAATCAGGGCCCGGTGCGGACTGGAATCAGGGCCCGGTGCGGACTGGAGTCAGGGCCCGGCGCGGACTGGAGTCAGGGGCCGGTGCGGACTGGAGTCAGGGCCCGGTGTGGACTGGAGTCAGGGCCCAGTGCAGAGTGGAATCAGGGCACAATGTGGACTGGAGTCAGGGCCCGGTGCGGACTGGAGTCAGGGCCCCGTGCAGAGTGGAATCAGGGCCCGGTGCGGACTGGAGTCAGGGCCCGGTGCAGACTGGAGTCAGGGTCCAGTGCGGACTGGAGTCAGGGCCCAGTGCAGACAGGAGTCAGGGCCCGGTGCAGACTGGAGTCAGGACTCGGTGTGGACTGGAATTAGGGCCCGGTGCGGACTGGAATCAGGGCCCGGTGCAGACAGGAGTCAGGGCCCGGTGCAGACTGGAGTCAGGACTCGGTGCGGACTGGAATCAGGACCCGGTGCAGACTGGAGTCAGGGCCCGGTGCGGACTGGAGTCAGGGTCCAGTGCGGACTGGAGTCAGGGCCTGGTGTGGACTGGAGTCAGGACTCGGTACAGAGTGGAGTCAGGGCCCGGTGCGGACTGGAGTCAGGGCCCGGTGCGGATGGAGTCAGGGCCCAGTGCGGACTGGAGTCAGGACTCGGTGTGGACTGGAGTCAGGACCCGGTGCGGACTGGAGTCAGGACTCGGTGCAGAGTGGAGTCAGGGCCCGGTGTGGACTGGAGTCAGGGCCCGGTGCGGACTGGAGTCAGGGCCCGGTGCAGACTGGAGTCCGGGCCCGGTGCGGACTGGAGTCAGGGCCCGGTGTGGACTGGAGTCAGGGCCTGGTGCGGACTGGAGTCAGGGCCCGGTGTGGACTGGAGTCAGGGCGCAGTGCAGACTGGAGTCCGGGCCCGGTGCAGACTGGAGTCAGGGCCCGGTGTGGACTGGAGTCCGGGCCCGGTGCGGACTGGAGTCAGGGCCCGGTGCGGACTGGAGTCAGGGCCCGGTGCAGAGTGGAGTCAGGGCCCGGTGTGGACTGGAGTCAGGACTCGGTACAGAGTGGAGTCAGGGCCCGGTGCGGACTGGAGTCAGGGCCGGTGTGGACTGGAATCAGGGCCCGGTGCGGACTAGAGTCAGGGCCCGGTGCAGACTGGAGTCAGGGTCCAGTGCGGACTGGAGTCAGGGCCTGGTGTGGACTGGAGTCAGGACTCGGTACAGAGTGGAGTCAGGGCCCGGTGCGGACTGGAGTCAGGGGCCGGTGCGGACTGGAATCAGGGCCCGGTGCGGACTAGAGTCAGGGCCCGGTGCAGACAGGAGTCAGGGCCCGGTGCAGACTGGAGTCAGGACTCGGTGCGGACTGGAGTCAGGGCCGGTGTGGACTGGAGTCAGGGCCCCGAACAGAGTGGAATCAGCGCCCAGTGTGGACTGGAGTCAGGGCCTGGTGCAGAGTGGAAGCAGGGCCCAGTGCAGAGTGGAGTCAGGGCCCGGTGCAGACTGGAGTCAGGGCCCGGTGCGGACTGGATTCAGGGCCCTGTGCGGACTGGAGTCAGGGGCCGGTGCGGACTGGAATCAGGGCCCGGTGCAGACAGGAGTCAGGGCCCAGTATGGACTGGAGTCAGGACTCGGTGCGGACTGGAGTCAGGGCCCGGTGCAGACTGGAGTCAGGGTCCAGTGCGGACTGGAGTCAGGGCCCAGTGCAGACAGGAGTCAGGGCCCGGTGCAGACTGGAGTCAGGACTCGGTGTGGACTGGAATTAGGGCCTGGTGCGGACTGGAATCAGGGCCCGGTGCAGACAGGAGTCAGGGCCCCGTGCAGAGTGGAATCAGGGCCCGGTGCGGACTGGAGTCAGGGCCCGGTGCAGACTGGAGTCAGGGTCCAGTGCGGACTGGAGTCAGGGCCCAGTGCAGACAGGAGTCAGGGCCCGGTGCAGACTGGAGTCAGGACTCGGTGTGGACTGGAATTAGGGCCTGGTGCGGACTGGAATCAGGGCCCGGTGCAGACAGGAGTCAGGGCCCGGTGCAGACTGGAGTCAGGACTCGGTGCGGACTGGAATCAGGACCCGGTGCGGACTGGAGTCAGGGCCCGGTGCGGACTGGAATCAGGGCCCGGTGCGGACTAGAGTCAGGGCCCGGTGTGGACTGGAGTCAGGACTCGTTACAGAGTGGAGTCAGGGCCCGGTGCGGACTGGAGTCAGGGGCCGGTGCGGACTGGAATCAGGGCCCGGTGCGGACTAGAGTCAGGGCCTGGTGCAGACTGGAGTCAGGGTCCAGTGCGGACTGGAGTCAGGGCCCGGTGCAGACAGGAGTCAGGGCCCGGTGCAGACTGGAGTCAGGACTCGGTGCGGACTGGAGTCAGGGCCAGTGTGGACTGGAGTCAGGGCCCCGTACAGAGTGGAATCAGGGCCCAGTGTGGACTGGAGTCAGGGCCTGGTGCAGAGTGGAAGCAGGGCCCAGCGCAGAGTGGAGTCAGGGCCCGGTGCAGACATGAGTCAGGGCCCGGTGCGGACTGGAGTCAGGGCCCGGTGCGGACTGGAGTCAGGGGCCGGTGCGGACTGGAATCAGTGCCCGGTGCAGACAGGAGTCAGGGCCCGGTGTGGACTGGAGTCAGGACTCGGTGCGGACTGGAGTCAGGGCCCGGTGTGGACTGGAGTCAGGGCCCCGTGCAGAGTGGAATCAGGGCCCGGTGCGGACTGGAGTCAGGGCCCGGTGCAGACTGGAGTCAGGGTCCAGTGCGGACTGGAGTCAGGGCCCAGTGCAGACAGGAGTCAGGGCCCGGTGCAGACTGGAGTCAGGACTCGGTGCGGACTGGAATCAGGGCCCGGTGCGGACTGGAATCAGGGCCCGGTGCAGACAGGAGTCAGGGCCCGGTGCAGACTGGAGTCAGGACTCGGTGCGGACTGGAATCAGGACCCGGTGCGGATGGAGTCAGGGTCCAGTGCGGACTGGAGTCAGGGTCCAGTGCGGACTGGAGTCAGGGCCCGGTGCAGACTGGAATCAGGGCCCGGTGCGGACTAGAGTCAGGGCCCGGTGCAGACTGGAGTCAGGGTCCGGTGCGGACTGGAGTCAGGGCCCGGTGCAGACAGGAGTCAGGGCCCGGTGCAGACTGGAGTCAGGAATCGGTGCAGACTGGAATCAGGGCCCGGTGCGGACTAGAGTCAGGGCCCGGTGCGGACTGGAGTCAGGGCCCGTTGCAGACAGGAGTCGGGGCCCGGTGCAGACTGGAATCAGGGCCCGGTGCGGACTGGAATCAGGGCCCGGTGCGGACTGGAGTCAGGACCCGGTGCAGACAGGAGTCAGGGCCCGGTGCAGACTGGAGTCAGGACTCGGTGCGGACTGGAATCAGGGCCCGGTGCGGACTGGAGTCAGGGCCCGGTGCGGACTGGAATCAGGGCCCGGTGCGGACTAGAGTCAGGGCCCGGTGCAGACTGGAGTCAGGGTCAAGTGCGGACTGGAGTCAGGGCCCGGTGCAGACAGGAGTCAGGGCCCGGTGCAGACTGGAGTCAGGACTCGGTGTGGACTGGAGTCAGGGCCGGTGTGGACTGGAGTCAGGGCCCCGTGCAGAGTGGAATCAGGACCCAGTGTGGACTGGAGTCAGGGCCTGGTGCAGAGTGGAAGCAGGGCCCAGTGCAGAGTGGAGTCAGGGCCCGGTGCAGACTGGAATCAGGGCCCGGTGCGGACTGGAGTCAGGGCCCGGCGCGGACTGGAGTCAGGGACCGGTGCGGACTGGAGTCAGGGTCCGGTGTGGACTGGAGTCAGGGCCCAGTGCAGAGTGGAATCAGGGCACAATGTGGACTGGAGTCAGGGCCCAGTGCAGAGTGGAATCAGGGCCCAGTGTGGACTGGAGTCAGGGCCCGGTGCAGAGTGGAATCAGGGCCCAGTGTGGGCTGGAGTCAGGGCCTGGTATGGACTGCAGTCAGGGCCCGGTGCGGACTGGAGTCAGGGCCCGGTGTGGACTGGAGTCAGGACTCGGTGTGGACTGGAGTCAGGGCCTGGTGCGGCCTGGAGTCACGGTCCAGTGCGGACTGGAATCAGGGCCCGGTGCGGACTGGAGTCATTGCCCAGTGCGGACTGGAGTCAGGGCCCGGTGTGGATTGGTGTCAGGGCGCAGTGTGGGCTGGAGTCAGGGTCCAGTACGGACTGGAGTCAGGGCTCGGTGTGGACTGGAATCAGGGTCCAGTGTGGACTGGAATCAGGGCCCGGTGCGGACTGGAATCAGGGCCCAGTGTGGACTGGAATCAGGGCCCGGTGCGGACTGGAGTCAGGGCCCGGTGCGGACTGGAGTCAGGGCCCGGTGCGGACTGGAGTCAGGACTCGGTGCAGAGTGGAGTCAGGGCCCGGTGTGGTCTGGAGTCAGGACTCGGTGCAGAGTGGAGTCAGGGCCCGGTGCGGACTGGAGTCAGGGCCCGGTGCGGACTGGAGTCAGGGCCCGGTGCGGACTGGAGTCAGGACTCGGTGTGGACTGGAGACAGGGCCCGGTTCAGACTGGAGTCAGGTTCCAGTGTAGACTGGAGACAGGGCCCGGTGCAGACTGGAGTCAGGTTCCAGTGTAGACTGGAGTCAGGGCCCGGTGTGGACTGGAGTCAGGTTCCAGTGTGGACTGGAGTCAGGGCCCGGTGTGGACTGGAGTCAGGTTCCAGTGTAGACTGGAGTCAGGGCCCGGTGTGGACTGGAGTCAGGGCCCGGTGTGGACTGGAGTCAGGGCCCGGTGCGGACTGGAGTCAGGGCCCGGTGTAGACTGGAGTCAGGGCCCGGTGTGGACTGGAGTCCGGGACCGGTGCAGACTGGAGTCAGGGGCCGGTGCGGACTGGAGTCTGGGCACGGTGCGGACTGGAGTCAGGGCCTGGTGCGGACTGGGGTCAGGGCCCGGTGTGGAATTGAGTCAGGGCCCGGTGCGGACTGGAGTCAGGGCCCGGTGCGGACTGGAGTCTGGGAACGGTGCGGACTGGAGTCAGTGCCTGGTGCGGACTGGGGTCAGGGCCCGGTGTGGAATTGAGTCAGGGCCCGGTGCGGACTGGAGTCAGGGCCCGGTGCGGACTGGAGTCAGGGCCCGGTGTGGAATTGAGTCAGGGCCTGGTGCGGACTGGAGTCAGGACTCGGTGCGGACTGGAGTCCGGGCCCAGTGCAGAGTGGAGTCTCGTTGCCAGCATAGACTGTTTTTATGAACTTATTTTCTCCATTTTATAATTTATTCCTAAAATCTGCAATGGCAGACCTTTTTACTTTTCTATTTTTCCTAGAACCATAACTGAAAAACCCGTACTTGGGAATGCCTATACCTCAGCTCATGCTGTAAGTGGCAACTTGTATCGTTTTCACTGTACTCTACATGTGACAATAAAGCTAATTCTAATCCAATGTCGAGATCCTGGAATGAATGAATGATTTTAGAGTGATTGATTTTATTGACACATGTATTTCACAGTAAGAAAACAATAAAATAAACTGAAGAGTTTTCATTTTTGCCTCAATCTGGCACCATTTTGAATAATTTAAGAATAAGGATGTTCAGTAGCAGCAGTGTGTGCTAACTACATGATGTACTGCAGAAAATCAGCAAAGATCCTCAGACAGCACCTTCCAAACGCACGACCACTTCCATCTAGAAGATGGAGATACATGGGAGCACCACCCCCTTCAAATTCCCCTCCAAGCCACTCACATTCCTGACTTGGAAATATATTAACATCCCTTCACTGCTGCTGGGTTAAAATCCTGGAATTCCCATCCTCGGGGCATTGTGGGTCTACCTGCAGCACATGGACTGCTGTGGTTCACGAAGCCAGCTCACGCCCACCTCAAGGGCAACTAGGGATGGACAATAAATGCTAGCCCAGTCAATGATGCCTACAAACTATGTGTGAACAGAAATTATCCCACCAAGTCCAACTGAAGTCAATAAATCTGCCAATCTCTATCTGTGACAAAGACCTGGATAAAGACTACGATAATCCTTGGATCACTGTTAAGGAAAACCCAACTGGATGACAGCAATATAAAATATGTCAACCTTTAGTTTACAGACCTCTACGTGACTCCTACCGCACACTGTGTGGGCATGAGGATACTGTGAGAGTGACAAACTATTGGCCATAGTTAATCAATAAAATCCAGCCAAAGTGCTCATAATTCCCAAGAGATAGATAAGAAGGTATAGGATTCTGGGCTTTCTCAGTAACAGTACAAAGACCGCAGACCCACAGAGGGTCTGATGCCACAGAAAGAGGGCATTCAGCTCATCGTGCCTTCATCAGCTCATTAAGTGAACATCATTACCTTGTGCTACTCTCCTGCTATTTCCCCATACTTTTATTCAATCACCCCCCAATGCTCTCTTGAATGCCTTCAGTTTGAACCTGCCTCCATCACTTCCGCCCACAATGCATTCCATACCCTAACTACTTGCTGCTTGAAAAATATTTTTCTCATATCACCCTTGCTTCTTTTGCAAATCACTCTATAATCTGTGTCCTCTCATTCTTGTTCCTCTTAAAGGTGGGCTCCTGGCTCTGTGCAGCCCACTCATAAGTTTGAAAAGCTCTCTCAGTTCACCCCTCAGCCCTTGTATCTCCCAGGAGAACAGTCCAAAATTCTTCAATGCATCCTCATCATTGCAAGTGTCTCTCCCAGGGAGCCATTCTTGCAAATCATTTCTGCATTCTCTTCCAAAGCATTCACACCTGCCCCATAATGTGGTGCCCAGAGCCAGACACAGTAGTCCATTGAAATCTAAAAAGGTGTTTTACCCAAGTTCAACACCACCTCCTCATTCATGTATCCATGCCCCTATTAGTACAGCCAAAGATACTGTAGGCTTTACTTAAATATTGAAACATAGAGTATAGCAGAGAGATGGCCATTCAGCCCTTTGAGCCTCCTCCACCATTCAATATGATCATGGCTGATGATCCAACTCCTCCCCCCTTCCCAGTTCCAACTCTTGTTTCTATGAAGGTGTTTGCAACCATCCATGCCAACAGCCGGACCTAGCCATGGTCTGCAGTCTCCGTCAACCTCACATTGGTCACCAAGAGGAACCATACTCTCACTGCCATTGCTTCCAGTCCCTGAGAGGAGTCCAGGAGGAACTGTATCCAGCGGCGCTACTGCCTCAGACCGCCATGAGACTGCCACCATTCTGCCTACAGCCTGCTCTTGCTGCTCGTTGAGTCATACGGTCATAAAGTCCTACAGCACAGATACCGGCCCCTTCGCCCAAACTGATTCACGCTGACCTAAAATGTCCGTCCACACTAACCCCATTTCCCTCCACTTGGCTCATGTCTGACCAATCCTTTCCTATCCACGTATTTGTCCAAATGCCTTTTAAATGTTATTAATGTATGGTAAAAACAAGGGCTGCAGATGCTGGAAACCAGAGTCTAGATTAGAGTGGTGCTGGAAAAGCACAGCAGGTCAGGCAGCATCCGAGGAGCAGGAAGATCGACGTTTTGGGCAAAAGCCCTTCATCAGGAACGCAGGCAGAGTGCCTGAAGAGTGGAGAGATAAATGAGAGGAGGGTGGGGGTGGGGAGAAAGTAGCATAGAGTACAATAGGTGAGTAGGGGAGGGGATGAAGGTGCTAGGTCAGAGAGGAGGGTGGAGTGGATAGGTAGAAAAGAAGATAGGCAGGTAGGACAAGTCATGGGGACAGTGCTGAGCTGGAAGTTTGGAACTGGGGTGAGGTGGGGGGAGGGGAAATGAGGAAACTGTTGAAGTCCACATTGATGCCCTGGGATTGAAGTGTTCTGAGGTGGAAGATGAGGTGTTCTTCCTCCAGGCGTCTGGTGGTGAGGGAGCGGCGGTGAAGGAGGCCCAGGACCTCCATGTCCTCATCAGAGTGGGAGGGGGAGTTGAAAAGTTGGGCCACGGGGCGGTGTGGTTGATTGTTGCGGGTGTCCGGGAGATGTTCCCTAAAGCGCTCTGCTAGGGGGCGTCCAGTCTCCCTAATGTTATTAATGTACCTGCTGTTATGACACGGGGTAAACCCCACTGCTAATTTAAACCAACCACGCAGAAAAGATTCACCTCATGCTGTAATCTGTTAAAATTCAGTCACTGTTTAATGTACAAATTAACAACTTTATTCTTTAAGTTCAACAGAGAATATTAAAACCAACAATGAATTGCAACTCCTTTCTCTTAAACCTATCTTTTACCTCCCCCTCTACAAACTAGTCTGAAAAAAAATCCCGATTAAGATTTGCAAAAGAAATTAATCACATTTCACAACCAGTCAGCTTTGCTGGGTCTCCTTTGTAGACTTTTCTCTGTAGATTCTCTCTAGGTCAGCCTCAATGTTCTGCTGCACAAGCTCCCCATAGACAGGTACCTTTCAGAGAGCTCTTCCGCTAGCAGTCTACACTTGTTGGCCTTTGGCAGTTTTCCCCCTAACTGTTCAAAATGTCTGGTTTTGTATCCCAGAACATTGGATCGTTTAATTGGTTTTAATATTATCAAAATGCTAAATTCAAATTTGATTGGACTTTGGTATCTTGGGGCACAATTTAAACTGATTGGTCAAATTTGAATTTGTTTTTGTATCATAGCAACCCAGCTGCTGCTATTTGTTTTGACCAAGTGTTACATTGTTACCTTGTTCAGGACTCTCTGTGCTTTGTCAGTCCATGCTAGCGTTTCAACTCTGTTAAAAGTACAGTACACCTCTACCCCTTCATAACATCTCACACCTTAAGAAAAAAATTAACCATCATATATTTTTTTCCATCCTTTAACCACAATTAGAATTTAATTTAAGTTCATATTAACTTCTTCCCACATAGATATAACATTGAATAGATACCCGGCTTATCTCTTTATCAGTTAAGCCTGCGATTACATTCTTACGACCCTCAACATGTATGGTATGTAAATTAAATGTCTGTAACCTAAGACTTTAATGAAATAGTCACATATTCTTGTCTTTAAAGACACAACTATCTCTGACACTTTGTTCGTGACATACACTTTAAAAGGTTCTAAGGCAGTACCCAACAGTTTGTTTTCGACTGTGGAGCATTTCCTCTGGTGGATGTTGACTTTCTATGAAAAGTAACTAACTGGCAGTTCAATCCCATCCTCATCTTCCTGTAGGAGTACAGCTCCAACTCCTATGTCACTAGCATCGATGGCAACTTTGAAAGGTTTTGAAAAGTTTGGTGTAGCTAAAACTGGTGCGGTGATTAATATTGCTTTCAAATGGTCGAATGCCTCTTGGCATTGTTCTGTCCACCGAAACTTTGTGTTCTTCTTCAGCAAATCGGTTAACGGTGCCACTACTCTGCTGAAGTTTGAACAAATATCCAATAGAATCCACTGAGTCCTCAGAATCAACGCAATTCTTTCTTCGAGGTTGGTCATAGAAATTCCTTGACGGCCTTTGTCTTTGCGTTCCATGGGGTCAACCTTCCATGACCGACGTTATGTCCCAAGAACGTCACCTCTGCTTCCACAAATTCAGTTTTGTCTAAGTTTATCACCAGTTTTGCTTCTCGTAGTCGTTCAAAGAGCTCTGCCAACTGTACCCTGTGATCTTTCCAGGACTTATTGAAGATCGCTACATCGTCCAAATAGACTGTACAGTTTGTTAACTCAGCCACAACTCTATTCATGAGCCTTTGGAATGTGACGGGTGTGTTCTTCATTCCAAAGGACATCACTTTAAACTGATAGAGCCCATTTGGGGTTACAAACGCAGAAATTTCTTTTGCCGTCTCTGATAAAGGTACCTGCTAGGAACCACGCATTGACTTGGTGATGTAACTGGCTTGTCCGACTTTATCGATACAGTCTTTGAGTTGGATATGAGTCCGATTTTGTGATGGCACTGACCTTCCAATAGTCCATGCAGAATCGTTGAGTCCCATCTGGTTTGGGAACTAAGACAATCGGCAAATTCCACTCAGTCTGACTTTGTTCGATGATGTCCTCGTCGAGCGTGGCCCTCACCTCCATCTGAACCTGTCTGACTTTGAAAGGATTACGCCGATAGGGGTGTTGTTTTATCAGAGCAGTATTTCCTACGTCTACTTCATGTACAATAGCATTAATCCTCCCCATCTGATTCTTACATATGTCCTTATTCTGCAGTAACAAATCTTTCATCTGCGCTCTATGCTCCTGAGACAGTTAGCTTACTAAACTATCCCACTCCTCAAGGACTTCTTCATTTGTTAATCTATTTTGAGGCACATCAAAATCCATATCATCTGGGTTTGATTCCTCACTCTACAGGGCAGTAACTAACACCTATTTCTCCAGTTCTTTCTCTCTAGTATAATACATTTTCAACGTGTTCACATGACATATCCAATACAGTTTTTTTCTATCTGGCATCTTTACTAGATAGTTCACCTGACTCAACTTTTTCTCAGTTTGATAGGGACCACTAAATCTGGCTTTGAAGGGATCGCCTATCACTGGTAACAAGACTAATGCATTATCCACTCAGGAAAATGTCCAAGTCTCAGAGCTTTTATCTGCCACCTGCTTCATTCTATGCTGTGCCCTCTTTAGGCGCTGTTTAGCTAACTCACCAATTGATTTAATTTCTCCCTCGCCTCCAATACATAATCTAAGTGTTAGATCTCAGATTTTGGTTCTGTCAATTTTTCTTTAATTAATTTCAAAGAGATTCTCACTTCATTCCCGAATATTAACTTGAAGGGAGTGAACTAAGTAGATTCATTTGGGTCATGTCTAATAGCAAACAATACAAGTGGGATACTTTTATCCCAACCATTCAGGTAATCCTGACAGTACGCTCTCAACATGGTCTTCAAGGTCTGATGTCATTCTTATAACCCTCCCTGGGATTCAGGATGATATGCACTGGATTTAATGTGCTATATACCTAAGCTATCCATAACCTCCTTAAACAGACTAATAGTAAAATTGGATCCTTGGTCCATCTGAATCTCTCTGGGTAGCCCATACTACATGAAGAAAGCTACTAACTCCTCTCCCACCACTTTGTGCCTTGATACTCCATAATGGAATTGCCTCCGGAAATCCAGTGGACATATCCATTATGGTTAATAAGTACTGGCTCCCAGGGACCTACACAATCAATGATACCCCACATGAAAGGTTCTTCCAAATGTGGGAATTGGCCACAAAGGGGCTGGTTTTATTACTGCCTGTGGTTTACCTACCATTTGGCATGTATGACACATACGTCTAAAGTTAACCACATCCTGGTGCATTCCAGGCCAATAAAAATGCTTTTGTACCTTAGCCTAAGTCTTCAATACCCCTAGGTGACCTCCTACAGGTAGTTCATCTGCTACCAGTAACATCTCCTGTCTGTATGTTACTGGCAACACAGTCTGGTGCACTTCAGCCCGTTTCTCCTCTGCACTAACCTGCTGTGGTCTCCATTTCCGTTTTATCTTTCAGATAATAGCCCTCCAGAATATTCTCTGCCTCCTTTTAGGAGTATGCATCCACATATATATCTTTTATCGCCTTGTCTTGCTGTTGCAAGTCCCTTAGCCTTTCAGGACTAAGCATTTCTGCCCGACCCTCTGCCTGTTCAGGGTTTTCCTGCACCATTACATCAAACAGGGTGTCCACTAGCTGAACCTCACTCCTTCATCTTTCTCTTTAGCTTTTGCTTCGTGCTGTAAC
The DNA here is from genome assembly GCF_020745735.1 of Hemiscyllium ocellatum. Taxonomy (NCBI): domain Eukaryota; kingdom Metazoa; phylum Chordata; class Chondrichthyes; order Orectolobiformes; family Hemiscylliidae; genus Hemiscyllium; species Hemiscyllium ocellatum. The sequence goes on from NC_083442.1 coordinate 16,662,077, forward strand.
TTATGGTAGTGGGATCTAGTTACTAGAGCGGGAAAACGTGTTGCTGGAAAAGCGCAGCAGGTCAGGCAGCATCCAAGGAGCAGGAGAACCGACGTTTCGGGCATGAGCCCTTCTTCAGGAATGAAGAAGGGCTTATGCCCGAAACATCAATTCTCTTGTTCCTTAGATGCTGCCTGACCTGCTGCGCTTTTCCAGCAACACATTTTTCAGCTCTGATCTCCAGCATCTGCAGTCCTCACTTTCTCCTTGGATCTAGTTACTATACAGTCTGGGAAAATACCCAGATATTTCTGTTTAACTCCTCAGTTTCTTGGTCTTCCTTGGGCTTCTCCACAACAAGGGATGTCACTCACGCCTCGGACCGTGCTGAATCATTCCTAAGGACAAATTCCTGGAACCGACCCTCTGTCAATCACTCCCACTGTAACTTCCCCAGTCTTGAGTTGGCACTCCAATCTGATCTTACTTCGGGGGACGCTAAATTTCTGTCCATATCTCCCACAAATTACTACACTCTCAGGAAACTGATCAGAAAGAATGCATATTTGCTCATCCCTTACTATCAGCGACTGGTTAGATTCTGTATCTTTCAAAGTCATCACTTGTTGTCCTTCTCCCCTTGTTCTCTCTGAGAAAACTTTAACCACAGAGGTGAATTCTTTATAGAGACCAGGTACTAACTCCATACCCAGCCCCTGCCTGGGCTGTGCACTCTCCTGCAGCTCCTCGACTCTACTTGGGGTCTCCTTTACTACCTTCACTAATAACACTCTCTTAGCCTCTTTTACCACATCTTTTCCCACAATGCCTTTCTTTAATGACCAGCACTGTGACTTTATGTGTCCCACTTTATCACAGTGGACACATCTGAGGCCTTTCACCTCCTTTCCGCCCTCGCGGGCTTCTTTTTTATCCTGTGGTAAACAATTACCAGTGCTCTCTACTCTAGTTTCGTGGTGTTGGATCTCCCCTTCTCCCAACTTTTATCCCTCTCAGGACGAAATTCTGGCTGGAAGCTTGTCTTATGCACCAACATGTATTCAACTGCTAATTCTGTTGCCCTTCTCACTCCCTGAACGTTCTGTTCCTCCACATCTAGAAGGAGTTGAGGTTCAGAATTCTTACCATCTCTGGAAGAGAGGTTTTAAACTCCTCCAGCAAAATAATTTCTTAGAGCCTTATGGATCCTATCTACCTTTAAAGCACACACCCATCGATCAAAATGACTCTGTTTAATTCTTTCGAACTCAATATAAGTCTGACCTGGTTCCTTCTTTGTGTTTCTGAATCATTCTCCATACGCTTCTGGGTACCAATTCGTAAGCACTTAAAATAGCCAGTTTAACCTCTTCATAACCCCTTGACACCCCCATCTGACAGCACAGCAAACACCTCACTAGCTCTGCCTACCAGTTGAGTTCTGAACCAGCTTTACCCATAAATCCTCGGACCACTCCATCTGCCTCGCCAAATTTTCAAATGAAATAAAGAAGGCTCCAACATCTGTCTCATCAAAATGTGACAGAGTTTTGACATATTTGCATATATCACTAGCTTCTCTTTTAATCTCCATCCTGTTGGCTTTACTGACTAAGTCGCAATTTCTGAAATTCAAGTTCTCTCTCTTTTTGTTCGGCTAAGAACCTTCTTTCTCTTTCTCTTTCCTCTCTCTCTTTGTTGATCTTCTAACTTCATTTTCCTCAATTGTAATTTCAGATTTTGTACTTCCACTGCACTTGACTGTTTCTTTGACACCTCAAAGTGTTTGAGTAACTTCCTTACAATTTCAGCTTTACTTTTGTCCTTGATTAAACCTAAATCTAAGGTTCTTTGCTAATTCTAAAATGATGGCCTTTTTCTTTCCTTCTAAACTTTCTTAGCAAATTTGAGAATCATCTTCAAATCCCAGATCCTCTAGAGCAATTTTAAGGGCCCTTTAAAATTTCTCTCACTTTTATTTCAACTAACCACACATCACCGAAATTAAATAAATTGTCTCATCCACGTTTTAGTTAAAGACCTAGGACATTATTCCGCAAGTGTTTAAATCTACTGGGCTTTTTCATACCCCACATCTATTCAAATCTGTCTAAACCTGCTCAAATCGTGGATGGAAGCCCCCAAGCTGTTACAACACTTGGTAAACCTCTCTGCTAATTCACACTAGCCACACAGAAAAATCTTCACCCCGTGCTGTAATCTGTTAAAATTCAAGAGGCAAAGAACTATCCCAGAGGTAAATATTTAAAGGATAAATTAACAACTTTATTCTTTAAGTCCAACTAGAATATTAAAACCAATAACTATCTACAACTCCTTTCTCTTCAACTATATTTTACCTCCCATTCTAAATACCAGTCTGGTAAAAGAAAACCAATTAAGATTTACAAATAAAAATCAATCACCTTTCAAAACCAGTCAGCTTTGCTGAGTCTCCTTTGTAGACTTTCCTCTGTAGATTCTCTCTAGGTCAGCCTCGATGTTCTGCTGCACAAGCTCCCCACAGACAGGTACCTTTCAGAGAGCTCTTCCGCTAGCAGTCTACATTTGTTGGTCTTTGGCAGTTCTCTCCCTAACTGTTCAAAATGTCTGGTTAATACCCCAGAGCATTGGATCATTTCATTGGGTTTAATATCATCAAAATGCTAAATTCAAATTTGATTGGATTTTGGTATATTAGGGCATAACTTAAACTGATTGGCCGAATTTGAACTTGTTTTTTTATCATGGCAGCCTAGCTGCTGCTACTTGTTTTGACCAAGTGTTGCATTGTTACCTTGTTCAGGACTCTCTGTGATTTGTCAGTCCACACTAGTTTTTCAACTCTCTTGAAGGTACAATACACCTCTACACCTTCGTAACAACCACCTCACCCACTTCCGTTGACAGCTCATTCCATATGCATGCCATCTTCTGTGTAAAAAAGTTGCCCTCAGGTTCCCTTTTATTCTTTCCCCTCTAACCTTATACTGATGCCCTCTAGCCCTTGATTCCCCAAACCTGGGAAAAAGACTGAGTGCATTCACCCTATCCATGCCTCCCATGATCTTATACACTTCCATAAGATTCCCTCTCAATCTCCTTCGCTCTAAAGAAAATATTCCTAGCTTGGCCGACCTATCCCTCTAACTCTAGACTGTTGAGTCCTGGCGACATCCTTGCAAATTTCTTCTGCACTCTTTCCAGTTTAATGACATAAGATTATATTTGTCAAGATGGTGGTGGCGGGTTAGTGGACAGGCAGGAGGCTGGGAGAACACAGCAAACCAGGCAGCATCAGGAGGTGGAGAAGTCGATGTTTCGGGTGTAGCCCTCCTTCAGGATGAAACATCAACCTGTCCACCTCCTGATGCTGCCTGGCTTGCTGTGTTCTCCCAGCCTCCTGCCTGTCTAATTTGGATTCCAGCATCTGCAGTTTGTTTTGTTTCTCTAATAGTGGCAGACAGCAGGCTGCACGCTGACTTCTGAGCCTGGGGTTAGTCAGTTCGCGTCTGCATTCTTCCCTGTTTTTTTTCTCTTTTAGTTCACGTTTTTCTTTGCTTTAAAGCCTTTTGCAACGGGTTAATCAGCGGCTTCGGTACAGCCGCGAGAGCCGACTGTGGGCGGAGTGGCAGCAGCCTCATGGAGGCCTGAGGTGGTGGCGCCGGCAGCCAGGGTTCCTCCTGGACTCCTCTCAGCGATTGGAGAGGATGGCAGCAAGAACATGGTTCCTCTCGGTGGTCGATGTGAGACTCGCAGGCTGACAAGGACTGTAGGCCACAGCTAGGCCCAAGTGCCTGCGTTGGTGGTTCCAAACACCTTTATGGAGGTTAGAGTTAGACTTTAACATCTGGACATTTTTCTTACCTTTTGGGTTTCTTTTATTTTTGCTGCTTTTTTTTGCACCAAGCTGACATTGGAGAATTGTGACTTCACTGTAATTGTGTATTGCTATACTTGTGACAAAAAAAATCTAATTCTAATTATAATTCTAATACCTTTGATCCCTTTAGCCCTAAGACATTCCGGTTTCGATTTTTCAGAAAGACTATACGTGCCATGGTGGTTGCCTCGTAACTGCCCACAGAAACCTCCCTTCCCATCACCCAACTCCCTTCTCAGCCCTTCCCCCTCCCTTCCACTGCTCCCGGCCACCAACTGGATTCATTCCTCCCATTGACCAACCAGGTCGTATCTTCTACCTCACCTATCCCTATTTCCCTACCCTAGCCCGACCATCTGCAGCTCCCCCGACATCCAACCCCAGTCCTGAAGAAGGGTTGCACCCAAAATGTCGACTTCTCCACCTCCTGATGCTGCCTGGCTTGCTGTGCTCTCCCAGCCTCCCGCCTGTCTACTTTGGATTCCAGCATCTGCAATTTGTTTGTCTCTAACCCTGAAATGGTCCAGCAGGCCATCAGGTTTGCAGAGCCAATGGGAAATTACATTCTCAAGATTTCGAATACAGTGAGGTAATAGACCGCCACTGAGCTCAAAATCGTTTGGGACGTGCTTATCTGCACTCAGTGATATACCGCACAGGCCTGGTCAACAGGTCAATCTGCTAGCTGCAATCCATCAGCACCTGCAAACATGTTGGCACGTTATCAGTTGGTCTCCCGGGGAGAGAAAATGCAGCAGTCCAGATACATGGTGTGGGACTGGTACAGCTCAGAGCAGGACAGTCTCTCTGGGGCATGGTGTGGGGCTGGTATAGCCCAGAGCAGGACAGTCTCTCGGGGAATGGTGTAGGGCTGGTATAGTCCAGAGCAGGACAGTCTCTCTGGAGCATGGTGTGGGACTGGTATAGCCCTGAGCAGGACAGTCTCTCTGGGACATGGTGTGGGGTTGGTATAGCTCAGCGCAAGACAGTCTCTCTGGGACATGGCGTGGGGCTGGTGTAGTCCTGAGCAGGACAGTCTCTCTGGGACATGGTGTGGGGCTGGTATAGTCCAGAGCAGGACAATCTCTCTCTGGGGCATGGTGTGGGGCTGGTATAGTCCGCAGCAGGACAGTCTCTCTGGGGCATGGTGCAGCAGCAGAGAAAGAAAACCTGGATCCTCTTTCAGTTATTTTTCTTTTAATTTTATCCTAAGCTAATGTAAATGGCGCCTATGTACAGATGTCGGTGCACACTTTGCACTGTACTTTATATCGACTACACGTGACAATAAAGGATATTCTAATTCTAATGTGATATCAGGGTCCTGAAACATCATCATCGACGTTGCATTGAAGAAGCTCACACATCAGAGTGGGGTGGGGGGTGTGCGGGGTGGGCAGGGAGAGGACAAAAGAACAAACATGAAGATTCTGCTAGACCCAGCCAGGACAATACAGAGGCTGGCATCATCTCACACTGGCTGAGAACGATGGGTCACCCTCATCCAGGTGCTCAACTCTGTGTGCTCACTAAAACAGACACATAAGAGAACACTTCAGAGACAATCCAAATGTTAATATCCATCCACAGGATGGGGGCCAGTATTTATTACCCATTCCGGAAGGCAGTAAGATTGAACCACATTGCTTTGGGTCTGGAGTCATGTGTACACCAGACCAGGTAAGGATGGCAGTTTCCATCCCTGAAGGACATTAGTGAACCTGTTGGGCTTTTCCAACAGTTGACAATGGATCTTTGGTCATCACTAGGCTCTTGATTCCTGATCTGTATTGAATTCAAGATCCACTACCTGCCATGGGGATTCAAACCTGAGTCCCCAGAGCATTACTGGGGTCTTTGGGTTAACAGGTCACTGTCTGCCCTGTGAACGAAAGTCTGTTCTGTTAAGGTCAACTACAAGGTGAATCATGAGCGAGATGGATGGCAAGCATGGTGTCAAGAGCTTTTGATTAACAAGAGCTGGAAAGATTGGATAGTCTTTTGATCAGATGAGGCTGATGGGAAACCAAACTGACCAGAAAGAAACGATGAGGGGACTAATGACAATGGATAAGAAACCTTATGTCTCTTCATTGAGGGTTCCTGATCCAGGGGGTATTGACTTAGAGTCTGAAGCTGAAGGGTTAGAGAATAATTTTTCTCACAGAATGTGACGAGAGTTTGTAAACGTTTCGAATCCTGTTTGGCTGTGTGATTTACCAGCACTGACTCAGTGAGAGTTTGTGGGATATCAGAACTGGTTCAGTGAGTATGTGTTTGTAGGATGGGGACAGGTAAGTCAACAGCAATTCTGGTCTCCTTCCTACAGGACCCGATGTTGTGAAACTTGAAAGGGTTCAGAAAAGGGTTTACAAGGATGTTGCCAGGGTTGGAGGATTTGAGCGATAGGAAGAGGTTGAATAGGCTGGAGCTGTTTTCCCTGGAGCGTCAGAGGCTGAGGGGTGACCTTATAAAGGTTCATAAAATCTTGAGGGGCATGGATAGGGTAAATAGAAAAGGTAGTTTCCTTGGGGGTGGGGGAGTCCAGAACTAGAGGGCATAGGTTTAGGGTGAGAGGGGGAAAGATATAAAAGAGACCTAAGGGGCAACATTTTCACACAGAGGGTGGTACGTGTATGGAATGAGCTGCCAGAGGAAGTGTTGAGGATAGTATGATTGCAGCATTTAAAAGGCATCTGGTTGGGTATATGAATAGGAAGGGTTTAGAGTGACACGGGCCAAGTACTGGCAAATGGGACTAGATTAGGTTAGAATATCTGGTTGGCATGGACAAGTTGGATCAAAAGGTCTGTTTCCGTGCTGCGCATCTCAATGACTCTATGACTAACGCAGTGGTATCAGCAGTGGCTCAATGAGTGTGTTGTGGAGGGATATTTCAGTGCTAGTACAGTCCTTTTCTCTTGACGATCATCTGTTGCTCCATTTTCCTGTTTTCCATTGCTCGGAAATGGGAAGTCAGTCCCGGTTTAAAAAGACATCAGTTTTTAATGTCACCATCAATCAGCCAGCACTCGGCAGTGATGTGATGTTTCCCCCATTGCAATGAATCGTACCAGGGTCAGTAATCTGAAGTCTCACACGAAAACACAAACATGGCCTGCAGGAGTTCAGCATCTCCCAGCTGTTCAATTCCATATGGACTCAGTGAAGTGCAGAGAGAACACACGTTTTCTTGTCATCACCGTCTTGTCCTTTCCTGCCAGTTGGGAGCGACAATGCGGGATTACAAAATCCTGAGTTGCCTGTGTAAAGTACAGTCTGTTGCAGACCAGTCGACTGTGTTATACACCTAAAAAATACAGGAAGAACATATGGAAATAATGCTTTAACTGTGCAAATTGAACTCCTGTTCAGCGACATGGTGGCTCAGTGGTTAGCACTGCTGCCTCACAGAGCCAACCACCCAGGTTCGATTCCAGCCTCGGGTGACTGTCTGTGTGGAGTTTGCACATTCTCCCCGTGTCTGTGAGGGTTTGCTCCGGGTGCTCCCACAGTCCAAAGATGTGCAGGTTCTGTTGACTTGCCCATAGTGTTCAGTGATGTGCAGGTTAGGTGCATCAGTCAGGAAAAATGCTGAGTAATAGGGTTGGGGAATGGTCTGGATGGGAGGGTTGGTGTGGACTTGTTGAACCAAATGGCATGTTCCCACACTGTAGGGATTCCACGGTGTTTCTATGGTGAAGCTACACAGGAAAGAACTTGGATGGGGAAATAAGCACTGGTCAGTATCAGTGGTCAGGCTGAGCCACTGATCTCTCTCTGTCCCTGGGCTGAGTTGTGGATCTAGTTCTGGTGTTATATCTGGTTCTGGGGCTGGGTCCTGGTCTGTGTTTGGGCATTGGACACAATGTGTGCCTGTGACTGGAGTTAGTCCTGCATTATTGGCTGGGCCTGGGTCCATAGATGGAATTGAGTGTGTATAGAGTCACAGAGTCATATAGCACAGAAACAGACCCTTCAATCCAACCAGTCCACACTGACCATAATCCCAAACTAGTCCCACCTGCCTGCGCTTGACCCATATCCCTCTAAATCTTTCCTATTCATGCCCTTATCCAAATGTCTTTTAAGCATTGTAACTGTACCCACATCCAACACTTCCTCCGGACGTTCATTCCACACATGAACCACTGGAGGGGGGGAGGAAGAGAGTGAGCTCAGTGTGGGGGGTGGGGAGAGAGTGAGCTCAGTGTTGGGGGGGGCAGAGAGTGAGCTCAGTGTTGGGGGGGGGGGAGGGGAGAGTGAGCCCAGTGTGGGGGAGGGGGGAGAGAGTGTGTGCCCAGTGTGTGGGGTGGGGGTGGGGAGAGTGTGTGCCCAGTGTTGGGGGGGAGAGAGTGAGCTCAGTGTGCATGGGGGGGAGAGAGAGAGTGAGCCCAGTGTGAGGGGGGGGAGAGTGATGTATAAAGTTATGAGGGGCATAGAGCAGGGAGAAAGCTTTACCTTTGATGGAGGGATCAATGCCCAGGAGGGAGAGGTTTAAGGAAAGGGGCAGGAGGTTCAGAAGAGAGAGAGTGGTGGGAATCGGAAATTGACTGCCTGTAAGGGTGGGAGAGGCAGAAACTCTCAAAACATTGAAGAAGTATTTAGACATGCACATACAATGTCAAAGCATGCAAGGCTGTGGTGGGAAGTGTTGGAAAATGGGATTAGAAATGTGAGGTAGTTGTTTTTGACTGGCACAAACTCAATGGGCTGAAGGGCCTTTTTCTGTGCTGTAGACATCTATGACACTACTATTCCGCTAATCATTGTCTCTCTGCAAACTTGAGGAGGAGTCACTTAGGTATCCGGGATTAGAACCTTGCCATTTCTTTGTAAACAGAGTGGGATTGCTGAAGCTAAAGGAAATGGTTGGGTTTTGATATCCTGGGAGGTCACTGAACTTTTCAATGTAAGGGAGACTGAAATAATTCTACAAAGGCCATTAACCCTTCACCTTTTATATACATGTGCACAGTACATGGCACTGACCCAGCTAGCTCAGAGCCAGGTCCTAGAATGATCAGAACTCCTGACACTACTGGTTATATTTTATTTCTTTTGAGATTCTCATCACCTGGTTCTATTTACTTTTTCCCTATACTGCTGCCATACAGCAGCAAGGCTTACATTCCTCAGCACAAGTGTGTGTGTGTGTGTGTGGGTGTGTGTGTGCGCGCGCGCCTGTGTGTGTGCGCCTGTGTGTGCGCGCCTGTGTGTGTGTGTGTGTGTGTGTGTGTTTCTGTGGGAGTGTGTCTGTCTGTGTGTGTTTTTCTGTGGAGGTGTGTGTGCCTCTGTGTGCATGTGTGTATGTGTGTGTGTTTCTGTGGGACTGTGTCTGTCTGCATGTGTTTTTCTGTGGAGGTGTGTGTGTCTGTGTGTGTGCGCCTGTGAGTGTGTGTGTGTGCCTCTGTGTGAGTGTGTGTGTGTGTGTGAGTGTGTGTGAGCCTCTGAATGTGTCTGAGTGTGTGTGTATGTAGGTGTGTGTGTGTGTGTGTGTGTGTGTGAAGATGTAAGTTGCAGTGAAAACACCAAATGAAATTAACTTTATTAATATTCCCTCACAGGAAAGATACCCACTTGAACCAGTGACAGGCAAAAACCCAGAGCGAGCAATGCTTAAGTGAAAAAGGTGAAGGGGAGGGTAGGAACTATATCCAAATAGAATTGGAGGGGGAATAAAGCACTCCAGTCCCTGCAGTGCCTACCTCTCCTTAAAGAGGTTAAGTATAGTGGTAGACACCGCGTGCTCCATTTCCAGGGACAGCCGAGTCCGAACATAATCGTGGAAACACTCCTGTTCATTTTTAATTTTATTAACCAGTACAAATTACACACAATGAACAGCTGTATGCAAGAAACAGCAGTTTACAGGGGAAGGGGCAGCGAAGCCAGACCCCCAAACCCCACCACACAACCAGTTCGCAGGGAAAAGAGGACAAACCTCAAATCCCACCTTATCGTATCGAAAAGGGAACAGTAGACACAATCACATACAAACAGTCTGATAAACCGAGCAATAAAGCAATGCATATAACACAGACACCCCTGGCAACTCAGCAAGACACCCGTCCCTCCCACCTCCCAGCCACTCAAAGGCAGCTCATCACTTTTGGCTACATGCCTGTTTCTGTCTGTCAGCCAGGGCTCCCTTATTGGGCCAGATTAACAGCCCCAATCAGAAAACTCATATTCTATGAGGTCCACCTGGCTGATCTCGTTGCAATCACTAGATGGGACAAGTGTAGGTGACCAATCCACTCAGAGGAAGTGCCTCCATTTTCTACAGGAAGTCTGTAACGAGCCAGAACTCAATGAGATTTCCTGATCTTTGGGAAACTCAACCAATAAAAGAAGAGAAAGGCCAGAGCTGTCAGGTTAGTGTACTTATCATGCTAATTGATGGCTAGGTATTAAAGGAATGTATTGCCCAATTTTATGTGATTGGACCACCTTGTATTGCAAGTCCCTGGTTCTTGACTCAGTCCTAATTCCCACTGCAATCTTCAAATCTGGCTTGATAGCACACCACCTCTGGACCCCACTCTCCAAACTATTACTGCATTCATTTCCAAACATTCCCCTCCCCCAAGCTGTCATCACCTTCCCTGATCCCTTCATAACTTTCCCCACTGATCCCAATCCACACCTCCCCACTCACCCATTGTACTCTATGCTACTTTCTCCCCACCCCCACCCTCCTCTAGCTTATCTCTCCACGCTTCAGGCTCACTGCCTTTATTCCTGATGAAGGGCTTTTTGCCCGAACCGTCGATTTCACTGCACTTTGGATGCTGCCTGAACTGCTGTGCTCTTCCAACACCACTAATCCAGAATCTGGTTTCCAGCATCTGCAGTCATTGTTTTTATCACAATCTCTAACTTCAACATCCTCAGAACCTACCTTCTCCTGAATGCTGGATGGTCAATAAAATGTCAAACAGAAAATATGATTTTTTAAAAAAAAACTACAAGCATACATCCCATTATATCTATTCGGAGGATTTCAGAATTATATGGCAATAGATTTTGAAAAAAGAGTTATTCAAAAGTCTTGTGTCCAGATCTGTGTTATATCTGACATACTGAGGAATTAAGTTACAACTACTCTTCATGTGGTAACAGATTTCCATGCAATATCTCCGATCCTGTAACTGATTTATTATAGACATGCTACAATAAGGAAACAGGCCATTTGGGCCAATGGGTCCAGACTGACCCTTCTGAAGAGGATCCCACCCATTTCCACCCTATCGCTACAACCCTGCAGTTCCCATGGCCACTCCTTCCCGAACCAGCACACCACTGGATGCTATGGGGCAATTTAGCATGGCCAATCCATCCTAACCTGCACATCTTTGGGCTGTGGGAGGAAACCCACACAGACATGGAGAAAACATGCAAACTCCACGCAGACAGTCACCCGAGGCTATAATCGAACCCAGGTCCCTGGCGCTGTGAGGCAGCAATGCTAACCACTGAGCCACCGTGCCGCCATTAAAGGGTGAGTACTCTTGTCTCCTTGTGGAACGTGCCTTTACAAAGCATGTCTGCAGAGGGATGTGACGGTTGTTGTTGAGGTTCGTCCTGAGTAGCTCCATGACGCAGGGCTCTGGGCTGTACGGCCTGTTCCCTGGGACGCTCAGGTGTTAATCTGAATGGAAAGAACTTTACTATCCACTCCATTTAATGTCAGGTTTGAACCAATATGAAATGTGACCTCTTATATTTTACGAATAGCGTATGTTAAAGAAAATGCCGATGAAAGGTCACAGTCTGTTTCTTTTTTTTTCCAGATGCTGCCTGACTTGCTGAGTATTTCCAGCATTTTTTTGTTTTTATTGTCCTTGAGGTTTCATTGTAAGCTGTGGAGGTTCAAGAAGATACCTCCTGTACCTGCAATGGAGCTAAAGCCCCTCTAGTTACATGTTCAGAAGGTCATGGCAACAAGTAGTGGGGGAATTCACTGCCAGGGGTATAACTCCAAGAACCCAGATGGAGTGCTTAATGATCTGACTTGAATTGTCAAGGTGCATGAATTCAAATTTCCTGATTATGTCTGAAACGCCGACTCTCCTGCTCCTTGGATGCTGCCTGACCTGCTGTGCTTTTCCAGCACTGTATGTTCATTTGATCTATTGCAGTACAAGTCCCGCTCAGTTCAACCTATTTTTCTCACTAACATGTTCAGCGATGTTATTGCACGCCGCTGGAGCGGGTGACACTTGAATCTGTGTCTCCCGGTCCAGGAGTCAGGGCACTAACACAAGACAGTCCCCGTCCTCTGCCCAACAGCTTCTTAGTCATCTCCCAACAGGCTCTTGCAATCAATTCTGAAAGAAGGAGGCCAACAGCAATGTGGTTGACTCATAACTGCCATCTGGGTAATCATGTTGCTCCATTAACAGGGATACAGTGTCCTCGTTTTTCTTTAAAAGGTGCTGTATTTTATACCACAGTGCCTCATATTATACTACAGCCACCATATGTTTGTGATCTCTGTAAGTTACCTAAATCACCTTGAAACTTCCTTGCATCATCCTCAGAGCTCAACCAGTTTTGTGTCATCAGCACACTTAGAAATGTTACATTTCATTGCCTGATCCAGTTCATTTCTGTATAGATTGCTGGGACCCAGATATTGCTCTTTATGGTACCTCACTAGTCACTGCATGAAACTCAGTAGAAGATCTATTTATTCCCATTATCTGTGTCCTGTCAACCAATTCTCGATCCATTCCAATGTATTACCCCCACCCCACCCCATCTCACACGCTTTAACTTTGCCTTCTAACCTCTTATGAGTGATTTTACCAAAAAACTGCTGAAAATCCAAATGCATCACATCCACTGGTTCTCCCATATCTATTTTACTTGTTACATCCTCCAAAAATTCCAGTGAAGATGTTAATCATGGTCCACATTAACCCATATTGGCTTTGTCCAACTCTGTCCATACTTTCCAAGTGTCTTTGTATCATATCTTTTATAATAGACCCTAACATTTTCCCCATTACTGATGTTTTCAATAGTCTGTACTTCTCTGTGCTTTTCTCTCCCTCCCTCTTTAAGTAATGAAGTTACATTTGCCTCCTTTCAGTCAGTAAGAACTACTCTGGAGTCTATAGAAATGTTCTTTTATTCATTCACAGGATGTGGTATTACTGGCCAGGCCAGCATTTATTGCCCATCCCTAATTGCCCAGAGGGCAGTTGAGAGTCACCCACATTGCTGTGGGTCTGGAGTCACATGGAGGCCAGACCAGGTAAGGATGGCAGTTTCCTTCCCTAAAGGGCATTAGTGAGCCAGGTGGGTTTTCCCCTACAATCGGCAATGTATTTATAGTCATTAGATTCTTAATTCCAGCTTTTTGTTGAATTCAAATTCCACTATCTACTGTGGCAGGATTGGAACCCCAGTCACCAGAACATTACCTTGGTCTCTTATTAACAGTCCAGTGATAATGCCATTAGGCCATTGCCTCCCTGATGACCATCAGTGCATCCAATATTTCTGGGACCACTTGCTTTAATATTTTGGCATATAGATGATCAGGTCCTGGGGGTTACCTCGACTTTACCCCCATTAATTTCTTACTCATTTCCTTACTCATACTGATTCCCTTTAATTGTGCCTGTCAGTAGATCCTTGGTTCTCTAACAATTCCAGCTGAAAATGTGTTGCTGGAAAAGCACAGCAGGTCAGGCAGCATCCAAAGAGCAGGAGAATCGACATTTTGGGCATGAGCCCTTCTTCAGGCTCTGATCTCCAGCATCTACAGTCCTCACTTTCTCCTCTCTAACGATTCCATGAGGTTAATTGAGCTCTCTTTTGTATATGTTCAATTCATCTATCATTACTGTATTCTCCGCTATAATTTCCCGAGCTTCTGGCTGTGAGAACTTATATTTATCTTCTCCAACCTCTTTTTTTTTCACATATTGAGAGAAGCCTTGACAGTCTGTTCTTATGTTCCCTGCAATTTTAATCTTATTATGTTCCCTCTTTTGATCAAACTTTCTTCTTTACTGAATTCTAAAATGCTCCCAATCCTCAAGCTTGCTACTATGTCTGGAAACTTTATACATCTTCTCTTTGAAACTAATACCATTCCTGTTTCTTTCGTAAACATTGTATTTTTTGCATGTTGCAATTCATGGGTGTGATCTTTAACCATTCTTGATCCACCATTAAACCCTCCAGTAAAGTTCCCTTGCCAAGTTGAATCTCATACAATTGTAACACCCATGATTGAGATTGATTCTGCGTATTATGGTGGGATGACCTTTCCCTGTTGAACTTCCAGGGTAGCTGGCCCAAGCTTGAGGATGTTACTTAGAGTATTCCGGACCTTGGAATGTGGTCAGTCACTGACAACTCTTTGCATTGAAAGACGAGCAAGTTTTGGGCCGACCAAAGAATGTCTTTTAGCAAGTTGTTGATCCTCCAGGCACAGTTGATGTTTTTCTCAGTGTGCGTCCCGGAGAACAGATCATAGAGCACAGAGTCCCGCATCATGGAGCTGCTTGAGATGAACATTGGAAAAAGAAGAGTACAGCACAGTAGAGGCCCTTTAGCCCTTGATGTTGTGCTGGTCTTTTATTCTACTCTCAGATCAGACACCTCGACAAAAACAACTGCATCTCTCTCCAGACCCTCTTCACAAAGACACTTTTCACAAGGAGGTGGGAGTGCTCACCCTCTATTCTAAAAGAAGATTTTTAAAAACTCTGTCTCCAACACCCTCCTCCCTCTGGTTTGCCTATGTCCTTCAGGGAGGAAGCTGCCATCCTTTGCTGGTCTGGCCTACAAGTGACTCCAGCTCCACAGCAATAATGTACCAGTTGAATCTTAACTGCTCTCTGGGCAACTAGGGATGGGCAATTAATGCTGGCCTTACCAGCAGTGCCCTCATCCCTTAAATGAATTAAGAGAAGACCTATTTAATAGTGTGTAGCCTCCAATAACCAAGACAGCTCATTCCTACTCTTGTTGATGGGGAGTAGAGCTAGTCCTAGAAAAACTTGCTTGAGCTCAACACTGTCCTCACCCCCCCAACGTGGACGGGGAGGTGGGGCAATGACAACTTGTCACAAAATGTGATCCCCAAACCCCCTTCTTTTCCGTGGGTGGGGTAGGGGGGGTTATCCCAGGTCAGTACCCAGAAACCTCTCAGGAGAGTGCAGCACTGAGCACAGTGGGATTCTCCATCACCACCGGAACCCTCAGCAGAGACTGACCTCAGCAAAAAAACCTTACCTGGTTTAACCCTTTGCTGTGAGGCTAGGGAGGTGATTGCTGGGCCTCTTACTGAGATATTTGTATCATCGATTAATCCCAGGTGAGGTGCCGGAAAACTGCAGGTTGGCTAACGTGGTACACAATTTAAGAAAGGTGGTAATGACAAGCCAGGGAACTTTAGACCAGTGAGCCAGACATCTGTGGTGGGCAAGTTGTTGGAGGGAATTGTGAGGGACAAGATTTACATGTATTTGGAAAGGCAAGGACTAATTAGGGATAGTCAACATGGCTTTGTGTGTGGGACATCATGTCTCACAAACGTGATTGAGTTTTTTGAAGAAGTAACAAAGAGGATTGATGAAGGCAGAGCAGTAGATGTGATCTATATGGACTTCAGTAAGGCGTTCGACAAGATTTCCCATGGGAGACTGGTTAGCAAGATTAGATCTCATGGAATACAGGGAGAACTAGCCATTTGGATATAGAACTGGCTTGAAGGTAGAAGGTGGTGGTGGAGGGTTGTTTTTCAGACTGGAGGCCTGGGACCAGTGGTATGCCACAAGGATCGGAGCTGGGTCCACTGCTTTTCGTTAATCATATAAATGATTTGGATGTGAGCATAAGAGGTATAGTTAGTAAGTTTGCAGATGATACCAAAATTGGAGGTGTACTGGACAGAAAAGAGGGTTACCTCAGATTACAACAGGATCTGGACCAGATGGGCCAATGGGCTGAGAAGTGGCAGATGGAGTTTGATTTAGATAAATGCGAGGTGCTGCATTTTCGAAAGGTAAATACATTTTTTGGTAAGGTCCTGCGGAGTGTTGCTGAACAAAGAGACCTTGGCGTGCAGTTCATAGTTCCTTGAAAGTAGAGTTGCAGGTAGATAGGATAGTGAAGAAGATGTTTGGTATACTTTCCTTTATTGGTCAGAACATTGAGTACAGGAGTTGGGAGGTCATGTTGCAGCTGTACAGGAGATTGGTTAGGCTACTTTTGGGATATTGCGTGCAATTCTGGTCTCCTTCCTATCGGAAAGACGTTGTGAAACTTGAAAGGGTTCAGAAAAGATTTACAAGGATGTTGCCAGGGTTGGAGGATTTGAGCCACAGGGAGAGGCTGAACAGGCTGGGGCTGTTTTCCCTGGAGCGTCGGAGGCTTAGGGGTGACCTTATAGAGGTTTATAAAATCATGAGGGGTATGGATAGGGTAAATAGACACAGTCTTTTCCCTTGGATGGGAGAGTCCAGAATTGAGGGCATAGGTTTAGGGAGAGAGGGGAAAGATATAAAAGCGAACTAAGGGGCAAACTTTTCATGCAGAGGTTGGTGCGTGTATGGAATGAGTTGCCAGAAGAAGTGGTGAGGGTAGTACAATTACGGCATTTAAAAGGCATCTGGATGGGATGAACAGGAAGATTTTCGAGGGATATGGGCCAAGTGCTGGCAAATGGGACAGGATTTGGTTGGGACATCCGTTCGGCCTAGATGTGCTGGACTGAAGGGGCTGTGCATCTCTATGACTGTGTGACTCTATGACTCGATGTTGTGATACTCATGTTCACTGTTCTCACAACAGATCCAGCCAGGACTGAGGGAACATCTCCCAGGAATTCCCAGCAGGAAATTGGGATTGGGATGGAGCAGTACACAGGGAGAGGGGAGCGAGAGAGAAAGGGCAGGTCCTGTTACAGGGACAGTGGGAGTAGGGGCACTTCACTCTCATCCTTATCCCATCCCTGATTCCCAAAGACAAGTTGAAAAGCCTTCCTTCTTTTTAAAAAGAGGAATAGGTAAATGTGTTGTCTGGGAGTTGGCCATATCTCAAGTTCAGCTGTATCTATAATTTGTGTGTGTGTGTGTGTGTGTGTGTGTGTGTGTTGTGGAGTGAGAGAGAGAGAGGGAAATAGTGTTAAGCTGAAAACCAGATTTTACCTTTGGATCTAGGGGAAGTTGTAGTTGTATGTATGTGCTTATTTATTAATGCTGTGTTTCCTTTCTGTTTATCTGTCATCAAAAATGTATGAGGGTTCCGCTCTGCAGAGCAAATCTTCCTAAATGAATATCAAAGCAAGCATTCCGCTCAGATCCCCAGGAATCTCTTCTTGGGAATTAATTCCTGGTATTTTTGAGGGTTGAGGGACTGTTCTCCCCCCTACAGCCGCCAACATTTAAACAAATCTCAAACTTTAGAGACACCCTTGCTGTCTGGTTTGCTCTCCTGTTACAGTTCCCAATGGGATCCCAGTGAGTCCCAACGTTCCACCCCCTCCCTTGTGGATCCGAGTGAAACCTTCAAGTCCACCCCTATGATCAGTTGGGCCAGCCCACTGGATCCACGGTGGATCCACTGTGATCTTGCAATGATGTGCCCCAGCCTGGCACAGGACTTGCCTGCTCACGGATTATTTCAGCACCATCGAGATCCTGCAGCCGGACGGGATTTTCCTGGACAGTGCTGGGAAGTTCATTCAATCATCACAGGCACAATCTCAATAAAGGTTTCTCCCATTTAAGACAGAGATGAGGAGCAGTTCTTCTGTCTTTAGCCTTTTGGATCTCACCCCCAGTGACCAGTGCAATATACTCCAGGCTGAGTTAGATTATTAATTGACAAGCTTGTCGAGGAGTAGGCAGACAGGAAAGTGAGGTTCAGGCACAACCAGATCAGTTATTTCGAATGGTGGAACAGATCCGATGGGGTGAATTGCTGATTTGTTACGTTTTTTAACTCCGCCTATTCACTGTAAAGTGACCGGAATCTATACCACCCATTGTAGCTGTCAGCTATCTGATCACAGCAGTTGTTATAATCGGTTAACAAGAGTAGGGTACAGCATTATCAAGTTAGCAATTGTGAGGAGCTTACAAAACAATAAGGATAGTTACAGCTATGTGAGGGTGACACAGGTTGGTAAAGCAGGTAGACACTCAACAGATAGAGTTCAATATAGACCAGCATGGGTTTATACCTTGACAGGGACAATATAAAAGTCAGGATGTTATCAGCTCAGGGAGATTGGTTTGCTCAGTTGGCCTGGTAGTGGCAGAGGTTCATTTCCCATCCTGGCTGATGTAGACTTAGGGCTTTCCCTATCTGTGGGAATGGTAAATAATGACCAAAAACTACATTGAGAGTAACTCAAGGTTAACCATCAGTGGACAACGGGCCAACGACATGCAACTGAACAGCGCACATGTGAACAAATGCTGCAACTTATGCATTTTTGCAAATGTAGATAAACATAGAGCCTAGACACAAAAATCCTTATTTCTTTGTATTATTCTCATGGGATGTCACAGATTACTTATTGAAGATCCCTTGTTGCCCTCCAAAAGGTGCCTTCTTGAACCACTTTCATAGGGAGGTGCTGTTAGGGAGGAAGTTCCAGGATTTTGACCCAACAGCTAAAGAAATGACTGATTTAATTCCAACTCAGGATGGTGTATATACCAGGGGGGAACTTTCATGTCATTGTTGATAAGTTTATCGGCTGGGGGAGAAACAGCGTTATTGGGATTTGCAGAGGAACATAGCATGAAAATGAAGAGACCATGTGAGGACTTTGTGAATTACTGTTCAAGCCTTAGCCTGAATATTGTGGAGAGTTCCAAATGAGAGAAAGTGAGGACTGCAGACGCTGGAGATCAGAGTTGAAGAGTGTGGTGCTGGAAAGGCACAGCCGGACAGGCAGCATCCGAGGAGCAGGAGAATCAACGTTTTGAGCATAAGCTCTTCATCAGGGATGAAGAGAGGTAATGCTCGAAATGTTGAATCTCCTGCTCCTCGGATGCTGCCTGACCAGCTGTGCTTTTCCAGCACCACACTCTTGGACAGCTCCACATGCCGGGAAGGAATGGAGGTGAAGCTTATGTTACCAATGACGGTGTTACCAGCCTGGCCTCAGAATAGAGACACTGACTCAGTATAAAGGTTTCAAGATGATCAAAAGTCTTGATGTAGCAAATAGGGAAAATTAATTCTCCTGTTCTGTTGTCCGCTAAACACTTAAAATCATCGGCAGATGTTCCTGCACTGCGAAGGAGGAGAAATGTTTTTCCATTGAGAGCTGTGGGATCTGGAATCCTCTTCCTGACCAGGCGGCACTGCTGTACTCCATAACAAAATCAAAGAACTGCAGATGCTGGATATCTGTAACAGAAACAGAACCTCAGCAGGTCTGGCAGCATTTGTGTGGCGAGAAACAAAGTTAACATTTTGAGTCCCGTTATAACTGAGCTGTTCCAAAGGAGGGTAACCAGACTCAATAGGATAACTTTGTATTTCTCTCAACAGATGACGTCAGACCTGCTGAGTTTCTCCAGCATGTTCTGTTTTTGTTCTCCATAAGTAACTTTACAAGTGGTGAGAGGGATGGTTTTGAACAGATATTAGTTAATGAGGGATTTACAGAGTTGGCAGAAAACATGAGTGTGTAGCACCAGTGATTTATTGGTGTTCCAATACTGAAATGACAGGGTTAGTGGCCTCTTTCTGTGCTGTGAGCTTCTATCAGTCTCTGAATGTTTCCCTGTCACAGTATTCATTAACAGAGAGACTTCTATCCATCCTGCGGTTTACAAGAGCATGCAGTGTTCCATAATTCTTGTTCAGAAGCAGCCTGGATTCTTTCTGTCCCACAGTAACAGATGTGACACTGCCTTTGGTCAATCCTGTCATTGATTGGGCTGTGCTGATGTCTATCTCTCTTTCTCTTTCTCCCTGTACCTACAGTGTGTAGTGACTAGAGAAACTTTATGTGTCACACAGTGGACAGTCACTGATAGGATTCCATACCAGATAGGAGACCAGCCCACCATCAATGTGAACTGTTGCTGGTGGAATCCCGTAAGTACCTGATAGCATCCTGCCATTCCCAGAGAACACTGACTGACAGCATCCTGTCCCTCCCATTGTGTCCCTTGCATCACCACCACCCAGCCCCCTGCCCCTGCTACTGTATTCCTGCCCGACCCATTGTGTTCCTGCCCCTCTCACAGTGAACAGTGACTGACAGCACTTTGCCCCGCCCTTGTGTTCCTACCCCACCCACTGTGTCCTTCCTCCTCCCATTGTGCTCCTGCCCCTCCCATTGTGCTCCTGCCCCTCCCATTGTGTCCTACCCCACCCACTGTGTCCTTGCTCCTCCCATTGTGTTCCTGCCCCTCCCACAGTGAGAGGGTATTTTCCTCTCGCAGTACGGGGCTGTAAGAGGTGGAGTGGGGCCACTGGTGTTGAAAAGGGGATTTCCAAATGGAAGCTGGGGCATAGTTGAGTGAGGCTTTTGCAACATTTTTGCCAAGAAAGAAAATCAATGTGAAAGGAAAGGTATTTGAGACAATGGCAGGTTTAACATTGATAAAGTTATGGTATTGAATTGCTTATTTAAAGGTGACAAGTTACCTGGATCAGCTGAGATACATCCAAGGATACTGAGGGGATAGCGTCATAGAGTCATGGAAATGTACAGCACGGAAACAGACTCTTCAGTCCAACTCGTCTATGCAGACCAGATATCCTAAATTAATCTGATCCCATTTTCCAGCACTTGGTCCATATCCCTCTAAATCCTTCCTATTCATATACCCATCCAGATGCCTTTTAAATGTTGTAATTGTACCAGCCTCCACCACGTCCTCTGGCAGCTCATTCCATACATGTACCACCCTCTTGTGAAAAAGTTGCCCCTAAGGTTGTTTTTATATCTTTCCCTCTCACCCTAAATCTATGCCCTCTAGCTGTGGACTTCCCCACGCCATGGAAAAAACTTTGTCTATTTACCCTATCCATGCCCCTCATAATTTTGTAAACTGCTATAAGGTCACCCCTCAGCCTCCGACGCTCCAGGGAAAACAGCCCCAGCCTGTTCAGCCTCTCCCTCTAGCTCAAATCCTCCAACCCTGGCAACATCCTTGTAAATCTTTTCTGAACCCTTTCAAGTTTCACATCTTTCCGATAGGAAAGAGACCAGAATTGCACGTAATATTCCAAAGTGGCCTAACCAATATAGTTGAAATTGTGGAATTATTGAGTATAAATTCCCAATCGTTTCCAGATCTGGTGGTTGTACCAGAGGACTGGAAAACACAAAATGTTAGACCTTTGTTCAAAAAAAAATTTAAAAATATAAAGCCATCAACTACGTGCCAATTGGTTTAACCTTGGTGGTAGAAAGGCTATTAGAGATAATAGTTTGGACAAAGTTAACAGTTACTTGAACAAATGTGGATGAGTATGACAGATTAACATAGATTTCTTAAGGGGCCATGGGTTTAACTATCCTGCTTTATGCTTTAATAGAAATAACAAAGCGAGTTGATGAGATAATAACGTTGTTGATATGGGGTACGTGGACTTCCAAAAGACATTTGATAAAATACCGTGATATACTTGCCAGAAAAGTTACAGACCACGGAAAAAGGTGACAGACAAAAGAGACTAGTGATGCAATGCTCACAAGGTGTGCATGTTAGGATGGATTGGCCATGCTAAATTGCCCATAGTGTTCAGGGATATTCAGGTTAGGTGGATAGGCCAGGCTAAATTGCCCGTAGTGTTCAGGGATGTGGAGGTTAGGGTGGATTGCCAAGCTAAATTGCCCATAGTGTTCAGGGATGTGCAGGTTAGGGTGGATAGGCCATGCTAAATTGCCTATAGCGTTCAGGGATGTGCAGGTTAGGGTGGATTGGCCATGCTAAATTGCCCGTAGTGTTCATGGATGTGCAGGTTAGGGTGGATAGGCCATGCTAAATTGCCTATAACGTTCAGGGATGTGCAGGTTAGGGTGGATAGGCGATGCTAAATTGCCCATAGTGCTCAGGGATGTGCAGGTTAGGTGACTGGCCATGCTAAATTGCCCATAGTGTTCAGGGATGTGCAGGTTAGGGTGGATTGGCCATGCTAAATTCCCCGTAGTGTTCAGGGATGTGCAGGTTAGGTGGATTAGCCATGCTAAATTGCCCATAGCGTTGATGGATATGCAGGTTAGGTGATTGGCAACATTAAATTGCCCATAATGTTTAGGGATGTGCAGGTGAGGGTAGATTGGCCATGCTAAATTGGCCATAGTGCTCAAAGATGTGTAGGTTAGGTGGATTGGCCGTGCTAAATTGCCCATAGTGCTCTGGGATATGCAGGTTTGGTGATTGGCTATGCTAAATTGCCCATAGTGCTCAGGGATGTGCAAGTTAAGTGGATTGGCTGTGCTAAATTGCCCATAGTGCTCAGGGATGTGCAAGTTAAGTGGATTGGCCGTGCTAAATTGCCCATAGTGTTTAGGGATGTGCAGGTTAGGGTGGATTGGTTAGGATGGATTGGCCATGCTAAATTTCCCATGGTGTTCAGGGATATAGAGGTTTGGTGATTGGCTATGCTAAATTGCCCATAGTGCTAGGGGATGTGCAGGTTAGGGTGGATTGCCCATGCTAAATTGCCCATAGTGCTCAGCGATGTGCAGGTTAGGGTGGATTAACCATGCTAAATTACCCATAATGCTCAGGGTTGTGCAGGTTAGGTGGATTGGCCGTGCTAAATTGTCGATAGTGCTCAGGGATATGCAGGTTAGGGTGGATTGGCCATGCTAAATTGCCCATAATGCTCAGGGATCTGCAGATTAAGTGGATTGACCACTCTAAATTACCTATAATCCTCAGGGATGTGCGGGTTAGATGGATTGGCAATGCTAAATTGCCCATAGTGCTCAGGGATGTGTAGGTTATGTGGATTGGCTGGGCTAAATTGCCCATAGTAGTCAGGGAAGAGCAGGTTAGGTGGATTGACCATGCTAAATTGCCCATAGTGCTCAGGGATGTGCAGGTTGGGGTGGATTGGCTGTGCTAAATTGCCCATAGTGTTCAGGGATGTGCAGGTTAGGTGGATTGGCTGTGCTAAATAGCCCATAGTATTCAGGGAATGCAGGTTAGGTGGATTGGCCATGCTAAATTGCACACCGTGGTCAGGGATATGCAGGTTTGGTGATTGGCTATGCTAAATTGCCCATAGTGCTCAGGGATGTGCAGGTTGGGGTGGATTGGCTGTGCTATGTTGCCCATAGTGTTTAGGGATGTGCAGGTTAGGGTGGATTGGTTAGGATGGATTGGCCATGCTAAATTTCCTATAGTGCTCAGGGATGTGCAGGTTAGGGTGGATTGACCATGCTAAATTGCCCATAATGCTCAGGGTTTTGCAGGTTAGTGTGGATTGACCACAGAAAATTGCCCATAATGCTCAGGGATGTGCAGGTTAGGTGGATTGACCGTGCTACATTGCCCATAATGCTCAGTGTTGCGCAGGTCAGGGTGTATTGACCATGCTAAATTGGCCATAGTGCTCAAAGATGTGTAGGTTAGGTGGATTGGCCGTGCTAAATTGCCCATAGTGCTCTGGGATATGCAGGTTTGGTGATTGGCTATGCTAAATTGCCCATAGTGCTCAGGGATGTGCAAGTTAAGTGGATTGGCTGTGCTAAATTGCCCATAGTGCTCAGGGATGTGCAAGTTAAGTGGATTGGCTGTGCTAAATTGCCCATAGTGCTCAGGGATGTGCAGGTTAGGGTGGATTGGTTAGGATGGATTGGCCATGCTAAATTTCCCATGGTGTTCAGGGATATAGAGGTTTGGTGATTGGCTATGCTAAATTGCCCATAGTGCTAAGGGATGTGCAGGTTAGGGTGGATTGTCCATGCTAAATTGCCCATAGTGCTCAGGAATGTGCAGGTTAGGGTGGATTGTTCATGCTAAATTGCCTATAATGCTCAGGGATGTGCAAGTTAGGGTGGATTGACCATGCTAAATTGCCCATAATGCTCAGCAATGTGCAGGTTAGGGTGGATTAACCATGCTAAATTACCCATAATGCTCAGGGTTGTGCAGGTTAGGTGAATTGGCCGTGCTAAATTGTCGATAGTGCTCAGGGATATGCAGGTTAGATGATTGGCTATGCTAAATTGCCCGTAGTGCTCAGGGATGTGCAGGTTAGGTGGATTAGCTGTGCTAAATTGCCCATAGTGCTCAGGGATATGCAGGTTCGGTGATTGGCCATGCTATAATTCCCGTAGTGTTCAGGGAGTGCAAATTAGGTTGATTAGCCATGCTAAATTGCCCATAGTGTTCAGGGATATACAGGTTTGGTGATTGGCTATGCTAAATTGCCCATAGTGCTCCAAGATGTGCAGGTCAGGGTGTATTGTCCATGCTAAATTGTCCATAGTGCGCAGGGATGTGCAGGTTAGGAGGATTGGCCATGCTAAATTGCCCATAGTGCTCAGGTATATGCAGGTTAAGTGGATTGGCTATGTTAAATTTCCCACGGTGTTCAGGTAATTTTAGGTTAGGTTGTCGATAGTGCTCAGGGATATGCAGGCTAAATGATTGGCTATGCTAAATTGCCCATAGTGCTCAGGGATGTGCAGGTTAGGTGAATTATCTGTGCTAAATTGCCCATAATGCTCAGGGATATGCAGGTTAGGTGGATTGGCCATGCCAAATTGCCCATAGTGCTCAGGGATGTGCAGGTTAGGTGGATTGGCGAGGCTAAATTGCCCATAGTGCTCAGGGATATGCAGGTTAAGTGGATTGGCTATGTTAAATTTCCCATGGTGTTCAGGTAATTTTAGGTTAGGTTGTCGATAGTGCTCAGGGATATGCAGGTTCAATGATTGGCTATGCTAAATTGCCCATAGTGTTCAGGGATATGCAGGTTAGGTGGATTGGCCATGCTAAATTGCCCATAGTGATCTGGGATATGCAGGTTAGGTGGATTGGCTGTGCGAAATTTCTCATAGTGCTCTGGGATGTGCAGGTTAGGATGGATTGGCCATGCTAAATTACCCATAGGGTGCAGGGATGTGCAGTTTAGGTGGATTGGCCATGCTAAATTGCCCAGAGTGCTCAGGGATGTGCAGGTTAAGTGGATTGGCCGTGCTAAGTTGCCCATAGTGTTTAGGGATGTGCAGGTTAGGGTGGATTGGCCATGCTAAATTGCCAATAGTGCTCAGGGATGTGCAGGTTAGGTGAATTAGCTGTGCTAAATTGCCAATAATGCTCAGGGATATGCAGGTTCGGTGACTGGCCATGCTATATTTCCCGCAGTGTTCAGGGAGTGCAAGTTAGGTTCATTAGCCATGCTAAATTGCCCATAGTGTTCAGGGATGTGCAGGTTAGGTGGATTGGCTGTGCTAAATTGCCCATAGTGCTCTGGGATGTGCAGGTTAGGGTGGATTGACCATGCTAAATTGCCCATAATGCTCAGGGATCTGCAGATTAAGTGGATTGACCACTCTAAATTACCTATAATCCTCAGGGATGTGCGGGTGAGATGGATTTGCCATGCTAAATTGCCCATAGTGCTCAGGGATGTGCAGGTTATGTGGATTGGCTGTGCTAAATTGCCAATAGTAGTCAGGGAAGAGCAGGTTAGGTGGATTGACCATGCTAAATTGCCCATAATGGTCAGGGATGTGCAGGTTAGGGTGGATTGACCATGCTAAATTGCCCATAATGCTCAGGGATATGCAGGTTAGGTGGATTGGCCACTCTAAATTACCTATAGTCCTCAGTGATGCGCGGGTTAGATGGATTTGCCATGATAAATTGCCCATAGTGCTCAGAGATGTGCAGGTCAGGGTGGATTGACCATGCTAAATTGCCCATAGTATTCAGGGAATGCAGGTTGGGGTGGATTCGCCATGCCAAATTGCCCATAGAGCTCAAGGATGTGCAGGTTAGGGTGGATTGGTTAGGATGGATTGGCCATACTAAATTTCCCATAGTGTTCAGGGATGTGCTGGTTAGGGTGGATTGGCCATGCTAAATTGCCCATAGTGTTCAGGGATGTGCAGGTTAGGATGGATTGGTTAGGATGGATTGGCCATGCTAAATTTCCCTTGGTGTTACTGGATGTGCAGGTTAGGGTGGATTGGCCATGCTAAATTGCCCATAGTGTTCAGGGATGTGCAGGTTAGGGTGGATTGGCCATGCAAAAGTGCCCATGGTGTTTAGGGACATACAGGATTGGTGATTGGCTATGCAAATTGCCCATAGTGTTGAGGGATATGCAGGTTAGGGTGAATTGACCATGCTAAATTGCCCATAATGCTCAGGGATGTGCAGGTTAGGGTGGATTGGTTAGGATGGATTGGTCAAGCTAAATTGCCCATAGTGTTCAGGGATGTGCAGGTTAAGTGGATTGGCCATGCTAAGTTGTCCATAGTGTTTAGGGATGTGCAGGTTGGGGTGGATTGGCAATGCCAAATTGCCCATAGAGCTCAGGGACGTGCAGGTTAGGGTGGATTGGTTAGGATGGATTGGCCATGCTAAATTTCCCATAGTGTTCAGGGATGTGCTGGTTAGGGTGGATTGGCCATGCTAAAGTGCCCATGGTGTTCAGGGATATACAGGTTTGGTGATTGGCCTTGCTAAATTCCCCATAGTATTCAGGGATGTGCAGGTTAGGGTGGATTGACCATGCTAACTTGCCCATAATGCTCAGGGATGTGCAGGTTAGGGTGGATTGACCATGCTAAATTGCCCATAATGCTCAGGAATGTGCAGGTTAGGGTGGATTGGTTAGGATGGATTGGCCGTGCTAAATTGCCCATAGTGTTACTGGATGTGCAGGTTAGGGTGGTTTGGCCATGCTAAATTGCCAATGGTGTTCAGGAATGTACAGGTTTGGTGATTGGCTATGCTAAATTGCCCATAGTGCTCAGGGATGTGCAGGTCAGGGTGGATTGACCATGCCAAATTGCCCATAGTGTTCAGGGATATGCAGGTTAAGTGGATTGGCCATGCTAAATTGCCCATAGTGCTCAGGGATATACAGATTTGGTGATTGGCTATGCTAAATTGCCCATAGTGCTCAGGGATGTGCAGGTTGGGGTGGATTGGCCATGCTAAATTGCCCATAGTGTTCAGGGATGTGCCGGTTCGGGTGGATTGGTTAGGGTGGATTGGCCATGCTAAATTGCCCAGAGTGCTCTGGGATGTGCAGGTTAGGGTGGATTGACCATGCTAAATTACCTATAGTGCCCAGGGATGTGCAGGTTAGATTGATTTGCCATGCTAAATTGCCCATAGTGTTCAGGGATGTGCAGGTCAGGTGGATTGGTCGTGTTAAATTGCTCATAGTGCTCTGGGATATGCAGGTTAGGTGGATTGGCCATGCTAAATTACCTGTAGTGCCCAGGGATGTGCAGGTTAGATTGATTAGCCATGCTAAATTGACCATAGTGCTCACAGATGTGCAGGTTAGGTGATTGGCCATGTTAAATTTCCCATAGTGATCAGGAATGTGCAGGTTAGGTTGATAAGCCATGCTAAATTGCCAATAGTGTTCAGGGATGTGCAGGTTAGGCGGATTCACCATGCTAAATTACCTATAGTGCTCAGGGATGTGCAGGTTAGATGGATTTGACATGATAAATTGCCCATAGTGTTCAGAGATGTGCAGGTCAGGATGGATTGACCATGCCAAATTGCCCATAGAGTTCAGGGATATGCAGGTTAAGTGGATTGGCTATGCTAAATTGCCCATTGTTCTCAGGGATGTACAGGTTAGGTGATTGGCCATGCTAAATTTCCCGTCGTGTTTGGGGATGTTCAGGTTAGGGTGGAATGGCCATGCTAAATTGCCCAGAGTGTTCAGGGATGTGCAGGTTAGGTGTTGGCTGTGCTAAATTGTCCAGAATGTCCAGAGATATGTAGCTTTGGTGGGTTAGCCATGGGAAATGCCAAGTTATTGTGAAAGGGTGTGGAGCTGGGTCTTGTCAGGATACTCTTCAGAGGGTTGGTGTAGACGCGATGGGCTAAATGGCCTGCTTCCGCACTGTAGGAAGTCTATGTTGTTCTTCCAAATGGAAAGTGATTTATTGTTGGGTTATCAAGATTAGCATTAGAAGTTGCCGTTTTTCCTGATACATTGTAGAGTGTAAGGCTCAAAATTTCAAATCGCATGGATAACCAGTGTTGGAAGTATTAAAAACGATGTGCAATAATACATTTCAAGATGATATAGAAAGACTGTTAGAATGGGAATATAGGTGACAGATAGAATTTAATGCATGTTTGTAGGAAGAATGAGAAAAGACGATATAAATTAATTTTGCAATATGGAGAAGGTGGAGAAACGGAGGGACATGGAGGTATATGTAAAAATATTACTAAAGGTATCAGGGCAGCCTGAGAAACGCAGGTTAATTGAACACTCAGGGAACTGGGCTTTATAAATAGAAAAGCAAATATTATTGACAAAGTTTTACAAAATACTGGTTCTACCTCAATTTTTGTGTTGTGTTTTGGACACTATTGTAAATGCATTTATTTATGAATTATGAGAATTAGAGTTTGCAAATGTTTGGACATTGTTGGCTTCCAATGGACGTATCATGTGTTTGTTTGGATTTGAAAAGTCAAAAAAAAGTTAATGGAGACAATAGACTATTTGCAAAGCAAACAAGTGATTTTGGATAATGGTATCCAGTAATGCTTTGAGAGAAAAAGCAGAGTTTAAATTGTTGAACAACCAGACCTGGAAAATCCTAACAATAGCCTCTGAGCTGAGGAGCTGAGGGTTTTTTTTCCACTAAAAGTACAGGTAGTTGCTGGAGACACTGTAAGGACAAGCAGTGACTCTCTCTCTTGCACTCTCCATGAGTAAGAGTTAGAGCTTGGAGATGAGAGCAGCACTCTCCATATCTCTCTTAAATATCTAGATTGAAAACAAAACAACAATGGTAGAAATATCAGGTCGCCTAACGGTTCTTCAGCTCAGTCGAAAATCTAATCTGAAGGTTTCCCATTATTCCTGTCTGGCAGCAATGAGACCTCATCAACAGCAATTCAAAGGAACCGTCAGAAGTCAAGACTTTTTTTTTTGTCATCTGACTCCATCCATGGGCATTATGACCAAATCACCCTAACCTGCACATTTTTGGACTGTGAAAGGAAACCGGAGCACCCGGAGGAAACCCACGCAGACACGGGGAGAATGTGCAAATTCCTCACAGTTGCCCGAGGCTGGAATCGAACCCGGATCCCTGGCGCTGGGAGGCAGCACTGAGCCACCGTGCTGCCCCAAATTATTTTGTTGTTAATTATTATTGTTGTTTTTGAGTTTATCAAAAAGAGTGGCAAATGCTACTTTTGTTCTTGTGAATAATGATAAAGGAAAACAAATTTACCATATCTCGTGATTGTATAAGACACTTACATTTTGGATACAGCTCATGGAGTAGGAGGGCTTAATTTTTCAGGGGATCCCACATTGTAGAAACAATGTGAAAGGCATTGGTGAGGTGCAGAAAAGATTCATAAGATTATTTCCATGGATAATAAATGCCAGTGAGATGGGTAGATTGGAGAAGCTGGTGGTGTTTCCCTTGGTGATGATTAAGAGAAGCTTTACTCGAGGAGTCTGGATTGAGGAGGTAGGGGCATACAGCACCCATTGCTGGATGGAGTGAGAACCACAGGATACAGGTTTAAGGTAATTGGCAAAAGAAGCAACAATGACATGAGGGAAAAATCTTTTCACACAGTGAGCGTTTAGGGACTGAAATGTATTCCCTGAGAGGGATGTGTGATGATGAAATTGCCATATTCCTACTTGACCATCAGGATGTCTCCCATTGGAGAGAGATGAGTGATGATAGCTTAATCTAATGATGGGTGGCAAGGTGACTCAGCACTGCCCTGCAACACCAGGGACCCGGGTTCGATTCCAAACTCGGACAACTGTCTGTGTGGAGTTCGTGTGTGCAGATGTAAGTTACAGTGAAAACACCAGGTGAAGATAACTTTATTAATAATCCCCCAGCAGGAAAGATACCCATGCGCCCAATGAACCAGTGACAGGCAAAACCCAGAGCGAGCAATGCTTATGTGAAAAAAGTGAAGGGGAGAGTAAGGACTAAATCAAAATAGAATGTGTGGAGTTTGCACATTCTCCCCATGTCTGCGTGGGTTTCCTCCGGGTGCTCCGGTTTCCTCCCACAGTCCAACGATGTGCAGGTCAGGTGGTTTGGCCATGGGAAATGCAGGGTTACAGAAATGGGGCTGGTTCTGGATCTGGATGCTCTTCAGAGGGTCAGTGTGGACTTGATGGGATGAATGGCCTGCTTTCACACAGTAGGGATTCTTTGATTCTAACCTGAGGGTCACCACACCTCAAGTGCGGAGAGACGTTGAGAAGGAGGGGCCTTTGTAGTGACATCAGCCTGTGCACAAATTGAACCCATGCTGTTGGCATCACTCTCCATCCAGCCAACTGAATTAACTGACTCTCTTTTAATGAAGACAAAATGCAAGGGAAAAGGTGAGGGAGGGTGTGGAGGTGGGACTAGATGAAGTGTTCTTACAGAGAGCCACCATGGACATGACTGGCTGAATGGCCTGAATTGAGCTGTAACCATAATGCTACACCTTTCACACTGTGAACTAATTTTTAACTTTGTGCTTGTGTAATAACCAATGGAGCTCACTCTCCTACAGTGTGGCGCAGCAGACAGGACTCAAGTCCTCACATGGATGAGAGTAAGATGTGGGTTAGTTTGATCTCAGAGGAGGATAAAAGGTTGGCACAGTATCGAGGGCTGAAGGGCCTGCACTGTGCTGTTACTGTTCTATGTTCTAAAGTGAGCAGAAACTTAGAAATCAACTCTCACATAGAGTCCAGTAAATGATGAGATGCTGCATCTGTTAATGTGCACAGCGGCTGAGTGAAATCTGCCCTCCAACTGTCTTTGCAGAAGTAACAATGACTTTCACAACTGAGGGGGGGGTCACTGATTTTCCCAGAGTCTGCAGTTCCTCCACAGACTCTTTCCCTCCCACAAGTTTACAATACTTAGTCCTCTGCAGTGAAAGGTGGCCAGATTGCGATCTTTCAAAATTCTCTCAATTTGGGAACTGTTCACTCACAGAGGAAGGTTGCACATACGAGTCCACTGTTTGGGAAGGTAAGATTGGGAATTCAGGGTTTAGAGACCAATTAGCTGAGCACTGGTTGTCAGATAATGACTAAACAATAATTAATGAGAGGGTGACTGAACACCTTGAATATTTCCAGTTGATCAGAGAGTGGATTAAAGTATAGGTCATTCTTAATTAATCTGGCTGAGTGTTTTGTGACTAAAGTATTCAATGAAGAAACGTGAGCTTTGCAAAATTCTTTCCCAAAGTCCTTCACAAGAGAACTGTTAGCTAAAGTTGAATGGAATTGTGCTTTTTAGAATGATAGAATTTCTACAGTTTGAAAGCCGGGCATTCGGCCCATTGAATCCATGCTGATCCTCCATCCAGACTCAACCCCTACCCTATCCCTGTAACCATGTATTACCTTGGGTTAACCCACCTAGCCTGTACAGCCCTGGACACTATGGGCAATTTAGCATGGCCGATCCACCTAACCTGCACATCTTTGGACTGTGGGAGGAAACCGGAGCACCCAGAGGAAACCCACACAGACATGGGGAGAATGTACAAACTCCACACCAAGAGCAGCCTAAGAATGGAATTGAATCTGGGTCCCTTGCACTGTGAGGCACCAGTGCGAACCACTGAGATAGCATGTCACCCACAGACATTTAGGGACATAAAGGGCAGGATTACATCTGGAACAGGGGTGGGATAGGTGTGAGCAGGGTGAGCAAGAAATTGAAGCATGAAAAGTAGCATTCATTTGGGAATATTGACACAAACTCAGACATTCCCATTCAGCCTGGAAAGTTGCGCAGGTGAGCAGGGAATTCTGCGGGGCTGACAGGTTACAGCTTAAAATGAGATTCTTGATACAGAAGCGGGCTGAAAGATTATTAGTGGGAGACTGGGATTCGGTGCAACTAGATCCAATATTAAATGGCAGACAAGAGCAAGAGGCTGAAGGGCCTACTCCTATTCCTAACTGAGGGTGGCACGGTGGCTCAGTGGTTAGCACAGCTGCCTCACAGCTCCAGGGGACCCAGGTTTGGGTGACTGTCTGTGTGGAGTTTGCACATTCTTCGCGTGGGTTTCTTTCAGGGGCTCCGGTTTCCTCCCACAGTCCAGGTTAGGTGAATTGGCCGTGCTAAATTGCCCATATTGTTACAGGGAGATGTGGGTTAGGTGCATGAGTCAGGGGGAACATAGGGGAATGGGTCTGGGTGGGTTACTCTTCCAAGAGTCCATGTGGACTTGTTGGGCCAAATGGCCTGTTTCCATACTGTAGAGATTCTATGATCCTAATTCACATATCTGTGAAACATTCAAAGAGGTGATTCCTTCAGGACTCAATCTAGATTTAGCTTGTGTGCATTGTTCTGGCACTGTGTGGGACATAGCAGGGCATCCTTGTTTCATGAAATCTGTTATTGACTAGACCACAGTGCACCCTCCTCCCCCCCACCCCACCAAAATATTTTAAGAAGGTAGTCCAGACCCTAATGCTTTGTTATTTTAAAGGCAGTTGTGAAGTGGATATTCCAGGTGTGATGCAATGGGTCAAACCACTCAGCTTTAAGCAAAACAGAAACGCTACAGTTGAAACATGAGCAAAAGAAAACAGAAGTTAAAATAACTTAACTATTTGAAAACCCAACCAACTCAATGCAACATCTTAACTGAGGAGCTGTTCCAGTTCTCGTAAAATCCCATAAACATACCCCTTGGCAAAAGGTAAATTCAAAAACAGATTCTTACAGGCAGGAGAGAACAACATTCAGAGAGATTTCAGAGAGAAAGCCAGTCAGGAATCATCTGCTGAAGCTTGGAAACTTTCTCCACTGCAAGCAGCTTCTTACTGTTACAGCTAAACTAAACTAAACAAAAACTGAACTGGGAGAACTGGCAACTCCCCTGTCATTGTTAAACTAGCCTCACTTGCAAAACCTTCACCATCTCTGCCTTTACCAACTCTCTTAAATAAAACTCAAGGACAAAATAATCTTTTTAAAGGGACAGCATTGTCTCAAACTGACAGGCAACAAAACATGTCAACCTTGAAACTGAGAAGCTGCTACCATGTTCAGGTCAGCAATTGCCATTCACTTGTTCTGAAGTTGTGCTGTCGCTACTTAATGATATAACTTCTTCTTTCACCCAGTCTTGAGCTACATTGACCTTGACCTGGCCATCCTTGCTGGCTGCACTGCATAAGAACAGCTTCCTCAGCTCTACCTCACTGGTGAGCCACGTGAGGATCACCATCAGCAGCAGCACTGACTGTCTCCCCCTCAGACACTGTTCTGCCAGGAGCAAGGATTGAGCACCTGGATGCAGCTCAGAGGAAGCAAGACCACCCTCTTTAGGGTCTGTGGGCAATCGATCAGATAGATAGGGTCTCAGCGAGACCACACACCTGGAGATTTGTGAACCTCTACGGAAGGAAGAGGTCTACGCGCCATCGATCAAGTGCAGTGAAGGTGCAACGGTCTGATCCCTGAGATGGCGAGTTTGCGAAACGGGGAGCGATTGGGACCAGCGTTCAGCCGAGTTTGGAAGAATGACAGGGGATCTCACTGAAACATATTCTGAAATGGCTGGGGCAGACTGGATTTTTGCTGGTGGGCGGGGCGGGGAGGTGGTGGGGGGCGGGGGGGGGAGTGTATTCCAGAACAAGGGGTTATGGTTTCAGGTGGGCCAATTCAGACTGAGGCGTGAAAAGATGTCACGGATCAGAGGACTATGAACCCATTCTCTACCATTGAAGCCTTTGGAGGCCTAGTCACTGATTATATTTAGGAAAGAAGTAGATAGACTTTTAGAAGATAAAGGTTAAAGCAGAGTACAGGACTATGGCATTGAGTAGGGGATAAGCATAGTCATGTTGAATGGCATAGTGGGTGTACGGTGGTGTTCAATGGTCTCATTAGCCGAATCCTGCTCCTATTTGTTTCATACTCCTCTGTTTTTGTGATCAGCTCTTCCAACATATTTGAAGGTCAGGAGGTTGATTTGCTCACAGTCACTGCTGCCATCCTTTCAAGTAGACAGATGGGCAGTGGAAACTGTACCACACTCTCTTGGCTTTCTGTGTTAGAATCCCCACAGAATGGAAACAGGCCATTTGGCCCAACAAATCCAAACCGACCCTCCAGAATATCCCACCCAGACCCATTCCCCTACCCTACTACTCGACATTTACCCCTGACTAATGCACCTAACTTACACATCCCTGAATGCTATGGGCAATTTAGCATGGCCAATTCACCCTAACCTGCACATCCTTGGACTGTGGGTGGAAACCGAAGCAGCTGAAAGAAACCCACTCAAACACGGGGAGAATGTACAAACTTCACACAGACTGTCATAGCGTCATTGAGATATCCAGCATGGAAACAGACCCTTCTGTCCAACTCGTCCATGCCGACCAGATATCCCAACCCAATCTAGCCCCACCCGCCAGCACCTGGTCCATAATCCTTCCAAACCCTTCTTATTCTTGTACCCATCCAGATGTCTTTCAAATGTTGCAATTGTACCAGCCTCCACCACTTCCTCTGGCAGCTCATTCCATATACATACCACCCTCTGCATGAAAAAGTTGCCCCTTAGGTCTCTTTTATATCTTATCCCTCCCGCTCTAAACCTATGCCCTCTAGTTTTGGACTCCCCCACCGCAGGGAAGAGACTTTGTCTATTTATCCTATCCATGTCCCTCATAATTTTGTAAACCTCTATAAGGTCACCCCTCACCCTCCAAAGCTCCAGGGAAAACAACCCCAGCCTATTCAACCTCTCCCTATAGCTCAAATCCTCCAACCCTGGTAACATCCTTGTAAATCTTTTCTGAACCCTTTCAAGTTTCACAACATCTTTCCGATAGGAAGGAGACCAGAATTGCACGCAATATTCCAACAGTGGCCTCACCAATGTCCTGTACAACTGCAACATGACCTCCCAACTCCTGTACTCAGTACTCTGACCAATAAAGGAAAGCATATCAAATACCTTCTTCACTATCCTATCTACCTACGATTCTACTTTCAAGGAGCTATGAACCTGCACTCCAAGGTCTCTTTGT
Organism: Hemiscyllium ocellatum; assembly: GCF_020745735.1. NCBI lineage: Eukaryota > Metazoa > Chordata > Chondrichthyes > Orectolobiformes > Hemiscylliidae > Hemiscyllium > Hemiscyllium ocellatum. The sequence goes on from NC_083442.1 coordinate 16,697,172, forward strand.
TCAGCAACACTACCTTGAATCTTACCATTAAGTGTGTAAGTCCTGCTAAGATTTGCTTTCCCAAAATGCAGCACCTCACATTTATCTGAATTAAACTCCATCTGCCACATCTCAACGCATTGGCCCATCTGATCAAGATCCTGTTGTAATCTGAGGTAACCCTCTTTGCTGTCCACTATACCTCCAATTTTGGTGACATCTGCAAACTTACTAACTGTACCTCTTATGCTTGCATCCAAATCATTTTCATAAATGACAAAAAGTAGTGGACCCAGCACTGATCCTTGTGGCACTTGACTGGTCACAGGTCTCCAGTCTGAAAAACAACCCTCCACCACCACCCTCTGTGTTCTACCTTTCAGCCAGTTCTGTATCCAAATGGCTTGTTCTCCCTGTTTTCCATGAGATCTAACCTTGCTAATCAGTCTCCCATGGGGAACTTCGTCGAACACCTTACTGAAGTCTATATAGATCACATCTACTGCTCTGTCCTCATCAATCCTCTTTGTTACTTCTTCGAAAAAATCAGTCAGGGTCGTGAGACATGATTTCCCACGCACAAAGCCATGTTGACTATCCCTAATCAGTCCTTGCCTTTTCAAATACATTCTGCAGCACTTTCTGTTTATGTTGCTACCACTATGCTACCTGTTCCCCAGGCATTATTCTTTCAATAAGAATTCCATTATCTTTCCTACCCACGCTGTTGATTTAATTGTTCCATATTTTCATAGATTTATTCTACCTCTCTCTCTCTCCATATTTGAGACATACTGTCCAGTCAGTGAGGCCCACATCCCAATAAAAAGAAAGTTCACATTAACTTTTACCTAATAGAGGCTGCGTATCTCATTCCTATCCAACCCTAGGATCTTATCTACGTTTCATCTGTTTACTCATCCTCTCCCCCACAGTACATTAAATGACTTTATATGCCATTGATCTCATTTTTAATGGCACGTCTGTTATGCCAGTCATGCTAGTGAATACCACGCGAGTGAATACCATGTTAGTGAATACCATGCTAGTGAATACCACACTAGTGAATACCACGCTAGTGAATACCATGCGAGTGAATACCACGCTAGTGAATACCGCGCTAGTGAATACCACACTAGTGAATACCACGCTAGTGAATACCACGCTAGTGTATACCACGCTAGTGAACACCACGCTAGTGAATATCACACTAGTGAATACCACGCTAGTGAATACCACGCTAGTGAATACCATGCTAGTGAATTAAAGTAATTATTTAATGCATCTGCCAGTTTTTCCATCATGTCCTGTCATATCATCTCTTGTTTTCTTTTATTATTAAATAGCTGTATAATGTTTTACTGATTCCTTTTGCATCGCTACATGATTTAATTTTTCAGTACTCCTTGCCTTTCTAATTGGTCTTTTGGCTTCATTCCCAACCTTTCATATTTTCTTTGGTTACGCATTCCTTTGTCATAATTGTGTAAATCTATTGTTTTAGTTTACATGGTGCTTTTAGTTCTTTATACAGCAGTGTTGTGTAATTACTGGCTAATTTATTCTTACTACATATTGCATTATATTTCTTTCTGGACTTGAATGGTCACCAAGTCAAATAATTGCTATATTTTTTTAAATTCCCTCATGGGATGTGGATGTTGTTAGCTGGAATGGTATTTATTGTCCACCCCTACTTCCCCTTCAGCAGGTGAACTGCCTTCTTGCAATGGAACGCACCTTCTTTGATTAGATTGGATTCCCTACAGTGTGGAAACAGGCCCTTCAGCCCAACCAATCCACACCAACCCTCCAAAGAGTAACCCACCCAGACCCATTTCCTTCTGACTAATGCGCCTAGCACAATGGGCAATTTAGCATGGCCGATTCACCTGACCTACACATCATTAGACTGTGAGAGGAAACCTACGCAGACACGGGGAGAATGTGCAAACTCCACGCAGACAGTCACCTGAGGCTGGAATTGAACTTGGGACTCTGGTGCTGTGAGGCAGCAGTGCTAACCACTGAGCCACCGTGCTGCCCAAGTCTTGGAGTAGAATGTGATTTCAGAATCCCATGCTCAGAGGCAGGGAAGCTGTATCGTGGATCTCCAGTATGAAATATGGTAGTGGCAATGAAATATCACAGCTTTGAAGAATGGACTGAGTTAAGGTATAGGTAAAAACAAGGACTGCAGATGCTGGAAACCAGACCCTAGACTAGAGTGGTGCTGGAAAAGCACAGCAGGTCAGGCAGCATCTGAGGAGCAGGAAAATCAACGTTTCGGGCAAAAGCCCTTCATCAGGAATAGAGGAATAGATTCCTGATGAAGGGCTTTTGCCCGATACGTAGATTTTCCTGAGTTAAGGCATATAATAGTTTCAGTTATACTGTTTCAGCTGTATGAATTAGAGACAGTATAATGGCAATAAAGGACATACCTGATAATGTGTTAAAAATGTGGGTGGATTAATATAAGAGTTTGATCACATCAATGGAGCTGAAGATATAACACATAAAACATTTTCTGAAATGTATAAAGGGCACAAATGAACTATCAGAGGAAAGTTTTACTACCCAACAAAGTGGCAAAAAAAAACAGGTTGTTGGGAGAATGCAAGGCAGAAAGGGTTTTCCTATGTGCGTTGGTCTCTTTTCTTTTGCAGTATGTAAAAAGCCAAACAAGCAATTGTGCACATCTAGTAGTCCATGTGGGATAGGTAAACGCCAATGCTGTTAGGGAGGGAATTCATGGATTTGACCCAGTGAAAGCTGCAGGAATTGTGATATATTAGTTTTCCAATTCTTATTATTTCACTACTTCCAGTTTATTTTCCTAATTCTAATCTATTTTCCTTTAAGTTAGCTTTCCCCAATAGTTTTTCACTTTGTTCATTGTTATGGCTATTGATGTCAACCTTTACATGTTGTGATTGTTTTTTTTCCTGAGTGCTCCGGTTTGCTTCCCTGCCTTCTGTATCCAGGTTCATTTCCCACTGCTAGATGTGCACAATTGCTTGTTAGGCTTTTTACATACTGCAAAAGAAGAGTCCAGCGCACATAGGAGAAACCTTTCTGCCTTGCATTCTTCCACCAACCTTTTTTTTTAACCACTTTGTTGCGGTAGTAAAACTTTCCTATGATAGTTAAGTCACGCCCTATATACATTTCAGATAATGTTTTATATATTATTTCTTCAGCTCCATTGATGTGATCAAGCTCTTATATTAATCCACCCATATTTTTAACATGCTGTCAGGCATGTCCTTTATTGCCATTATACTGTTTCAAATTCACATAGCTGAAACAGTATAACTGAAACTATTATATACCTTAACTCAGTCCATTCTTCAAAGCTGTGATATCTAATTGCCACTACCATATTTTATACTGGAGATCTCATGATACAGTGTCTCTGTCTCTGAATCTGAAATTCTGGGTTCAAATTCGACTCCAAGACTTGATCATCAAGGAAGGTACAGAGTGTCAACAGAAAATACAGGAGAGATACAATAAGTGCAGCACGACCTGGCTCCAGAGAGGAGGTTTAACTGTTTCTCTCTCCATGGGTATTCATTTCAGATCCCCAGCACCCACTGTGCTTTGATTTTATTCGATAGATTATCAATTTGCAATTCCTTCTGATGTATACCCATGCAAGTGGTAAGTGCAGGAGGGATTCCGGGTCAGTTGCATGATGGAGAGAATTTGGAGCCACTATCCATCGCTAGACACATGTCAAAGTGTATGATTCAAACTCCCTGAATGAACTATGCCACACCAGCATTGGCCATGGTTCAGCAATCGCTGGATCTTTGAGATGGATGATTGCAAACACTTGTTTTAGTTGTATTTTGTACAAATTGATGTACAAATGATTCAATGCATCTCTTATATTTGTTGGTTTCAATTTTTTCCCAAATTCTTTACAGTTTTTGTCCATAATGATGGTTGATCCCGAACATTTGATGTTACCTTGCTGTTTACCTTGGACTGCGCTTCATTCTTACCCTTTATTTATATTGTCATTGTAATTTTGTTTTAATAACATCCACCTCTATGTTCTCTCCACGCTCATCCCACACTAGCTTAAAGATTTTCCCAGTGTCTTATGTACCCTTCCCTTCTTAATTTTTCTAGTATGATGACACTGATGTGAAGGAATTGCTTTCCATGTTGCCCATGTCCTTATTTGAAATTAACAACTGCTTGCAGTCCTCAAAGAATCCGAATTACTCCGACACACCCGTTTTTCGCTTCATATACTAGAAAAGAGTTTCCATCTGGATTTTCACACCTTCTGGTCATTTGTTTTCATTTTCATTTTTGTGTGTGTATGTTTGAGTGTGTGTGTGTGTGTGTCTGTCTGTCTGTGTGTGGGTGGGTGTATCTGAGAGTGTGTGTGATTGTGTGTATGTGTGGGTGTATGTATGCATATGTGAGAGTGTGTGTATGTGGATGTGTATGTGTGTGGAGTGTGTGTGTGTGCATGAGTGTGTGTATGTGTGTGAGTGAGTGTGTGGGTGTGTGGGTGTGGGTGTGTGTGTGTGTGAGTGAGTGTGTGAGTGTGTGCGTGAGGCTGTGTTTGTGTGCATGTGGGTGGGTGTGAGTGTGCGTGGGTGTGTGAGTGTGTGGGTGTGTGTGTGTGAGTGTGTATGTGTGTGTGAGGGTGTGTATATGTGAGTTTGGGTGTGTGTGGGTGTGTGTGTGTGTGTGCGCGTGTGTGTGTGGGGATGTGTGTGTGAGTGAGAGTGGATGTGTGTGCAAATGTGGCGTGTGGATGTGTGTGTGGGGGTGTGTGGACAGGTGGGAGTGTGTGTGTGGATGTTTGTGTGTGTGTGAATATGGGTGTGTGCGTGGGTCTGTGCGGGTTTGTGTGTCTGATTATGTGGGTGTGTGCGAGTGTGCGTGGGTGTGAATGTGTGCGTGTGGGTGTGTGTGGGCGTGAATGTGTGTTTGGCTGTGTGTTGGTGTGTGTGAGTGTGTGTGAGTGTGATTGTGTGTGTGTGTCTATGTGTGTGTGGGTGTGTGTATGAGTGGGCGTGTGTGTGCGTGGGTGTGTCTGGGTGTGCTGGTGTGTGTGTGCATGTGCATGTGTGAGTGTGTGTGGGTGTGAATGTGTGTGTGGTTGTGTGTGTGTGTATGTGTGTGAGTGTGTGTGTGTGAGTGTGTGTGTGAATGTGTGTGGGTGTGTGTGCATGAGTGTGTGTGTGTATGTGATTGTGTGTGAGTGTGTGTGTGACAGAGTGTGTGTGTGGGGATGTGTGTATGTGTGTGAACGTGTGTACGTGGGTGTGTGAGTGTGTGGGTGTGTGTGTGTAAGTGTGTGAGTGTGTGTGGGTGTGTGTGTGAATGTGTGTGAATGTGTGTGAGTGCGTGTGTGAATGGATGTGTGTGTGCGTGCGTGCAGGTATGTGTGGGTGTGTGTGTGGGTGGGAATGTGCGTGTGAGTGTGTGTGTGAGTGTGTGTGGGTGTGTGTGAATGTGTGTGTGAGTGTGTGTGTGTGTGTTTGAGAGTGTGTGTGTGTGTATGGGTGTGTGAGTGTGTGTGTGAGTATGTGTGGGGTGTGTGTGTGAGTGTGTGTGTGAGTGTGTGTGTGAGTGTGTGTGAGTGTGTATGTGTGTGTATGTGTGTGAGAGAGTGTGTGTGAGTGTGTGTGTGTGAGTGTGTGTGGGGTGTGTGAGCGTGTGTGTGGGTGTGTGTGAGTGTATGTGTGTGAGTGTATGTGAGTGAGTGGGTGTGAGTGAGTGGGTGTATGGGTGTGTGTGTGTGTGTGCAAGTGTGTGTGTGAGTGTGTATGTGTGAGTGTGTCTGTGTGAGAGTGTGAATGTGAGTGTGTGTGGGTATGTGTGTGGTTGTGTGTGTGTGAATGCATGTGTGAGTGTGTGTGGATGTATGCGTGCGGTTTTGTGCATGTGAGTATGTGTTCGTGGATGCGAATGGGAGTGTGTGTGTGGGTGTGTGAGTGTGAGTGTGAATGGATGAGTGTGTGAGAGTGGGTGTGTGTGTGTGCGGGTGTGTGTGTGAGTGTCAGTGTGTGCGGGTGTGTGAGTGTGTGAGTGTGGGTGTGTGTGTGTGCGGGTGTGTGTGAGTGTGTGATTGTGAGTGTGTGTGGGTGCGTGTGTGAGTGTGTGTGAGTGAGTGTGTGTTTGTGGGTGTATGTGAGTGTGTGTGTGAGTGTGTGAGTGTGTGTGGTTGCGTGTGTGGGTATGTGTGTGAAAGTGTGTGTGGGGTGTGTGTGTGTGTGGATGTATGAGTGTGTGTGTGGGGTGTGTGTGTGTGAGTGTGTGTGGATGTATGAGTGTGTGTGTGGGTGTGTGTGTGTGTGCGTGCGGGTGTGCGCATGTGAGTATGTGTGCGTGGATGCGAATGGGTGTGTGTGAGAATGGGTGCATGTGTGAGTGCATGTGAGTATGTGTGGGTGCGAATGGGAGTGTGTGAGAGTGGGTGTGTGTGGATGTCGGTGTGGGTGTGTGTGTGAGTTTGTGTGTGTGCGGGTGTGTGTGTGAGTGTGGGTGTGTGTGGGTGACTGTGAGTGTGTGTGAGTGTGTGTGTGTGTGTGAATGTGTGTGTGTGTGTGTGTGAGCAAGTGTGTGAGTGTGTGTGTGTGTGCGTGAGTGTGAGAGTGTTGAGTGTGTGTATGTGAATGTGTGAGTGTTAGTGTGTGTGTGAGTGTGTGTGTTGAGTGTGTGTGTGAGTGTTGAGTGTGTGTGTGTGTGAGTGTGTGTGTGAGAGAGTGTGTGTGTTTATGAGTGTGTGAGTGTATAGTGTGTGTGTGCGTGTTGAGTGTGTTTGTGTGATTGTGTGTGTGTGTTTGTGAATGTGAGTGTGTGTGTGTGTTTGTGAGTGAGTGTTGAGTGTGTGTGTGTTTGTGAGTGTGTGAGTGACGTTGAGTGTGTCTGTGAGTGTGAGTATGTGTGTGAGTGTGAGTGTGAGTGTGTGTGTGTGAGTGTGTGTGAGTGTGAGTGGGTGTGAATCCTGTTGATTGTTTCCCTTCCTTTGTAGTTTCTCTCGTATTGTCCAGTATTTTACAGCTGTGCGCTTTGTCCATTTTTAGATTGTCTCTTGTCTTTTTGGTCTTCCGTGGCTCGATTTTTTTGGGGGAAAAATCGATTCTCTCGCGCAGTCGGGCAGTAAAATGGGCCGCACTGGCTTCTTTTGAATCACTTGCCGCTGGTTTGGATGTTTTGGAGATTTACCGTTTCCTCCCCTCGGTTCTGGATCCCCCGGAAATCCCTAACCTTTACCTACGGCTTTGTCCTTGCAATGTAAGCTTATACCTAATTCTATTCCAGTCATCTATAGAGAAATTGACATGGAGTTTAGATGGTCCCTCCAAAGTTTAAATGCCTCTGACATTTTTGTTGGATCCCGGATACAGTGTTGCTGAGAGCTCGTCAGGAAACATCCATAAGATCATAAAACATTAACAGGAGAAAAATCCAGCCCATCCAATCTTCTCCACCATTCAGTGGGATTGTAATTTATCTGACAATCCCCAACTCCACTTTCCCTCGTAACTCTTATAGAATCCCGACAGTGTGGAAGCCGGCTATTCAGCCCATCGAGTCCACACCGATCCCCGAAGGGCATCCCACCCAGACCACACTCCCACCCATAACCCTGCATTCCCCGCAGCCAGCCCACCTAGCCTGCACATCCCTGGGCAATACTTGAATCCCAAGGAGAAAGTGAGGACTGCAGATGCTGGAGATTAAAGTTGAAAATGTGTTGCTGGAAAAGCGCAGCAGGTCAGGCAGCATCCTGAAGAAGGGATTATGCCCGAAACGTCGATTCTCCTGCTCCTTGGATGCTGCCTGACCTGCTGCGCTTTTCCAGCAACACATTTTCAATACTTGAATCCCATTGTTATAGCAATCTGTTTACAAGTGTCTCCCTTTCTGAGTGCTACTGATCACAATGTCTTAAGGAAATTCCAATCGTCTGCTGTCCCTCCCAGATGCATCCTCCCAGACACCGCTCTAACAGAGAGGGGATTTTCACAAATCTCCTCATTGCTGCAGCCTACAGATACTGAATAAAGCGACTGTGACCCCTCCCAATCCCCATCCAATCTCCCCCACATCAGGGGTTCCCCTTGGAAGCTCCCCTCTTCAATGGAGCCCCTTGTACAACCCCAACCCTCCCTATATTGGAGGAGTCAGCAACACTAGACTTGCAGTGTCAACTTCCCCTAGATCTACCCGGCAGCAAATTCGGAGTCACCGCTTTTTAAAACAAAACAAACCGAATCCGGAAAGTTCAGGGACTGTCTTCCTCCTCCTGGACGGTGAGGTCAGGTGGGAGGAACGGCCCAGATTGTGTCTCTCCTCCGACTTCCAGACAGCAGCGTGTGGCTGAACATCGGCAGGTCTGAGAGTCCGGAGCGATCACAGACCCTGGCACCGTGTCATGTGCAGGGCCCCTTCCCCCGTTCCCCCACCCCCTCCCCACAGCGCGCGCACACACACACACACACTCATACACACACAGATACACACACACAGATAGACACACGCTCACATTCATACACACATGCACACATACAGATACACACACATACACACACTCTCAGACACACATAACTACACAGATATGCACACACAGAGACACACACGCGTGGATACATAGAGACACACATACACACAAACATACATCAGACACACACATACTGAGATACACACACACAGATGTACACACACCCACACGCAGACACACACTCTAATGCACACAGATACACACATACAGACACCCATAAATACACAGATACACACACACAGACACACACGCATAGATACAGAGACACACACATACAGGCACACACAGATACACAGACATACACATGGGCACAGACACACAGGCACACATTTACAGACACACAGAAGCATATGCAAACCCACACACACCACTGACACACATAGATATATACACACACAGACAAAACACACAGACACACAGAGACATGAACACACACGCACTCTCTCACATGCGCATACACAGAGACATAAACACAGACACGCACTCACTCATATACATACACATGCATATGCACGCACTCTCTCATACACACACATACACACACGCACATACATACACGCATACATACTCGTGCACTCTCTCATACGCACACGCATGCACACACGCACAAATATACATACATACACACGCACTCTCATACATACACACATACATACGCACACCCACATACATAGACACACTCTCTCATACATACACACGCACATACATACACACGCACATACATACACACGCACATACAAACACACATACATACACACACTCATATAGATATGCATATACATAGACATGCACATACACACGCACTCTCTCATACACATACACATATATATAGACACGCGCACACGCACAGAACCCTCATGCGCATCTGGGAGCCCTTGAGGACTGGGGTCAAATAAGGCGATCGCTTTCACGATCAGTAATTTCAAACTTGCTCAGAAACTGCCCAAGGTGTTGTTCTGGGATCTTGAGGGATGTGACTGCACTGGAGAGGATGCGTTCAATCTTAGAGTCACACATCACGGAAACAGTCCATGCTGACTACAATTCCAAATTAAACTAGTCCCACCTGCCTGCTGGTGAGCTACACCCCTCCAGACCTTTCCTATCCATGTAGGGGTCTCTATTAAATTCTATAACTGCTCCCGCATCCAACACCTCCTTGAGAAGTTCATTCCACTGTGTAAAAAAGAAATGCCCCTCTGATTTGCTTTACATCTTTCTTCTCTCGTCTTAAAAATATCCCCATCCCCCACCCAAGTTTTGAAATCTCCCATCCTACGGAAGAGCCATCTGTCATTCACTTTATCTATAACCCTCAACCTTATACGTTCAAGTGAAAAAACAGTCCCGGCCTAGAGTAGATTTACCAGAATCATAGAATCCCTACAGTGTGGAAACAGGCCATTCGACCCAACAAGTCCATACCGACCATAGAAGAGTACCCCACCCAGACCCATTGCCCTACTACTCGACCCCTAACTAATGCACCTAGCCTGCACATCCTTGAACACTGTGGGTAATTCCCCATGGCCAATCCACCGAACCTGCACATCTTTGGACTATGAGAAAGAAACCGGAACTAACTCACTCAGAATTTGCCAACTCCACGCAGACAATCGCCCGAGGGTGGGATCGAACCCGGGGCCCTGGTGCTGTGAGGCAGCAGTGCTAACCACTGAGCCACAACGTGGGATGTAGAAAACTGTGAAGGCCAATAGACAGGGCTGACAGGAATGAACCTTTTCCCTTGCTGGAGGGACCAATGACCGGAGGGGGTGGGTACAGATTCATGGACGTGTGCAGGGGATCTGAAGAAAATGTTTTCACCCAGAGGCTGGTGGGAATCTGGAACTGGCGGCCTGTAAGGCTGGGAGAGGCAGAGACCCTCGGCACATGGCAGAAGGATTGAGGTCTGCACTTGCAATTCCAGGGCGATGTGCCACGTGCTGGGAAACGGGGTTCAGATAATGAGGTGGTTGTTTTTGATAGGAGCGGGCACTGTGGGCCGAAGGGCCTTCTGTTGTGTTGGAGACCTCAATGACTGGGAAAGGACAGAGCGAGTCTTCACCTCCCTCACACCTTGAACCTGGAGCAGTCATGTCTTTGAAAACACATCCATGACTCGGGGGTGGGGGGGGGGGCGGGGTGTGGTGGCGGCTGGAAGCTGGTGTGAGCCCTGCGTGGGGGGGGGGGGTCCCGAGATGTATGTGGTGTGAGCCCTTTGGGACGGGGGTGGGTGGGTGGGTGGGGGTTCGGTTCTGCTTCTAAACCGTCTCAATAGCCACACACCAGCACCTCGAAGAAATGTCTAAACAGGAACCCTGTCTAATCCAGCCCGGCATAATGAGGACATTGTCACCTGAGCACCTGAGATTAAACCGGGGTCTTTAAGATATCAATCCCAATCCCTCCTCCCACCCCGGGAAGGTCAGATGTGGGTGGGTGTGTATGTGGATGTGTGTATGGATGTGTGTGTGTGGGTGTGTGTGTGTATGGATGTGTGTGTGTGGGTGTGTATGTATGGATGTGTGTGTGTGAGTGTGTGTGTATGGATGTGTGCGTGTGGTTGGGTGTGTGTATGGATGTGTGTGTGTGGGTCTGTGTGTATGGATGTGTGTGTGTCTGTGTGGGTGTGTGTATGGGTGGGTGTGTATGTGGACGTGTGTATGGATGTGTGTGTGTGGGTGTGTGTGTATGGATGTGTGTGTGTGTCTGTGTGTACGGATGTGTGTGTGGGTGGGTGTGTATGGATGTGTGTGCGTGTGAGTGTGTGTGTATGGCTGTGTGTGCATGGGTGTGTGTGCATGGGTGTGTGTGTGTGTATGGATGTGTGGGTGGGTGTGTGTATGGATGTGTGTGTGTGTATGGATGTGTGTGTGTGGATGGATGTGTGTGTGTGTATAGATGTGTGTGTGTGTGTATGTATGGATGTGTGTGTGTGTGTGTGTGTGTATGGACGTGTGTGTGCACACGGTGGCACAGTGGTTAGCACTGCTACCTCACAGCGTCAGAGACCTGGGTTCAATTCCCGTCTCAGGCGACTGACTGTGTGGAGTTTGCACATTCTCCCTGTGTCTGCGTGGGTTTCCTCCGGGTGCTCTGGTTTCCTCGCACAATCCAAAGATGTACAGGTCAGGTGATTTGGCCATGCTAAATTGCCCGCAGTGTTAGGTGAAGGTGTAAAGGTAGGGTGGGTTGCTCTTCGGAGGGTAGACTTGTTGGGCCGAAGGGCCTGTTTCCACACTGTAAGTAATCTAAAGTTTACATAGGCTATTGTAGCCCTTATAGCCAGGATACCTGCCCCTGGAACAGAGTACTGCAGTGGGCCCACTACAGACAGGACTCCTCATTCCACCTCCCCCGCCCCCCTCCCCCCAACCCCCCCTTCCACCCCCCCCCCCACACGTCTGTAAAAAAACACTCAGCTCCACATTTCCTGTTAACCCCCTTTCCGTGCAGGACATGCCTTACCCAGCTCCCTGTTTATGTCTCTCTGTCGCTGTCATGAGTTCAGATCTCTGTCGCTCGCTGTTTCCATCCCAATTTCTATATCCCCCTCTCTTCCCTCCACTGTCCCCCATCCTCTCTGCTCGTTTCCATCGATTTCCGACCGGTTCTGGTTCCCTCGCACTCGGGTTGTGTTTTTTCTCAAAGCTTCTGTCTGTCTGTCAGCCTCCGACCCAGCCTCTGTCTCACTCTCAATATCCTCTCTTTCGATGCTCCAGTTTTCTGTATGAATTCGTTTTACTGTATGTCTCTGTCGCTCACCCTGTCTACTTTTCCCTCTCCCTATATTATTTTCTTGCTATCTTTATCTTGATGTCTTTTCTCTCTCTTACCTATATCTATCCCTACCTTATTCTCTCCTTTTCTCTGTCTCGATCTTCTGTCTGCCTGCCTCTCTCTGCCTATATCTACCAGCATTTGCTCTCTCTCTCTCTCCCATTAAATGGGAAAGGGACTTAACTCTGGGACAAGCGGCCTCCTGCCTTAATCCATCTTTCCGCTCCTAGCCTATCTGAATTTCCCTCCCTGTGTTGTTATACTCCCATCTTGAACAAGAAGAGGCGATCTAGCAATGCTCAGGGAGAGAAGAAAAACATTCGACAGAGACAGGGCGGAGAGTCTCCTCAGACGCCCGATGGACAGGGGCAACCCGCTGTATTTTTTTGTTTTGTGTGTGGGATCGTACCGTGCAACTTGGCTGCTCCGCCCGTCAGTCCAATGGTATCTCTTGGCTGGCAAACTCCAAACCTCCTCTACACCCACCCAGCACCACCAGCAACCTCCCTCCCCCCAAGGTGTGAGTGAGGAGCTAGAGCAGAGAATATTTCCAGCCTCTTGTGAGTTCTGGGGAATGCAGACAGAGGGAAGGGGAGGGACCATGCGGAGAAAATACATTGGAGCAAAGCTTCCTCGAGATTTTTGATTTGGTTTATTATCGTCACATGTACAGTGAAAAGTTTTGTGTGCGATGCAGGCAGCTGGCACTGCGTCGAGGTTAGAGAACAGAGCCAATGTTGGGACTGCACACCAGATGCACAATGAGCGAGATCAACATTTAAAAACTGAGGCGTCCATTCAGAAACCTTATAACAGCGGGGAAGAAGCTGTTCTTGAATCTGTTAGTGCGTGCCTTGTTTTTTTTTGAAAAAATAAGCTATTTTGCTCTCGATTAATCACAGTTCCACAGTAAACAAAGCGTCCCTGAGACTCGGCCTGACATTTCTGGCTCGTCATCAGCAGCAAATTAATAGCCACGGTGGGTGCATGTCTATGGAGGGTGGGGTGGGAATAACGCGAGAGAAATCGGTCATGAAGCTGACAGGGATGGGCACTGCAAGCGTTAATCCTCTGGGCACCAATGTACCAGGGGGATAGAGAGAGAGGCAGTTGTCAGAGAGAGAGAGCAATAGCTTTTCTTTTTTGGGGGGGTCTCTTTTCGGTGGTGGGGGTGAATGCTAGGATGAATATGTGAGGGAACATCTTGAGGACCGTCTGTAGGATGAGTGCAGTCCTCATCTTCTCCCATCAGATCACTTCGTAAAATCCCTGCGGTTGGCAGGGGTTAATAGACCCTTGAGCCCGTCTTGACTTAAGTATCCCTCCCTTTTAGCTTCATGGAGAAGGAGGGGGGGAAAATAGCAAGGGAGTGGTGGGAGGGGGAGGAATTTTTGACAATGTGAAAACAAAAGCTAATTCATCCTGAGCCCAGTAATTGATTTTAATGAAGTGGGGTTTTTTTTTTGCGTTAATGAGAGCCGGGAGGGGTGGCGGGGTGAGCGGGAGAGAGTTGGGGGGGGGGGGGGGGGGAGAGAGGGGACGCAGTGGGGAACACCAGCAGTGGCCCCAATTCCATCCCCCGGAATGTGCTTTCTCCGGTTTTCCCGTTCCCCCTGTTTAAAAAAAACCACCCGAAATGTGACTTTCGCCACTAGAGGTTAATGAAGTTCGACCTCCTCCTTTCCGACCTTAATATATGCGCAATTAATTGAGATATCTTTTATACTTGGTGCGTTGTAAAGTTAATGCGTAATTTATGTAATTAGTCGATTAAGTATAATTCCAGCATATGTTCCAAACGCCCAGAAGGTGTTCTGTACAGGTACTTATTTGTCGGCTGTTTTGATATCACGAAAGACGGCTAATTAATTTTACATGCATATTAATTTAGTATCTATTTAACAGCTCCCTTTGTGATCTCAGATTTAATATTGATCTTCCCACTGGTTTTTTTTTCAGTTTTGGAGGAAGTCGGATAAGAGGAGAGATAATGCCACGAAGCGAGTGGTAAATCTCTGAAAGCAAGTGGGTTCCAATTAAAGCAGAACTGGTCTCTGGCCCAGTCAGTCCACACCGAGTGTTATAATCAGAGGTAAATTAATGAACATTATAATTAATAAAAAGGGCGGCTTTGTAACCGCTATGCTAATGAAGTTAAATGAGTGTGTTGTGAAATGTTCACCAATCCTGCACGCTACCACAAACCTTAATTCTGTACAGCACTAAAGGCCTTTACCGACATAATGAGTTATCCTGTCTGCTAATTAATTGACAGACTCCTGAATATTCATACCGCGGGTCGGTATATTCCTAATTGTACTGCAAAATATATCTCTGAGGAAGGTAAATCGCCCTAGACTTAATTAATATAATGTATTCCAGATATAACAGGCTGAAGGTGAGACATTTACCGACATATATTGAGAATATGACACACAGTCGAAGCATTGCTTTTGAGCAGAAACATCCTGTCCATTGGAATTTGACCATTTTACCATCTTCAGTTTGCAGGGTCTGTTTTCAAGCTTCCCCCCCCCCCCCCTTTATTTTTTGTAAGACACACACGATACATTGAAGTTAATTTCCATCGCCGGTGTATTTAACCAAATGTTGACAATAACTCCCGCCCGCGGCCCCGGCTTGTTTATCAGTGAGGACTCCACACTGTGCTGCCGGGACTCTGCCGAGCGGGCGCATCTCACCCCTTCTCCCGCACACTCCAAACCCCACCACCCCCCCCCCCCTTTCCCGTGTGCATCCCTGCCGCCAGCTCACATCACACACACACACACACACCACCCCCTCCCCAACCCATCCCACCCCCTGTAATCTGCCCCACCTCAGGGCAGATACTGCCTCTCAATCCTCGCCTGCAGAAACACTAGCCCGCTTCCAAAACTCTCAGCCAACGCTCCGAAGCGGAACACGGAATTTTCGAAGTCTCATGACTGCCGACGGCGTGATTTAGAGATGCCGGTGTTGGACTGGGGTGTACAAGGTTAAAAGTCACACCACACCAGGTTATAGTCCAACAGGTTTAATTGGAAGCACTAGCTTTCGGAGCGCCGTCAGATGTAGACTCCGAGGACCACCCCAGGTTCAATTCCATCTGGAAGAACAAAGGCAGCAGATACAACAACAAAAAAAAGCAGGAATTGCTGGAAAAGCTCAGCAGGTCTGGCAGCATCTGTGGAGAGAAAGCAGAGTTAACATTTCGGGTCCAGTGATGCTCAGATCCATGGGAACACCACCCCCAGCCCTGCCAGTTCTCCTCCAAAGCACTTGCCATCCAGACTGGGAAATATATCGCCATTCCTTCACTGTCTCTGGGTCAAAATCCTGGAACTCCCTGTCTAAGAGCATTGTGGGTCAACCCACAGCACACGGGGTCAGAGTTTAATGGGGGAGGGGAAAGATTTGAAAGGGGCCTAAGGGGCAACTTTTTTTTTCAGGGAGAAGGGTCGTGCATGTATGGAATGAGCTGCCAGAGGAAGTGGTGGAGGCTGGTACAATGACAACATTTAAAAGACATCTGGATGGGTATATGACTAGGAAGGGTTTGGAGGGATATGGGTCAAATGCTGGCAAATGGGGCGAGATGAATTTCGGATATCTGACCAGCATGGACGAGTTGGACCGAATGGCCTGTTTCCGTGCTGTCCAGCTCTATGACTCTCTGACTACGGCTGCACGGTTCATGAAACTAGCTCACCCCCACCCTTTCAAAGGCAGCTAAAGACAGGTAATAAGTGTTGGCTCAGCCAGCGGTATCCAAATTCCCTGAGCCAATACTAAATAGCTCATGGAGTGGCAGGTGTACCGGTGGGCTGTACCGACTGTGTGTTTGCAAATACTGCGGGACACATCCCCCCACTCCACCCCACCCCCCTTCACTTCTCATCTTTGTTAAGATCCCAACCAGCAGGCACTCCCCTCTCCAATCGACCCGGGAGGGGGTGAAAGACAGACAGAGAGAGAGAGAGAGAGAAAAGGCAGAATATTGCAGGGGTCAGTGACAACCTCGCAGTCAGGGGACTGGCCTTTCCTGGACCCCGCTGTGTGGGTGGTAACCAGGCACAGGGGAACATTAAACAGCTCCAAATGAGCGGCTGAGGGGAGAAAGATTTTATTTCTATTGACTGCCAATTGTCTGTCTGCGTGTGTCTGTGTGTGTTATCTGTCTGTGTGTGTGTGTCTGTCTGTGGGTGTGTGTGGGTTTGTGGGTGTGTGTATGTGCGCGTGAGAGTGTGTGGGTTTATGTGTGGGTGTATGTGCATGTGGGTGTGGGTGTGTGTGTATGTGTGTGGGTATGGGTTTGTGTGTGTGGCTTTTGTGTGTATACGTGTATGTGTGTGGGTGTATGTGTGTGGGTGTATGTGTATGTGTATGCGTGTATGTGTGGGGATGTGGGTTTGTGTGTGTATGCGTGTATGTGTGTGTGGGTTTGTGTGTGTATGTGTGTGGGTGTGGGTTTGTGTGTGTATGGGTGTGTAGGGGTTTGTGTGTGGGTGTTTGTGTATGTGTGTGTATGCGTGTATGTGTGTGGGTGTGGGTTTGTGTGTGTGGCTTTGTGTGTATACGTGTATGTGTGTGGGTGTATGTGTGTGGGTGTATGTGTATGCGTGTATGTGTGGGGATGTGGGTTTGTGTGTGTATGCGTGTATGTGTGTGTGGGTTTGTGTGTGTATGTGTGCGGGTGTGGGTTTGTGTGTGGGTGTATGTGTGTGTGTGTATGCGTGTATGTGTGTGGGTGTGGGTTTGTGTGTGTATGGGTGTGTAGGGGTTTGTGTGTGGGTGTTTGTGTATGTGTGTGTATGCGTGTATGTGTGTGGGTGTGGGTTTGTGTGTGTGTGCGTGTGTGTGGGTGTGGGTTTGTGTGTGTATGGATTTGTGTGTGGGTGTATGTGTATGTGTGTGTGTGGAGAGAGCGGGTTGGGAGGTGGATGTAGCAGAGGAGATGGAAAACAAATAGAATAAGTTGAATTCCGACGGACAATAATTTTTGATCTGAACTCAGCTCTGACAATGTGGTCCCACACTATCAGACCCATCTATTCGATAGAATTACCCCGAAGCTTCTCTCTCTCTCCTCTCTTTTGTTACCTTAGTGTCTGGCAATTGAGGGGCGACGTGTGAAAATGGCTGTTTGATTCGGGTTTTCATCTCGCTGACCCCTTGATTATTGTCTGCCGTCACCCAGGCAATGTTCCGCTTGAGTACCTCGCAGAGGGAGCGCTCAGAAAGTGGCTTCGTTATTCAATACGAGACAACACAACGAATTGTTCGCGGCCTCCCCTCGGTGCACGATACTTCAACTTGCAATCTCGGTTCAGAAGTGCAATGTAATTTAGTTTAGAGAACTTTTGTCCTTTCATTGTATGAATGAGCCGAGAGAGACAGACACCAACTTGATTGGCCATTGGCTGTGAGGACGGCGGGAGCAGCGTGAATCCCCGTTAGCGTTTCAACTACTGGATCCCTTGATCCCCAAATACTCCCGCAAGTCCCCCTGAAATCACATTTGCTTAGAAAATAAACATCTCCCGAGCGTTCCTTGCGGCGCGTTTTATTTTACCAAGTTTCTGAACAGAGAAGGGAGATTGTGATTTAATTTGCCCACGACCGTGCGAAATTCGGTGGGTTACAAAAGTCCCTTGTCTCTATCTTTTTTAGCTCTGTAGAGCAGGAAGCTAACCACTTTGGATGCAGTTTTAAAAGAAAATAAATCTAATTTGAAAACTGACACACACAGTATAAAACAAAACAGAAATCCTTCGGTAGAACAGGGGGATAAACAAACAAAAAAATACAAATTCCAGGCCGGGATATTTTCCCTGAGTCCATGCATGGAATTGAGTTGATACACAGAAAATAATTTTCCCACCGCAGGCTTTGTCAGACAGGAAGCAGGTTGTATCTAAACGGGGTCGTTCCTCTCTCTGCAGTTCCCCAGTTTTTTTTGTTGTCGTTGCTTTTGTTATGTTTTACTCCTGCGTTCACTCACCAATTTCCAAAGAATGAAAACTGGAAATGAACAACACCTGGATATCAGCGTACACGGCTCCAAACCCAAGAATGCGTTTGTCACTTTCTCGGGAAACGGGAAAGGGAGCAGAGTCTGGATTTATGGAAAAGAAATTAGCATAAATTATGACTAGCTCGGGACGTGTGTGTGTGGTCTTGCTTGTAGCCAGGAGAGCTGGAGGCAAGTTCTCAATGAAGAGGGGAGAAGCGGGGCTTAGAACTAAATGGTTATTTACAGACACTGAGCTGTTCGATGGTGTTCTCTACATCATTGACTCCTGTGCGTTTGATGTAATTGAGCCGCTCGCCTCTTGTCATTTCTCCAGCTAATGCTCAAAGAAATCCGGCATCAAGCACTTTCTTTTTAAAAAAATTAAAAAAATTAAAGTTTTGTTTTCGCTCTGCCCGGCGATTTTTCCTTCGTTTGGTTTTTTTTTCCCTGTGTGTGCTTGTGCTTCTGAGACATTGATTCAAGAGGTCTGATTAATACCGAGAGACGTGAGCCAGCATTTCAAACCGAACCGTTCGCATTTTCATAATAACGACCTTATTTAATCTCTGGAAATAACCGTGTTTAAGATACGATTTGGCGAGTTACTGAATTTGCACTGACTTCCCTCTGGATTGCAGAGAGAGAGAGAGAGATAGAAAGACTCGGTTTTTTTTTGGAACGCGACAAGAGATTCAGTTCAAAACTCAAAACGGGTGCCTGCATTTGGTGAAATCATTCCAAAAATTATTTTTTTTAAATTTCGGAATGGCAGGGAGGGGGGTGGGAGTAATCCCAGCGTTACACACTTTATTTCCCCCCAGCCCCATCGCGAATGGAAAGATTTCCCCTTCAGTACCCGCTTACCTGCCCCTCATGACAGAAAGCAAAACGCTGGATTATTTTGACCGGACCCATTCTAAAGTCACAATCTCCCCAGGCAAACGATTTGCTCACCTCACGCTGTAACACTTATAACGAAAATTTGTTCGCGCTTCTCTTAAATCTTGCTCCCCTCCCTCTGTAGGACTTTGACTCACACATAAACACCCATCTCACCCTCCCTCCCTCTCCTCACCCACCCCGTCCCTTCCTCCACCCCTTCCCAAATGCATTGGGGATGTGCAGGATTCCCATTGGCTGCAGTCCGGGATGCAGGGAGATGTCAATGAAAACCAGAAGCTGTTGTTTCTCTGTCCCTGTCTGGTTCCCACTCCCTCCCAGAGAGAGAAAAAAAAATCTCCAACGCAGTGAGTCATGTGACAGTCCAAAGTGCTACATTAGACCCAGAGACTTCCCAACACGTTAGTATACAGAAGCCAAAAAATAAGGCGAGCAAGCAGACAGCAACTTCAGGATCTGGAGGCGAAACAAATTGATGAATCCCAGTGCTAAGGAAGCACATCCCGGAACCTCCGTCTTGTCTGCGTGCAGAAGACCTTGCATTGAGTTGGAGTCAGCGACTTTGCCTTCCGTTTGAGTTTGGACGGATTTGGGGATTTATTTCCTTTTGTGTCTTGGGTGTGTGTGTGTGTGTGAGGAGAGAGAAGTTTGTTATCTTTTAACATGCCGAAGTTTTGAAGGTTTGCTTTCCCCTCCCTGTCACTGTCACACACACACACACACACAGTCTCTCTCTCTCTCTCTCTCTCTCGACCTCTCTTCTGCATTTGGGGAAATCCATGCGGTCACGATGCCTCGCCCGGGTCGGAACACTTACAGCGACCAGAAACCGCCCTACTCCTACATCTCGCTGACGGCCATGGCTATCCAGAGCTCCCCGGAGAAGATGCTGCCCCTCAGCGAGATCTACAAGTTCATTATGGACCGCTTCCCCTATTACCGGGAGAACACTCAGCGGTGGCAGAACTCGCTGCGGCACAACCTCTCCTTCAACGACTGCTTCATCAAGATCCCCCGGAGGCCCGACCAGCCGGGCAAGGGCAGTTTCTGGGCCCTGCACCCCAACTGCGGCGACATGTTCGAGAACGGCAGCTTCCTGAGGCGTCGCAAGCGCTTCAAGGTGCTGAAGGCGGACCACCTGGCGGCGGTGGGGAAGGGACCGGACGCCGCTCACTACCTGCAGCAGCAAGCCAAGCTGCGGCTCAGCGCCCTGGCCGTCTCTGCCAGCCCCCTGGCCCAGCTGCCCGCCGCCTACGGCATGGCAGGATCCCAGAGCGGCGGCTTCAAGCACCCCTTCGCCATCGAGAACATAATCGCCCGGGAGTACAAGAATGTGGTGGCCAGCGGTCTCGCCTTCCAGCCCCTGCCCCCCGGGTACCCCATGCCCCTCACTTCGGTCGGGGGGAGCCTGGGCACCGGCTGGCACCACATGTACAGCGCCAGCGTGATGGACACAGCCCCGCCGGCGCCCCCGCCGCCTCCGCCCCCGCCCCCGCCGCCCCCGCCTCCCCACCCTCCTCTCTCCGTCCCCGGCGGGACCCCTGACTACAGCCCCTACGGCGTGCCCCTCAAACCCCTGCCCCACGTCGGTCAGACCCTGCCGGCCATCCCGGTGCCGATCAAAGCCAGCCCGGGCGCGGTGACCGCCCTGCCCTCGCTGTCCGGCCCGATCTCCGCCCTCCTGTCCGGCGGCTCGGCGGGGGCTCTCAGCCCCGGCTCCCCGCCGCTCAGCAGCGGCCATCGGAGTCCGAGTCCCGGGGAGACGCTGAGCGGGCGGCCCGGCGCCGCTCTGCAGTCGGTGGCAGTGCACTGACACCCGGAGGCACGGGGCGGAGGGGGGTTGGGTGGGGGTGAGGGTGGGCGAGTAAGGTGGTGGTGCTGGGGGGGTGGAAGGGTGTGGAGTGGTGAAGGTAGGGGAATTCGAGAGGCAGAGGAGGAGGTAAAGGAGTGGGGAGGTAGTGAATGTTGGGGAGGAGTGGGGAGGTAGAGGAGGAGGTAGAGGAGTGGGGAGGTAATGAATGTTGGGGAGGAGTGGGGAGGTAGTGAATGTTGGGGAGGAGTGGGGAGGTAGAGGAGGAGGTAGAGGAGTGGGGAGGTAATGAATGTTGGGGAGGAGTGGGGAGGTAGTGAAGGTTGGAGTGGAGTGAGGAGGTGGTGGAGGATTGGGGAGGTAATGAATGTTGGGGAGGAGTGGGGAGTGGGGGGGGGGGGGGGGTTGTGAGGGAGAGAGAGGCACCGAGAGAGAGAGAATGCGACAGCCCACCCACCCGAAAATTCCCCTCCAAAATCGATTCACGGCGCCATAGCAATGCAACTCGCCCACTCGCTCCCTTCTGAGACTCGGCCCGCTGCCCCTCTCTCTGGACAATCGGCAAAGCGAGACCGTGTGCTCCCGGACGGTGGTGGGGGGCAAAAGTCCACGGACTCTGTGAATAAGACAATGCACTTTTATGGTCACTCCGCCCTCCCCCGAGCCCCCACACGCACACACACACACATATTCGCTTCTCGAACCGCAACACCGCCGATCATTTCCTGTCGTGTGTTTCCCGAGCGTGTTGTGAAGACTTGTTGGACTTTTCGGTTAATGTAACAGCAGCATGCTGTGTGTAAAACGAAAAAAAAATATTATAATTTGCCGCATTGCATGTTCTACATGGGACAAACAAAAAACAAACAAAAAAACTGTCTGCTTTAAATTATGGACAACTTTATCCAAAAATATTTTCTCAATTAAAAAGAAATCCTAAAGTACCAGTAACCAACCCCCACTGTGTGGTCCTCTGAAAACTGCTCTGTTTTGGTGAGAGGGGGAACTATCTCGCTACACGGCAAAAAAGTTTCAGACTGCTGTCTTGAACGAGGGTTGAAAGGATTAAAGCGAGGCGAATCGCTCACTAAAGTGAGGAAGGCGGTGGTGCAACCCAACAGCAGCGGAGGAATTGCCTGTTTTGATTTACAGAAATTAAGTGTTCGCTCGCGAATGCCCTCCGGACTTGTGTCCATTTCGATTTTGGTGTGTAGTAAACGCGGGTTGTGGTTTGTCATGTACACACACCCACACACACCCACACACACACCCACACACACACACACCTTTCCAAACACACTCACACACCACACACACCCACATGCACACACACGTACACACACACCCTTCCAAACACACTCATACACACCCCCCCACACACACACATGCACACATACATACACACACACCCCACACCCACCCACATACACACACACACTCACACCCCCACACACCCACACACTCACATGCACATACGCACACACACCCTTCCACTCACACACACCCACACCCCACATACATAAACACACTCACACCCCCACACACCCACATATGCACACACCCACACTCCACACACACCCACATACACACACACTCACACCCCCACATAGACACACACCCACATACACACACACCCTTCCACACACACCCTTCCAAACACACTCATACACACCCCCCACACACACACATGCACACATACATACACACACACCCCACACCCACCCACATACACACACTCACACCCCCACACACCCACACACGCACACACTCACATGCACATACGCACACACACCCTTCCACTCACACACACCCACACCCCACATACATACACACACTCACACCCCCACACACCCACATACGCACACACCCACACCCCACACGCACCCACATATACGCACACACATACAGACACACACACAAACACATTCACACACACCCATCCCCGCACACAAATATACACACATACACACCCACATGCACACACACATGCACCTACACACACACACCTACAGACCACCCCCCCCCCAACAAATATACACACACCTGCACACACACACACACACACACACTATTCAGGGACAGGGACAAGGTGGTGGAATTCGGGGCGAATTCACATTGCTGTCTCGGACTTTCACTTGAATCCTGTCACTGGGACATGAATTGAGGCCGATCAACACCCCCCCCCCCCCCCCCACCTCATGCGGACCCCAAGCTGGGGCAGAACGGGCAGCCCTCAGCTTGAAATGGCCATCGGGTTCAGTCCCGGTGTCGGTTGGAAGGGGCTTGTGATAAACCGGCGGCGTTCTCTCGCTCTGCAAATCAGAAACCGCCCAGTGAATGCAGAGTGCCGGGTTGTTGGAGAGGAATAGTTTGTGATCTAACTCGTTTTCCTGGGCTCAACTGGACCCAGTGTGTGGGGTGGGAGGTATACTGAAGTGGGGTGGGGGTTGTTCTATTGTTTCTCATTGTAGATAATGAACCCGCATCTAAGGCCTATGTGTGAGCTCTTATTAATAGAATCCCACACACCGACAAGAAAGGGACAGGGAGAAAGGCCGAGAGCTGATCAAGTTCCACTCAACAAGGGGATGTTTGAAATGCAGGGAACTGCCCGCCGTGTCTCTCTCACACACACACACACTCAGACATAGTCACACAAACATACACACACACGCATACATACACACAGGCACACCCAAACAAATAGACAGACACACGCTGACACACTCAAACCTAGACACAGACGCACATACACACAAATACACACACAGGCACACTCAAACAAATAGACAGACACACGCTGACACACTCAAACCTAGACACAGACGCACATACACACAAATACACACAGACACACCCAAACAAATACACAGACACACACTGATGCACTCAAACCTAGACACAGAAACTCTCAGACACACACTCAAATACACACTGACGCACTCAAACAAACGCACTCAAAAATCGACACAGACGCACTCTTAACATAGACACAGACGCATTCAGACAGACACACTCAAACATATAGACACACAGACACATAAGCACACTAAAACAACTACACACAAAGACATGCACTCAAACGTTAACAGACACAAACACTGACACACTGCATGCACACAGTCACACTCGAGTATACACACACACACACAAATCCACACACAATCACTCACTGAAAAATACACACAGACACACACGCAAATACACACACCCAGATACACAACGTCACAACCAAGCAAACATGCATACAAAAACACACGCACAGACACAAACATACACACTCAAACATAGACATGCATAAATATATATGTACACATAAGCACACGTGAGCACATACACGCACACAGAAACACAAACATACACACACAGATCCATGCAAGAGGACAGTCAGGAACATATACTGCACAGGCACAGATATATCAACACTCCCGCTGAACGCTGCCCACTACTTTAAAGCTCACCCTGCTCACGGGGTGGGGGTAAACCTGTCAGGGAGAGGGGAACAATCTCAGGCTCGCGCTGAACACTATCTTGAGCCACACCATCAACATGCACCCCCACCCTCCATCATCACCCCACCCCCATCACTATCACCACTCACACCCCGACTCTCACCCTCAAACTACAGGAGTGTTTTTTGATGTGTGTGTATGTGTGGCGGGGGTATTGTTGGGATAGGTTAACTTTCTCCTTTGTGAGAAATAAAAGAAACGCAGACAAATTATCTAATTAATGTGCTGCAGTTACAATTTCAGAGAAAGAGAGGGAATGGTGTCCCGTAGCGCGCTGACAATAACTCCGTCAATGCTCAATCGCCTTACATTAGCTCACTCATTTCACATACGCCAGGTCTAAAACCAACGCACCGGTCAGAACAGATCAGGTCAGATCTCCCTGGCTGGTCGAAATGATTTTGTAGTTGAGCAGGGGGCAAAGAAGCATGCTGGAGGGTGATCTCCGGGTTTAAGAATAGCCGGAGCATCTGAATTCCATTAAACAAATGCATGAGCTGCCCGTCAGCTCACACAGCTGACTAGATCAAATATACGATGCCGGCAACTTCATTCAAGCTTATTCACTTCCTAGAGAAACCCCGAAGAATGGACACTTTGCACTGGGCCACCGATGTAGATTTAGCCTTTTTTTTTGGAGACGAGAGACAAAACCCTGGATTTTCACAAACACATTTCTGAGCCCGGTACTAGGAGACGCGGCTCGGGACTCGCGAGGAATTTCAATTCATCTTAACGCTTTCATTCGGCCGCCGGACGGACTAGTACAGAGCACCTCTAGCACAGAGGTTCAGAACTATACAATCCCTGGCCCGACACAAAAACACACAAGTTTTTTTTATATATATAAAAAAAGCGCAGTGTCTGTCTGCTGAATAGACTTAATTTAACACTGGGGTCAGGCAGAAGGAGTGTTTCGGAGAGTTATTCCTCTCTGATTAAAGCCACACAACGGCGGGATTCGGAATAAGGATTTAACTAAACCGCTTTAAATTGTTTTCCGAGAGAATTTACAGACTCCGAGTCAATGTCTACAATTCGCACACTTCGGCGAAATTGTACAGACCGAGTGTCCAACACCGAGAGCCGTGAATTCTTACAGCGGAGTTAAAGTCGCAAATTGTGCTGATGTACTGGAGATCAATTTGTGCCTCAACCTGAATTTACATAGCGATTATGCACACTCAGGACTCAATGTTCACATCGAGTGTCAATGTACACACTCGGAGTGAATGTGCACATTTAGAGCGAATTTACAAATTAGCCTGTAAGTGTACACACTCGGAATCAATGGACAGACGAATGGTTTCAGGATCTTCCGCTGTCCAATGTCTGTTGCACAAAGACTAAGTTTAAGACAATTTGCTTTGCGCCACACAGACGCATACACACACAAATAGAGACACACACACTTACAAACAGGTACACACATACAAACGCACACACACACACATACCGAGACACACAAAGGCACAGAGAGACACACGCAAACAGACTCCCAAACACACACACACATTCACAAACACACAACCACAGCCACACACAAGCCGACACACGCACAGACACGCACACGAACATACACAGACACACACACAAATAGACACACACACAGACACACAAACAGACACACAAACACACACAAACAGACACACACACAGACACACACACAAATAGACACACACACACACAGACACACAAACACACACAGACACACACAGACAGACACACACAAACAGACACACACAAACAGACACAGACAGACACACACAGACACACAGACACACAAACAGACACACAAACACACACAGACACGCACACACATACAGACACACAAACACACACAGACACACACAAATAAATGGACACAGACACACACACAGACACACACACATACAGACACACACACAGACACACACCAGGTTGGGTTAAATATGCCCAACCGCGTCATTTCTGAAGTGCTGGACTGAACATTTGTTAAATAGTTGCGGTTTTTCGCCCTCCTTTTGAATAGGGCGAGTTTGGACTTTGCATATTAATAGAGCCTAACAGCTCACGGGTCGGCTCGGATCAACTTTCAGACTTGTGAATAAATGTTTATTTTTGCAATTGAATACAGACATAAGTTGTTAACAAATAAAAGGAGTGTGATTGGCCCGGTCAGCTGAGCGGCTCTTGCTCCCCTTGTTTTCACTCGCGGAGATTGTGGAGGGTTGGATATTTAATAGAGTCTCTCATTCATTCTGAAGACGGCTCTCTCTCTCTCTGCTGCTCCGGAAAACTGCTGGCCCCTTTTTTTTAATTTCCGCGCCGAAAGCGGACAGTTCCAGTGTCAAAATCCGCAGCCCATCTTTTCTCAGAGGGATCCTACAGGGGGATAACTCTCCCGAATTCCCCTTTTTTAAAACACCTAATGCATCCATATCGCGGCTGCCGTACAACTTAGTCCTCAGAACTTAAAACAAAAAGAGGTCTGTAAGAATATGTTGATTTATAAGTTGTATCAATAGGAATTTCCTTTCAAAAATATATTTTCTAAAAACGATTTCAAACGAGGCAGATAAATAGTGCACAAATTGTTTCCGGATTCTGAGCAGCAATTATTCAATTTAACTGCTAAATATATTTTTAATTGTAAAAAAAAAGCTATAGCGAGCAGGGTCTTGGGGATTTGCATCAAAAGGATGTAGTCTGTCACTTCATCATGTACCTTTTTAACAATCATATCGGTAATTTAAGCAAACTGAACGCAGCCCTCGTGAATTATAAACCTGTATCTCATTATAATGCAAAATGGTAAGATTATACACACAGGCCATCCTATCTGTTTATTGCCAGCGTAGTCATCCGGAAATTTTAACACCAGTCAGGGGCGATGGATGTACATCCCATCCCTAACCCGCACCCATCATCGGGCGTCAGCATCCAGATGGAGAGGCGATCACTTCGGGTTTAATGTTGGTCGCTATATTCACCCACAGGCAGGGTATTTTAAAAATAAAAGGACGGAATTGCAGGGGATGTGCATTTGAGAAGTTTGCTGTTCAGATCCGCATGGACAGAGGAGGGTGATGCTGTACTGTAAGGATGAAATATGGTTCGGCCTTTTGCAAAACCCTGTGTTGCAGTTTAATTAAAAGAATTCATTAAACTAGTAGCCCATCCAAGGTAATTAGTATGCATAATTTATGTTTTGCCTAACGCAGAAGGGCAGTAGCCCCTGAATAATAAAACCAATTTAACCTTAGGAAAACAACATTGAACGGACAGGCGCTTATTATTCAGTTTTCAGAGGGTATATTCAAAATGATTTTCGGGCGCTTCCTCCTTAGTACCCAGCAATGACAAATACATAGGAGAGAAAATCTAACATTTTGAACAGATATATATCCCCACAAAACCCTCTCAAATAAAAAAAAACGAGTCTTAATTTTATTTTATATATTCCAACCTATTCGGAGCCAGACAACTCTGGGGCAGGTGAGACTTGAAGCAGGTCTCCTGCCTCAGAGATAGGGACACTACCACTGCCGTCTCAACAACCCCAACCTAACAATCGTGGCTGAGGCAACGATTAGCATGGAGTCTCATTCCTCTCCAACATTCCAACCGGTTTTGAGAACGGGGAATGATCAATCCTTCCCAACCAATGTGAGTGTTTTATGTTTGGGCAATAAGTTGACAATGAAAATCTTCGGGATAACGGGGTGAAGGCCGGCTGCTTAGAATTGGGGCGAGATTTTAAAGGGCATGCAACAAATGTCTCTGTTCCAGCTGTCCTGAAATTAAAAAAAAAGAAAATTGGCAAGGATCGAGGCAGAGAATAACCTGCAGTTGGTTTATCATCTGTGAGTTATCCCAATATTGTCCAGCACCTCCTCAAACCAAAACAAAACCCAGAGAGGAGCAAGGAAGGTTGAAATGTCGAGTAAACGTGAGGATAAAGTTACCCAAACACTTGGGTCATTTTGCACATAACTGGCCCTCCTTGTCCGTCCGATAGGGGGTAAGTGCTGTCAATTAGATCCACCCCCCTCCCTCCCCATCTCAGGACAAATAAAGCCAGCCATTTTATCAGAGAGAGAAATGACTGCACATCAATAGCAGGCGTGAAGCAGAACGCCAAACACATACATCAGGCAATTACTCGCAGTGTTTATTGTTAAAATTTCATATTTACTTTGAGACGCAGCAGGTCTTCAAAAATAAATAGGGACTATAATTCTTAACAAAATCAACAGTTGCATAAAGCGGGTAATCAATTTAGTGGAGCTAAGGACAGCAGCATTAATGAGCAAATGCGCTGATGCAGTAATTTTTCAGCTCGGTTCCCTCCAAGACTGACCTACACGAACAAATCAAGATTAAACACGAGGAGATGCCAAATTAAGGTGGCTGTCTTCCCTGAGCCGCGGGGCCCGGGGCACACTCACCTGTTGAGTGTGGGAAGGAGGCGAGCTCTCTGCTCACGCTAGCTAGCCGAGCTCATGCCAGTGCCGCGACTAACTGTGAACTCGGAGATTTGGTCCAGTGCTTTTTTTCTCTCTCTCTCTCTCTCTGAGTCAGATTGGGACCACTTTGTAAACGCAGTGTTGTCCCATAGAGCAGACGGGCTCTGTGTTCATACTGACACCGCCCTTTAGCCCTAACATTCCAAAAAAACTGCTCAGTTAAACACCCACCATATTCGATTTGCTGAGCTTATTCTTCTGATTGATTCTGACCGCGCTATCCATCGTTAACAATGATGCTTTCTCCAATAACGATATAAAGTCATCGTTATCGATAACGAAAATGTTTAAGATTAAAATTTGCATTCCTGGTGGTAATGTCTGTCTTTGTGTTCAGCAATCTGAACACATGAAATCGGTTATTTTTTTTTCCAATCCTAAACTGAACAGTAAGGCATTTTTGATAAGTTCACGGTTAGGAAAGGTTCGGGGTGACATGATCTAGTCGGGGTTAGTTTAGTTTAGTTTGGGGTTATGGTCGGTATGGACTGGTCGGACCGAATGGTCTGTTTCCGTGCTGTAAGCCTTTGTAAAACCAAACAGGAATGCACTCTCAAAACAAGGCAATTCGCAGCTTTAGACACGAAATTCAACCCTCACTATTTAATTCAGCATCCAACCAAACCCTAAATCCAACCCTGGATCGTCACAATCCTTAATTCAACACCAAACAGGTCTGAAGAAAGCTAAAACTTTCTCTTTTAGCAGATGCCGCCTGTCTTGCTGAGTTTCTCCAGCAAAGGCTGTTTTTTGACTCACGCTACCTTAATTCAACTCCCAACTAAACCTTCTAATCTAACATTGAACGCTACACTCCATACTAAAGAGACAGCTGTTAACCTTCATAATATTACACTGTGTGACATCTCCAAAATTCAACATGTTGGGACATTGAGCTGAATCGTCCATATAATCACCATTTTGGGGGGGGGGGGGGGTGAATAACGGACCTCAAAATATTAATTTAAAGTCATGAATTTGAAGAAGCGCCAATAATTATGATAATTAACTATTGAGGTGAACTGTAAAACACAAACTAAATCTGCACGTCCTGCTCGGGAGAGGGACTCAAAAAACTGCTTTCAGTCCAATAAATCTCGCGGTTTGCATATTGGTGGAGGAGAACCGTGTTTCCTGGACAGCTGAGCGTCAAGTGTGTGTGTGTGTGTGTGTGTGTGTGGGGTGGAGGGGGGGGTGGAGTGCAGTAGTGTGTGTCAATATCTCCTCGCCCAAGTACAAAAGGGGAGGCATTACTTTATGTCATACAGTATTGGCTGTATTACTTAGAAATTAGCCGGGACCTAGCCAAACACCCATGTGTGCATGAAATTAGAATGCCAACACTTGATTCATGTTGCAAGCCTGTGACTGCGAAACAAATTATGTCAGTGGGTGGCAATTGCAATATTAGTCTAAGCAGATAACATATAGCAAAGGAGGACCCAGTCTGAAGGATTCTTGCTTTCGGACTAATATGTCAGAATGACTGCAAGAGAGGGTTCAGTGCTGTTCAAATTGGCTGCTCCTGGATAAAATACTGGGTACAAACAACCGATTTATTATCATACACATTGCAGCTTTTAATTCTGCCGCCCGCGATGCTTCTTAAAAGATGCGTGCGAACAAAGCTCCTGCCTTAAAGACACTCGGCCTGCTTCAGTTAACACTTTGCAGCATATTAAGACAATTGTTTGTAACCAAATGCATATAAGGGCTTTCACAGGGTTGCTAAGTGACAAGTGGCTAGCCACGGAAAAATGCTCCCGTTTTCATCTCGGGACTGCTTCACTGAGGGAAACTTAAAACTCGAGTCAGAACATTGCAGGGTTGAAATCCCATACCGACCACCCCCCACCCAGAATCCCCCCCCCCCTCCTCCTCTTCCTCAACCCCCCCGGGTTGGACGAATATTCCTTTGCTTGAGCCAGACCTGAAATTTGTGAAATGAAACGCAAGTAATATTAAACAGCAAAGATTTCCCAGAAACAGAGGCGGGGGGGTGGGGGGGGGGGGGGGAACTGCTTTCCACAACTCAACAGATTTAAAGTTTCCTCCCCCCCAACCCCCGAAAAATATTGGATTTTTTTTTGTAGTGTTTTGGAAAAAGAATGAATTATATGCGCTCGAGTTTCGATGAATTGAATTAATTCAAATTTAATTTGTTTTGGGATGGGTACACACACACACACACTATCGGAATTTAATGAATGCAACGCCACACAATCGGCTTGGAAATAAACTGGCTTTTTTTTAAAAAGATCATTTCCCGTTCTCATTTCGGTTGCTCATTAGATGCCGTGAGTTGGGAGAAAGAATTGTGTTACCACCCCGCAGTGGTTTTGACAGAACTGCTGACTGCGCTTGATGAATGGAATCAGACACAATAACCCATCATTCCGATGGTAACTGTTATCAAATATTGGAGATGAAAGTACCCTCATAGATTTCGGTTAGCTGTAATTAACAGGCGGTAACTGCGTGCGGTTGACTCTGCCGCAACGCTGGTTCAGTTTAAACGCCATGAATTTATTTGGTTTTACAGGGGGATGATGAACTGGGCTGGGTGAGGGGGCGGGGAGAGCAGTCCCAGAGTTGCATCACCCTCCAGACCCCTCCGAGAGATGTCCCCTCTCCACCCCACCCTCTCTCCAGGATCAGGTCAGGCCGGTTGCAGGAGAGAGAGTCAAAGAGGCCAAATTCTCAAAAATATGTTTCCCCCCCCCCCCAACAAAACAAAAGCAAAACCGGTCTTCCACAGGGTTCGGTTCTCCCGGGTCATCTCTCCAGCTCGTTTCAACGACTTATGGAGAATGGGGTGACACCCAAAACCAGGAACCAGTCCATTCGTCCCGTCTAATTCATACCGTGACCTGGCTCCAACTTCCTTTCCTGAAGACGCATGGCATTTGCTTTCCCTGATATAGTTGTCCCCACAGCTCCCCCCTTCTCCCGGGGTTCCCCACTCTCCGGGTCAAGCTGTTACTAACTTCGCCTCTGCCTTCCAAGTCAACTGTCCGGCTCTGAGCCGTCCCACAGTTTTGGGGAGTGGGATTTTTCCTCTGTAACTTGCCCTTTCATTCTCATTAGTTGTTCAATTGCTAAACAAACAAGTCATGACCCAAACAAGCAATAAGATCAAAGGACTTTGTAGTAAAAATATCTCAAATTCCTTAATTCGTTTCCAAACCTGAAATTATTTGAATAATGAGTTTTGTTTATTCATGAGATGCGGGTTGGGCCCGTATTTAATGGCCATCCCTGATTGTCCTGGGGGAGGCGCTAGTGAGCTGCCTTGGTGATCCAGTGTGATGCAGAGGCTTTCCTGATGAAGGGCTTATGCTCGAAACGTCGAATTCTCTATTCCTGAGATGCTGCCTGGCCTGCTGTGCTTTGACCAGCAACACATTTGCAGCTGTGATGCAGAGGCACCCACATTGCTGGGAGTCAGGGAGCGTCTTTTTTTTTATTTAACCCATTTTTAAAAAAAAAATCAATGTTATCCCCGGAGCAGGTGGGATTTGAACCAAGGCCTCCCGGGCCTGAGGTAGGGAAGCAAGAGCGCCCCAGATTTTCTCCTGGAAGTCTTCCCCGCCCACAGCGAACATCAAGTTTCGGATAGAAAGTTAAACCCGCGGGTGGAACCGAACTCTCGGCTGGTGGGAGGGCGAGGATGCACGCGGGGTTTCCTCAGCGCTCTCCATACCCTGTTGGGTCGGGGCTGTAGGGATTTGAGCATCTGAGCTGTTCCCAAATCCTAACCGATCTGTGTGTGGGTGAGAGTGATGGAGAGATAGGTCGTGAGCGTGAGAGTGTTTGTGTTTTTATTCATACCTGGACATAGCGGACTGGCCCAGCATTTGTTGTCTGTCCCTAGTAATCTTAAAGAAAGTGGTGGTGAGATGCCTTCATGAACCGCTGCAGTCCCTGTGCTGAATGAAGTGTCTGGAGTGTGAGTGTAAGTGACTCTGTGTGTGTATGTGTGTGAGAGAGAGATCGTTGTGTCAGTGGGAGAGAGGTATCTAGTGTGTGTGTGAGTGACTGTGTGTGGGAGAGATTGTTGTGTTGTGAATGGGAGGTGGCTGGTGTGTGTGTGTGTGTGACTTTGTGAGAAAGAGATGGTTGTGTGTGGTGTTTGTGTGACTGTGTGTGAGAAAGAAGTGTGTGTGATGTGTGTATATGATTGCTTGTGAGAGAGATGGCTGTGTGAGAGTTGTCTGGGAGGTGGCTGGAGTGTGTGTGAGAGAGAGGTGTGTGACTGTCCGTGTGAGAGAGATGGTTTTGTGCGAGAGAGTTATGTGTGTATTACTGTGCGTGTGAGAGAGATGGTTATGTGTGGGAGAGGTGTGTGGTGTGTGTGTGTGAGGCTGTGTGTGTGAGAGAGATGGTTATGTGTGGGAGAGGTGTGTGGTGTGTGTGTGTGAGACTGTGCGTGTGAGAGAGATGGTTATGTGTGGGAGAGGTGTGTGGTGTGTGTGTGAGGCTGTGTGTGTGAGAGAGATGGTTATGTGTGGGAGAGGTGTGTGGTGTGTGTGTGTGTGAGACTGTGCGTGTGAGAGAGATGGTTATGTGTGGGAGAGGTGTGTGGTGTGTGTGTGTGAGGCTGTGTGTTTGAGAGAGATGGTTATGTGTAGGAGAGGTGTGTGGTGTGTGTGTGTGAGGCTGTGTGTGTGTGAGAGAGATGGTTATGTGTGGGAGAGGTGTGTGGTGCGTGTGTGACTGTGTGTGTGAGAGAGATGGTTATGTGTGGGACAGGTGTGTGGCGTGTGTGTGTGAGACTGTGCGTGTGAGAGAGATGGTTATGTGTGGGAGAGGTGTGTGGTGTGTGTATGTGAGGCTGTGTGTGAGAGAGAGATGGTTATGTGTGGGACAGGTGTGTGGCGTGTGTGTGAGAGAGACTGTGCGTGTGAGAGAGATGGTTATGTGTGGGAGAGGTGTGTGGTGTGTGTATGTGAGGCTGTGTGTGTGAGAGAGATGGTTATGTGTGGGACAGGTGTGTGGTGCGTGTGTGTGAGACTGCGTGTGAGAGAGATGGTTATGTGAGAGGTGTCTGGTGTATGAGTGTTTCTGGGAGGTGGCTGGAGTTTGTGTGAGAGAGAGATGTTTGCGGTGTGTGTGTGTGAGACTTTGTGTGGTGTGTGCGAGAGTGTGTGTGTGAGAGAGAGGTGTGTGTGTGGTATGTGTGAGACTGTGCGTGTGGTGTGTGTGAGAGACTGAATGTGTGAGAGAGATGTGTGTGGTATGTGTGAGAGGGTGTGTGTGAGAGACTGTGCGTGTGAGAGAGATGGTTGCGTTGTGTGAGAGAGGTATACGGCGTGTGCTTGTGTCATTGTGTGTGAGAGATGGTTGATGTGTGTATGTGAATGAGTGAGCGTGTGAATGAAGGAATGAGTGAAATGTGGAGTGAAAGTGTGTGCGGGTGTGTGTGTGTGCATGAGTGAAAGTGCCAGGCTGTGTATGTGTGAATGTGTGTGTGTGTGTGTGTGTGAATGAGTGTGGGTATATGGGAGCGGTGTGAGGGGTGAGGGACGCGGGAATGGGGTTATGTGTGTTAGTGAGGCTTTTTTTTAAAGGAATGTGGGTGCGTCAATATTTGACAACTGGAACCTCGGGAGAATCTAAAACAGAAATTACTGGAAAAGCTCAGCAGGTCTGGCAGCATCTGTGCAGAAAAATCAGAGTTAGCATTTCGGGTCCAGTGACCCTTCCTCAGAACTGATGGTAGCTAGGGAAATGTGAATTTATAGGCAGAGAATCTGTTGGAGGTCCAGTGAATACAGCCGAATGGCGTTGACAGCAGCAATCACCAGTCGGCCCGTCTAGTGGAATACTATAAACAGCGTAATGGATGGTGGGAGCTAAACTCAGACATTTAATCACAGTTTAGTCTGAGAGATATCATTTCAAACCACACAGGGAGAATGCTTGATAACGAGATGTCTGCGTTTAGACAGTAAACATCGTTTGAAATAACGATGAACGATTTGACTATACCAGCGGAGGCAGTTTGTAAATCAAATATCAGAGACGGTTAAAAAAAACCTCAATAAATTGCCAGGGAACTAAGATACCACAAATAATTAGAGACTAACAGACACAAATTATTTAAATATCTCGATTGGTATTTTTAAAACATTCTGTTTAATATTCCAGTCCTTGGCAAATGCCCCGGGAGATGGAATAAATGAATGCTGTGCCCGGGAAACTCCAGGAAAGGAGAGGACAGGGACAGTCACAAAGAAAGCGATTAATGATCGGCGCCTCGATTGGCAGCTTATTTTTCTGTGGCTCAGGCAGTCTGGCCTGCAACAGATTTCCTCCGTCCCATTCCTGTCTCAAAAGGGCAGGCCGTGTTAGGGCGGAGGGGTACGGGAAACCGTCCGGGAGTTGCCAAATCCGATGAACGGCTTAAACCTGGACCATAGGCGCAGCAGCACGCTGGATTTGAGGGCTTCAGTTTACAGACTGGTTGGCGATCATGACCAGTTCACTCGGCATAGGAAACAAGAACAGTGGGGGGGGGGGGGAACGGGGCGAGGTGGTAGTGTCCTTCCCACTGTTCCAGGAGCCCCGGCTTCCAGTCCCTAGGTTGGGCCCTGTGCAAGTTGATGGTAATTTTATTAAGTCAGGGATATGGGCAAAAAAAAAACAGCCAGTGGGTGTTAGGACCCAGATCAGCCCCCACCTTATTGAATGGAGGTGTAGACTTGATGGGCTGAATGGCCTCTCTCTATAATTGATAGTGTGGGCTCTTAAGGGGCTCCGGAGGGAGGGGGGAGGAGGAATACATGAAAGCATGGGGTTCATGTCAGTAACTCCACCAGAGAAGTTACAGCGTATACTAAATTAAACTGCAAACATTACACAAACACGACTACAGACAGGTGCACTCTCCTTCCAGAGTTCGAGAACTATTCTCAGGAATTGTGGAGTGTTATCTTCCCCGCTGGTCTTAATGCAAATTGCAACCCACCCACCCAGTTGGAATAACATTGTACCTTCACCAGCCCCTTCCCCCTTCCTTTCTCCCTATGAATTAGCATGGCCTCTGTTCGGCGCCTATCACTTTCTTCAATTAAGCATTAACCCTGTTAGAAATAGCTCTGGCCCTGTTCAGGTTCTGCGTTGGGATTTCAGAACTCTATGCTGCCCTCATCAATTCCTGACGGTAGCTGAGAATTCCAGCACAAAATTCACAACCCATTCAGAACATTGCCATTCTGTGACATTCTTCTTCATGTTTTTCATTTTTAAAAAATAAATAAGTGCAATTAAAGTCAATAGAGATGTACAGCACCGAAACAGACCCTTCAGTCCAACCCGTCCATGCCAACCAGGTATGCCAACCCAATCTAGTCCCACCTGCCAGCACCCGGCCCATATCCCTCCAAACCCTTCCTATTCATGCACCCATCCAGATGCCTTTTAAATGTTGCAATTGTACCAGCCTCCACCACTTCCTCTGGCAGCTCATTCCATATATACATCACCCTCTGCATGAAAAAGTTGCCCCTTAGGTATCTTTTATATCTTTCCCCTCTCACCCTAAACCTATGCCCTCTCGTTCTGGATTACCCCACTCCAGGGAAAAGACTTTGTCTATTTACCCTATCCATACCCCTCATGATTTTATAAATCTCTACAAGGTCACCCCTCAGCCTCCGACACTCCAGGGAAAACAGCCCCAGCCTGTTCAGTCTCTCCCTACAGTTCAAATCCTCCAACCCATGGCAACACCCTTGTAAATCTTTTCTGGACCCTTCCAAGTTTCACAACATCTTTCTGATAGGAATTTATTTCTTTTTCAGAGGGTCTTCGGGACTCTAGGCAATTGTCAAAGTGGGGTGGACAGCTTCTTGATTTGTAATGGGGTGGGTGCGGGTCTGGGAGGTTATTAGGGGCCGGTGGGATTGTGGTGTTGAGGCTATTATCAGATTGGATGGTCTTACTGAAATCTGAGGATGTCAAATACCTTACTCCTGCTCCCAATTCAGATGTTAGCAGATGTTAGGCAGTGCGTTAACTCTCCCACTTCCAATCATGGGTTCAATACTGATCATTTTCTGTCCTTTCAAGTTGAGAGACTGGTGGTATCACTGCTAGGCTATAGTTCCAGGGAATCTGGTAATAAGCAATGGCTCAAATCTCACCATGGCAGATAACTTTAGATTCAATTAATGAAAAATCTCTGGAGTTAAGAGTCTAATGATGACCATGAATGTATTGTTGAACATCAGGAAATTATGTGGTGAAATTATCTGTTGATTATCTGGCTCACTAATGCCCTTCAGAGAAGGGGATCTTCTGTCCTCACCTATCTACATGTGACTCCAGACCTAAAGCAATGTGGTTGCCTCTTTACTGTTCTCTGTGTAATTGGAGTCATAGAGATGTACAGTCCAATCCGTCCATGCTGACCAGATAATCTAGTCCCCACCTGCCAACACTTGGCCTATAGCCCTCCAAACCCTTCCTATTCATCTACCCATCCATATGCCTTTTAAATGTTGCAATTGTAGCAGCCTCCACCACTTCCTCTGGCAACTCATTCCACACGCGTACCACCCTCTGTGTGAAAAAGGCAATAAAGAGATAACTGAGCCAGAGACATCCACATCCTGTGAATGAATTAAAAAAAAGTAACTCTGGCCATTGCTTTCGGTTGCTCCACCATTGTAATTAGTCTCAGTGACATGGACTCTCTGGATTTCATAGATTGGACAGCTTTTATCAATAACCTCCCCCGTACCGAATTCCAGTTACACCCAGAGGCTGTCTGAGATAAGCAGGGAGGCAAGTTTAGGACATACCACTCATGGGACATTGGCATCACTGGTGAGGACAGCATTTATCCCCGCAGACTGAACTATCCAGGTGAAGGTGGTAGTGAGCTGTCTCTCTCTCTCTCTCTCTCTGTCTCAAGGAGATGTATACTCAAGCCGCACACAGTCAAAGTTATCAGCATCACCACCACAGGCAATAGATTTCCTGTCTTTACCTTGTTCCGAATGTGATCCTGATTGAATGCTGCAGACCTTGTGTGACCCCTGAGTTTAACATGTGAGGGCGTGGTTGACAGTTGAGGGCATGGATAGATGCAGATAGGTTTAAGTTTGAGAAAGGAAAAGCCAAGGAACACCTATTGTTAGTCCATGGTTAGAGCAGCAATTAAATCATGACTACAATAAAATAAAAACCACTAGCATTTATAGGGACTTTTGCAGCTGTTAAAAACTCAGCTCTCATCTATATTTTGGAGCAGGAACACATGACTCTGAGATCTTGCCCCATTACTCTACCAGGGGTCATGACCCCCAGTTTCAGATCTCCTGACTGAATTCCTTCTAAACCTGCCCAATGGACATTGACAGCATCACTCAGGTGACTGACATGCTGGTCAAGAGAGCCCACCATTGGCTTATCAATTTGCAACAACTAATAAAGAGCACAGTGGATGTCTATCCTGCCCCCTTGCAGAAGGTAACGTGACCAGAAAGAGGTTCTTCTCCACAATGGTGATGCTGTCATGTTAACAGAACTTAAAATGATCCAGGCTTAAACTGAGCCAGCCATCTAATACACAGGCTAGTGGTGCAATTCCACCTACATATAGAGCGTAGGAAGTGCATAAAAAACATAGAATATAGGAGCAGGAGTAGGCCATTCAGCCCTTCGAGTCTGCTTCACCATTCAATCTGATCATCCAACTCACCACTCTATCCCTGCTTTCTCCCCATACCCTTTGATTCCTTTAGCCCTAAACATAATTCCTTGAAAATATTCAACATTTTAGTCTCAACCATTTTCTGTGGCAGAGAATTCCAGAAATTCACTACTCTCTGGCTGGAGGAATTTCTCCTCACCTCAGTCCTAACTGACCTGCCCTCATCCTTAGAGTGTGATTCCTGGTTCTGGATCCCCTGGTCATTGGGAATATACTTGCTCCATTTAACCTGTTCTGTTAGAATTTTATTGGTTTCTATGAGATCTGTGGAGCAGGAGAATCGAATTTTCGGCATAATGCAGAAACGTCGATTCTCCTGCTCCTCAGATGCTGCCTGACCTGCTGTGCTTTTCCAGCACCACACTCTCGACTCTGATCTCCAGCATCTGCAGCCCTCACTCTTTACTTTCTATGAGACCCACTCATTCTTTTAAACTCCTGTGAATATTGTCCCAACCAAGCCAGTCTCTCTTTCTATGTCAGTCCTACCATCCTAGGAGTCAATTTGGTCAGTCTTTGTTCCACTCCCTTCAGTGTCAGAACGCCCTTCCCCAGATAAAGTGACCAAAACTGCACACACAGTACTCCAGATATGGTCTCACTGAAGCCCTGTATATTTGCAATAGTCATCCCCCCTCTTGTCCTTGAATCATCTCGCTATGAAGACTAAAATCCCATTTGCTTTCTTCATTGGCTGCTGCACCCACATGCCTACTCTTTGTAGGTAAAAACAAGGGCTGCAGATGCTGGAAACCAGAGTCTACATTAGAGTGGTGCTGAAAAAGCACAGCAGGCCAGGCAGCATCTGAGGAGCAGAAAAATTGACGTTTCGGACAAAAGCTCTTCATCAGGACTCTTTGTGACTGCTTTACAAGGGCACCCAGATCTCACTGCGTTTCCCTCGTTCCCAATTTATTGCCATTCAGATATAACTTGCCTTCCTGCTTTTGCTACTAAAATGGATGACCTAATATTTATCCACGTTACCTTTAATCTACCATGCATTTGCCCACTCACTCAACTTGTCCAAATCCCACTAAAGCACCTCATCACCCCCCTAGTCATGGTTAACCCTCCCACCCAGCTTTGTATGGTCTTCAACCTTATTATTCATTATCCTTTAGCCCATTATTCATTCATGAGATGTGGGCGCTACTGGCAAGGCCAGTATTTATTGCCCATTCCTAATTGCCCCAGGGAGCAGTTTAGAGTCAATCACATGGCTGTGTGTCTGGAGTCACATGTGGGCCAGACCAGGTCAGGATGACAGCTTTCTTCCCTAAAGTGCATTAATGAACCGAGTGGATTTTTCCAGCAATTGTCAATGGATTTATAGTCATCATCAGACTCTCAATTCCAGTTTTTAAAAAAATATTACATTTAGCTCTCTGATAATCCCTCCAACTTTGCCTTCCTGTCTTTTCCCCATAACCCATGACTCTTTTATTGATTAAAAATCTATCTCGGCCTTGAATTTACTTAACAAGCCAACCTCGATGGCCCTCCATGGTAAAGAGTTCCACAGATTCACTCCCTCGGGAGAAGAATTTCCTTGTCATCTCACTCCTACCTGGGTGGCCTCTTCCTCTGAAGTTTGACTCTCCCACAAGGGTAAACAATCCCTCTGCATCCATCCTGAGAAGTCCACTGCGAATTTTGTCTCTTTCAATAAGGTCACCTCTCATTCTTCTAAACTGCAATAGATACAGACCCCAACCTAAGTAACATCACTTCATAAAAAAATCTCTCCATACCTGGAGTCAACCTAATAAACTTTCTCAGGGCTGCCTTCAGTATATGTTTCCTTGGATATTGGGCCCAAAACTGTTCACAGTATTCTAGATGTGGAGCAACTAATATCCTGCATTGTATGAGTAAGACTTCCCTGTTTTTATACCCAATTCCCTTTGAAATAAAAGGAAATGTTCTATTTACCTTTCCTATTCTTTACTGAACTTGTAAGCTAGCATGATGTGATTTATACACAAGGATATCTGCAGTCCTTAGCCATTTAAATAATATTCAGCTCGTTTATTCTTCCTGCCAAAATGTATAACTCACATTTTCCCACATTCATTTGGAGGGTTTAACCCACAGAGAGATTAGGCTGTGACAATTTTCCCTGCATTGTTGGAGGCTGAGGGATGACCTTATAGAGGTTTATAAAATCATGAGAGACATGGATAGGGTAAATAGACAATGCCTTTTCCCTGGGGTCGGGGAATCCAAAACTAGAGAGAAAAGGCTTGAGGTGAAAGGGGAAAGATATAAAAGGGACCGAAGGGGCAACTTTCTCATGCAGAGAGTGGTGTGTGTATGGAATGAGCTGCCAGAAGAAGTGGTGGAGGCTGGTACAATTATAACATTTTAAAGGCATCCAGATGGGTACATGAATAGGAAGGGCTTAGAAGGATATGGGTAAAATGCTGGCAGATGGGACTAGAGTATTGGAGAATGTATGGTTGTCCTGCAGAGTTGGACTGAAGGGTTTGTTTCTATGCTGTACATCTCTATGACTTTATGACTGTACTGTGGGGACGATATAGACTACAACTACCAGTATATTCCTCTCCTTGTTATTTCTACTCTTATGGATTCCATATCTTCTGATCCAAGATCATATCTTGTTTCCTTACTTATATTAAGATATAAGGTACTGTCCTAAAGCTAACGCACCACACTTTCTTTCCTGCCTGTCTATTTGAAAAGTCACATATTGTTACGACATGGGGTAACCCACTCTGCTAATTTAAACTAGACCCACTGAAAAGCTCACCTCGCACCGCAATCTGTTAAATTTCGAGTGGCACAGCACTATCCAAAATATCACTATTTAAAGAAAAATTAACAATGTTGAGTCCAAAAGAGAACATTAGATTAGGTTCCCTACAGTGTGGAAACAGGCCCTTCAGCCCAACAAGTCCACACCGACCCTCTGAAGAGTAACCCACCCATACCCATTTCCCTCTGACTAAAGCACCTAACACTGTGGACAATTTAGCATGGCCAATTCACCCTAACCTGCACATCCTTGGACTGTGAGAGGAAACCGGAGCACCCAGAGGAAACCCACATAGACATAGGGAGAATGTGTAAACTCCACACAGGTAGCTGCCCGAGGCTGGAATCAAACCTGGGTCCCTGGCGCTGTGAGGCAGCAGTGCTGGTCACTGTGCTGCCCTATTAGACAACAATTGTTTACAATTTCTTTCTCTTAAATCTATCTTTTACCTCCCACTCCACAATACTGGTCCGATAAAACCCCTAGCTAAGATTTACAAAACAAAAATCATGCTTCAAAATCAGCCAGCTGTGTCGATTCTCCTCTGTAGATTATCCTAGGTCATCTTTTCTTTAGTCTTCTACTGCACAAATCTCTTATGGGTAGGTACCTTTCAGAGAGGTATTCTGTGGCAGACTCTTGGAACTTGCTGCTCTCTGCCATTCTCTCCAGCTCTTCAAAATACCTGATTTTATGTAGCCCAAAACATCAGACCAGCTCATTGGTTTGATGTCATTAAAACATTAAAATTCAAATTCGATTGGATTTTGGTATCTTGGGGCATAATTTAAACTGATAGACTGAATTTGAATTTGTTGTGTTCCATGGCAACACAGCTCCAACTCTTTGTTTCACATCCAAATGTTGCAGTTTTAAATTGTTCAGCACACACTGTGCTTTCAGTCAGCTTTCACCCTCTGTTAAAGGTACAGTACACACCTACACCCTCATGACACATACCTCCAAATATTTAGTTCTCAGCTTTGATCACCTTGTAGTCATTATCAATGGTTATATGATCACCCGCATTAAACGCTTTTTTGACATTAGTTCATTAATTTTGTTCCAAATGCTCCATATGCTGTAAAGAATTGCTAATTTGCCTTTTATACCATTTTTCTTCCTTTGACATTTGAAATAATTCCACAAATAATTCAGTCTATCAGTTTGTGGGCGGCACGGTGGCACAGTGGTTAGCACTGCTGCCTCACAGCGCCTGTAGACCCGGGTTCAATTCCCGACTCAGGCGACTGACTGTGTGGAGTTTGCACTTTCTCCCCGTGTCTGTGTGGGTTTCCTCCGGGTGCTCCGGTTTCCTCCCACAGTCACAAAGATGTGCGGGTCAGGTGAATTGGCCATGCTAAATTGCCCATAGTGTTAGGTAAGGGGTAAATGTAGGGGTATGGGTGGGTTGCGCTTCGGCGGGTCGGTGTGGACTTGTTGGGCCGAAGGGCCTGTTTCCACACTGTAAGTCTAATCTAAGTAAGTCTAATCTAAGAGGCCAGTATCCCATCACCAAGTCACCCTTTATTGACATGCAGAGAGTCCTTGACACTGACCCAGCTCCCTCAGAGCCAGCTCTCAGAGTGAATAGGTAGTCTGGCCCTCCTCGACTGGATTAGATTAACAGCCCAATCAGGAAACTCATACTTTATGAAATCCAGCTAGCTGACCTGGTTGCAATCACTACAACACTATTTGTTAATGTATTTCTATGTTTGTCCTGCGTTTATCCTGCACATGTAGGGTATTGGGTCTTTTGTTCTGGTGAGTTGTTTCCTGAGTGTGGCTGTCAGTTTATGGGCTGCCTTAAATCTGAGTGGTCAGAGGAATCTGGTTGTCAGTTCCGAGGTGTTTTTTGTAAAAGGTAGAGTGGTTTGTGTGTTGGGTTGTGGTATGTCATTGTCAACGTTGTTAGTCTGCCAGGCATATGCAGATGAAGTTGCGGGGATATCTGTTCTTGCCGGACACTCTGTAAAGATATTCTTCTTCTTCCCTTGGTGATCGGGAGTGCTGCAGGGTGTCGTAGCCCTTTTGAACAGGGTCCCAATGCAACTTTCCTTGTGTGTGTTCGGATGGTTGCTGCTATAATTCAGGATCTGGTCCATGTGCGTGGCTTTTCTGCATGTTCTTGTTCTGCAAAAGAACTTCAACAGAAACTGAAACATTAGATCAGAGGGTCCTAACACTCCAGACAATCAGCACAGGAATTCTGAGACAACATGACAAATATAGACAAAGACAAAGACAAAGCAATGGTCTCCTTCGATGTAACGGCAATGTCTACTTCAATTAACAAATTAATTCTGCCAAACAGACAATAACCAACCTCCTGGATAAACAGAGCAGATAAGATGGGGAACCTATCAATAAGGAAAAAAATG
This sequence comes from Hemiscyllium ocellatum, assembly GCF_020745735.1. Taxonomy (NCBI): domain Eukaryota; kingdom Metazoa; phylum Chordata; class Chondrichthyes; order Orectolobiformes; family Hemiscylliidae; genus Hemiscyllium; species Hemiscyllium ocellatum. The sequence goes on from NC_083442.1 coordinate 16,741,109, forward strand.
AACAGATCAATGGGACACTTATGGGCTCATCTATCTCTGGAATCATAGCAGAAACAAAGACTGGAACAAACGACCTTCCCTCAAATCCAACCTACACTCTGGATCAGATACGTGGATGACACTTTTGCAATAATTAAGAGAAAGTTGATCGAGAATATGAAGTGTTTTATCGACACTATACTCACAGGGATCAAACTTATGAGACAGGAGGAAACTAACAACCGACTCCCATTCCTGCATGTGATGGTTGGAAAGAACACAGAACGGTGAATGAACAAAAGTGGGTGTCACATTCAGAGTGTGACAGTGAGTATGTTACACTGACAATGTTACTTTGAGAATGTTACACTGAGTGTGCTACAAATGTGTTACATTGTGGGTGTGACAGTGATAGTGTTACAGTGAGTGTGTTGACTGTGATTGTTACATTGAGGGTGAGAAATTGAATGTTTTACACTGAGAGCATTATTTTGAGAGTGTTACATTGAGCATGTTAGACTGAAGGAGGTATATGAGTGTAATACACTGAGAGCGTCACACATAGGTTGTTTCAAATGTGTTTTACTGAGAATATTAGATTAGATTCCCTACAGTGTGGAAACAAGCCTTTCGGCCCATCAAGTCCACACCGACCCTCCAAAGAGTAACCCACCAAGACTCATTTGCCTCTGACTAATGCACCTAACACTATGGGTAATTTAACAAGGTCAATTCACCTGAACTACATGTTTTGGATTGTGGGAGGAAACCAGAGCACCTGGAGGAAACCCACACAGACACGGGGAGGATGTGCAAACTCCAAACATACAGTCACCTGAGGCTGGAATCGAATCTGGGTGCCTGGCACTGTAAGGCAGCAGTGCTAACCACTGTGCCGCCACACTGAGGGTGTTACACTGAGATTGTTACACTGAGGGTGTTACACTGAGATTGTTACACTAGGAGTATTACTCTGTGTTAACTGAGGATGTTACACTGAAGGTTTACACTGGGATTGTTACACTGTGGGTGTTACACTGTGAGTGTTATACTAAGGGTGTTACACTGTGTTAACTAAGGATGTTACAATGAGGGTGTTATACTGAGAACTTTACAATGAATATATTTACTGAGATAGTTCCATTGAAGGTGTGAAATTGTATGTTTTATAATGAGGATGCTACATGGAGTGTGTTACACTGAAAGTGTTAAACTGCTAGTATAATACTGAGGGCATCACACTGTAAGTGCTACTCTCAGATGATTGTTAGACTGAGAACTGCAACAGTTAAGTGAAGATGTTACACTGAAGGCGTTGCACTTAGAGTGTTACAGTGATTGTACTACACTGAGGGTGTTACACTGAGAGTGTCAAACTGAGGGTGTCACACTGAGTGTGGTACAGTGAGAGTGTCACACTGAGGGCATTACAATGAGGGTAGGACAGTGACAGTGTTAAACTGATAGTGTTACACTGAGTGTGCTTCTGTATGTGTGTTAACTGCAATTGTTATGCTGAGGGTCTCACACTAAGTGTATTATTGTTCGATCGAATTCGGGAGGCAGGCTTGGTGATAAACCAGGCTAAAAGTGAATTTGTTCAAGCCCAAGTCACCTTCCTGGGCCATGTGATTGGACACGAGCAAATGGTCCCACAGGATGGAAAAACAAAGGTAACTGGGGAGTTTCCCATACCATCGACAAAAGGAGCAGTACTACAATTCTGGGGATTGAATGAATTTTATCGAAGATTTGTGCTAAATTTTAGAAGTGTGGCTGCTCCACTCACTGAAAAGCTAAAGAAAGGCAAGAGGTTTCAGTGCACAGTGTACTGTCAGAAGGCATTTAACAGCCTGAAAGCTGTATTAACCACTGTCCTGGTATTAGCCACACCTAAGCTATTCAAGGTGGCTATCAATGCAAGTGCTGTGGGTGTCGCTGCGATGCTCTTACAGACCTGTTGGGTATTTCTCCAGGAAATTGAACATTCATCAGCAGAAATTTTCACCAGTCGAAAAGGAGACTTTGAGCTTGGTGCTGGTGTTGCAACATTTCAATGTTTATGTTTCCAGTAATGTATCTGAGAGAACCATATAGACTGATCAGAACCCATTGGAGAAATTTAAGGACGAAAATGCCAGACTGAGTTTGTTGTTACAGCCATTCAGTTTGAAAGTTGTGCGTGTGGCAGGACAAGAAAACAGGGTTGTTGGCTCATTGTCGAGACTTGAACGAGAAAATGGAGGCACTCAGTGGCAGGAGTAAAACAGACTGACACAGAATGTATTAGCACATGCTTACATGATTATTGTCGATATAATGTTTATGTGTGTTGTAGTACATGAACAATTTAAGATTAAAGGATTTTAAAATGAAGCCATCTTTGGATATTGTTGGTTCATTTTCTTTTTAAGGGGGAGGGTGTGATGATTCTGCTCCTTCACCAAAGTTAGGCTGTCCTTGGTTTTGCTTCCACAGCAGTTGTAAAGACACAGGTCCTGAGGGCCAATTTAATTATAGCTAACAGATACTGCCTCAGTAAAAGGGCTTTCAAGTTTACAATGAAAGGGGAGGGGCCAGTTCCCCTAGCTCAGCTTTTCTCTGGTTTGGTGTGGTTTTAGCAGTCTGGCTGTTCACTAAAAGGCAGTCAGTTAGTGAAGCTGCTGATCCAAGAAACAGCTCCATGGAAGAAGGCGTTCCATGCGGAATTCCTCTGCCATCTCTCTCTTTGATATCTGTCCTGAAAGACTTTGTGTTTAATTTTACCTTTTGTGCTGAGGGATGTTTCTGGGGATTGTTGCAGGAATTTGGAACTTGGGATAATCCGTTGGGTTTTCGAATAGATTAAGTTAATCTTGTTCTGTTTTCTTTTGGTTGTGTTTCATTTGGTAATGTTGTAAATAAATTCTATTTTGTTTGACTGGCTGAGTGGTTTGACTGGCTGCATCCCTCCTGGAATATCTGTTATACAGCTGCTTAAAGCAACCAGCAAAGTCAGAGTCTGGGCTACTCTCTTGAAATATTTTGACGGGGTCTGGCCTGACCATAATACATGGAGGGTGATTTACAGAGTGTTACGCTGAGGGTATTACACTAGGAGTGTTACATGGAGATTGCTACATTGAGGGTGTTACACTGAAAGAGTTACACTGAGGATGTTAGACTGAGAGTATTACAGCGAAAGTGTTACACTGATGGCATTATTGTTAAGAATGTTCCACTGAGGATGTTACACTGATGGTGCTACATTGGGAGTGTTACACTGAGGGTGTTACATTGTGAGTATTACACTAAGAGTGTTATATTGCAGTGTTGCACTGAACGTGTTACACTGAGAGAGTTACACTAAGGGTGTTTCAAATGTGTTACACTGAGATTGTGAGACACTGAGGGCATTACAATGGAAGTGTTAGACTGAGAGCATCACACAGGGAGTGTTACATTCAGAGTGTTACACTGAGTATGTTACACTGACAGTGTTACACTAAGGTGTTACATTGAATGTGTTACTCTGAGAGTGTTTCAAATGCATAACACTGAGAGTGCGATACACTGGGGATGTTACACCAAGGACGTTGCACTGAGGGTGTTAACTGAGGGTGCTACACTGTGTTAGACTGAGGGTGGTACAGTGATATTTTTACAATGAAGGTGCGGCATTGAGAGTGTTACACTAATAGTGTTACACTGAGTGGGTTACACTGCCTGTGTTAACTGAGAGTGTTACACTGAGGGTGTTGTACTGAGTGTGTTACACTGAGTGTGTTACACTGAGTGTGTTATACTGAGGGTATTACACTGTGGGTGTTACACTGAGGGCGTTACACTGAGAGTATTACACTGAGAGTGATATACTGAGGGTGTTACACTGTGAGTGTTAGACTGAGGGTGGTACAATGACATTTTTATACAATGAAGGTGCGGCATTGAGAGTGTTACACCAAGAGTGTGACACTGAGAGTGTTACGCTGAGAATGTTACATAGAGTGTTACACTGAGAGTGTTATATTGCGAGTGTTGCACTGAGCGTGTTACACTGAGAGAGTTACACTAGGGGTGTTTCAAATGTGTTACACTGAGCTGTGAGACACCGAGGGCATTACAATGGGAGTGTTAGACTGAGAGTATTACACAGGGAGTGTTACATTAAGAGTGTCACACTGAGGGTGTTACATTGAGTATGCTACACTGAGAGTGTTTCAAATGTGTAACACTGAGAGTGCAATACACTGGGATGTTACACTGAGGGCGTTGCACTGAGGCTGTTACACTCTCAGTGTTACACATTTGAAACACTCTCAGTGTAGCATACTCAATGTAACACAGAGGGCGTTACACTGAGAGTGTTACACTGAGAGTGTTAGACTGAGGGTGTTATATTGAGGGTGTTACAATGAGGGTGCAACTAATGGAGTTACAGAGTGGGTTACACTGTGTGTGTGCTAACTGAGATTGTTGTACTGAGGGTGTTACACTGAGGGTGCTGTCCTGAGGGTGTTACAGAGAGTGACACACTAAACGTGCTACACTGGGAGGGTTACACTGAGGATGTTACATTGAGGGTGTTACATTGAGGGTATTTTACTGAGTGTTTTACACTAAGGGTGCTATACTGAGAGTGTTATGATGAGGGTGTGATTAGGAGTGTTACCCTGAGAGTGTAACACCGGGTGTGTTACATTGAGAGAATTACACTGAAAGCATTACACTGAGAGTGTGACACTGAGAATGTGACACTGAGAGTGTTACACTGAGAGTGTTACACTGAGTGTGTTACACTGAGAGTGTTACACTGAGAATGTGACACTGAGAGTGTTACAGTGAGGTGTGACAGTGAAGTGGTACACTAGCAGTAGTACACCTAGTTTGCTACACAGAGAGCATTACACCAGACATGTTACACTGAGGATGTTACACTGAGTGTGCTACACTGAGAGTGCTATGCTGGGAGTGTTACACTGGGGGTGTTACACTGGGGGTGTTACACTGGGGGTGTTAGGCTGGGAGTGTTACACTGGGGGTGTTACACTGGGGGTGTTACGCTGGGAGTGTTAGGCTGGGAGTGTTACACTTACATGGAGAGAGTTACAATGTTGGTATCTAATTGAGAATGTTTCAGTGTGACTATCACTCTGAGGGTGTCAAACCAATGGTGTTACAGTGAGGGTGCTATACTGAGGGTGTTAGACAGTGACTGTTACACTGAGTATGTGAAACTGAGAGTGTTTCAAATGTGTTACATTGACAGTGTGGTATACAGAGGGTGGTACACTGTGGATGTTACACTGAGAGTGATACACTGGGAGTGTTACATTGAGAGTGTTGAATTGAGGTTGTTACACTGACAGCATTGCATTGAAAGTCTTACACTGAGTGTTATCCTGGGGATGTTACACTGAGGTCATTCCACTGAGAGTGTTACAGTGATTGTTACAGTGAGAGTGATACTGTGTTTAACTGTGTTTAACTGTCTGTGTTATACTGAGGGTGTGACAGTGAGTGTGTTCCATTGCGTAAGTTACAGTGAGTGTGTTACACTGAAGGTGACACATTTAGAGTGTTACAGTGCAGTTATCATACTGAGGGTATTACACTTAGAATGGTACACTGAGAATGGTACACTGAGGATGGTACACTGAGAATGGTACACTGAGAATGGTACACTTAGAATGGTACACTGAGAATGGTACACTGAGAATGGTACACTGAGGATGGTACATTGAGAGAGTTGAATTGAGACTGTGTTACACTGTGAGTGTAACATTGAGGGTTTTTCACTGAGGGTGTTGCACTGAGAGTGTTACACTGAGGGTGTTACAGTGAGTGTGTTACACTGGCAGTGTTTCAGTGTGAGTGTTAAATTAGAGCAATCAAAGAACAAAGAACAAAGAAAATTTACAGCCCAGGAACAGGTCCTTCAGCTCTCCAAGCTTGAGCCAATCCAAATCCACTGTCTAAATCTATCACTCAAGCATCTGTATCCCTCTGTCCCCCCCTACTCATGCATCTGTCCAGATGCACCTTAAATGAATCTGCCGTACCTGCCTCTACTACCTCTGCTGGCAACACGTTCCAGGCACCTACCACCCTCTGTGTAAAGTATTTTCTGTGTGTATCCCCCTTAAACTTTTCACCTGTCACTTTGAACACGTGACCTCTCATCATTGAATCCTGCACCCTGGGGAAAAGCCTGTCTCTATCCACCCTGTCTACACCCTTCATGATTTTGTAGCCTTCAATCAGATACCCCCTCAATCTCCTGTTTTCTAATGAAAACAATCCTAACCTAATTGAGGGCGTTGCACTGAGAGCATTACATTGAGCGCATTATCTTGGAAATGTTACACTGAGGTTGTTCTACTGAGTGTGTTTCGGTGAGACTATTACACTGTGGGAATCACATTGAGAGTGTCACAGTCTGTGTGTTACACTGAGGGTGTTACATGTAGGGTGTTACACTGAGAGTGTTAAATTGAGACAGTTAAAACTGAGAGTGCGACACTGAAAGTATTACACTGAAGATGTTACACTGATATTGTTACACTGATGATGTTACATGGAGGGTGTTATACTGAGGGTGTTAAGCAGAGGGCGTTGGACTGAGAATGGTATACGGATTGCATTACACTGAGAGTGTTACACTGTTAGTATGACACTGAGGATGTTACAAATGTGCATTCTACGAAGAGAGTTTCACATCCCCAAAATAACAATCTCAGTTAACACAATAAGTGTTACACTCTCACTGTAACACCCTCAGTGTAACACATTTCTAACACCCTCAGTATAACACAATGTTTTAAACTGAGGGTATTATGCTGAGGGTGTTACCCTGAGAGTATTACATTGAGAGTGTTACACAGAGCGAGTTACACTGAAGGTGCTAAACTGAGGGTGTTACACTCAGGATGTGACAGTGAGTGTTACATTAATAATGTTACATTGAGTGTCTTGCAATGAATGCATTACACTGAGGGTGTTACTTTGAGAGTGTTTCAGTGAACATTTTACACTGAGAGAGTCACATGAGGATGTTACACTGATGGTGTTGCACTTAGAATGTTACAGTGACTGTGCTCTACTGTGTGAGTTGCACTGAGGGTTTTACACTGAGAGTGTCACACTGAAGGTGTCATGTTGAGAATGTTACACTGAAGGTGTTACACAGAGAGTGTCACAGTGAGAGTGTTACACTGATAGTGTTACATTGTAAATTTTGTGTTGAGGGTGTTACACTCAGAGGTTTTATAGTGTTACACTGAGAGTGTTAGACTGAGAGTCTTATGCTGAGTGTGTAACCCTGAGGAATGTTGCACTGATGTAGTTCCACTGAGAGTGTTACGGTCAGACTGTTATATTGTGGGTGTCTCAGTGAGAATATTATAGTGAGTGTATTACACTGAGAGTATTACACTGGGAGTGTTACAGTCAGACTGTTATACTGTGGGTGTCACAGTGAGAATGTTATAGTGAGTGTATTACACTGAGATTATTACACTGGGAGTGTTACAGTCAGACTGTTACACTGTGGGTGTCACAGTGTGTTAAACTGACAGTGTGATACACTGAGGGTGTTATGCTGCAGGTGGTAGACTGAGGGGCCTACTCTGAGGGTGATACATTGAGGGTGTTCAGGGAGTTACAGTGAGAGTGTTACTGTAGAGAGTCAAGTGAGTGTGTTATACTGAGAGAGTTACTCTGAGGGTGTCACACTGAGAGTATCATATTCAGGTGTTACACTCAGGGTGTTACAGTGAGAGTGTTCTATTGAGGGTGTGACAGTGAGTGTGTTACACAGTTAGTGTTACACTGAGTGTGTTATACTGAGGGCATTACAGTGATCATGTCACCCTGATAGTGTCACTCTGAGGGTGTTACAGTGAGTGTGTTACTTTGATAGTGTGACATTGTGAGTGTTGAATTGAGGGTGTTATACTGAGAGCATTTAAAGTGTTACGCTGAGGGTATTAGACTGAGAGTGTTATATTGAGAGTGATAGGCAATATGGTTTTGTGCAGGAAAAGTCATGTCTTATCAACTTAAATAGAATTCTTTGAGGAAGTGACAAAGTTGATTGTTGAGAGAAGGGCTGTAGATGTCATATACATGGACTGCAGTAAGGCGTTTGAGAAAGTTCCCCACGGTAGGCTGAGGGGGAAGGTGCAGTCGCATGGGGTCCAGGGTGTACTAGCTAGATGGAAAGAGAACTGGCTGGGCAACAGGAGACAGAGAATAGTACTGGAAGGGAGTTTCTCAAAATGGAGACCTGTGGCCAGTGGTGTTCCACAGGGATCAGTGTTGGGACCACTGTTCTTTGTGGTATTCATAAATGATCTGGAGGAAGGTTTAGGTGGTCTGATTAGCAAGTTTGCAGATGACCATAAGACTGGTGGAGTAGCAGATAGTGAAGGGGAGTGTCAGAGAATGCAGCAGAATATAGACAGATTGGAGAGATGGGAAAAGAAATGACAGATGGAGTTCAATCAGGGCAAATGTGAGGTGATGCATTTTGGAAGATCCAGTTCTATAGAAAACTATATGGTAAGTGGAAAAGCCCTGGGAAAATTGATTTACAGAGAGATCTGGATGTTCAGGTCCTGAAGGTGGCAACACAGCTCTATAGAGTGGTCAAGAAGGCATACAGCATGCTTTTTTTCATCATACGGGGTATTCAATACAAGAGTTGGCAGGTCATGTTGTATAGGACTTTGGTTTGGCCACGTTTAGAATACTGTGTACAGTTCTGGTCGCTACATCACCAAAAGGGTGTGAATGCTTTGGAGAAGGTGCAGAGAAGATTCACCAGGATGTTGCTCGGTATGGAGGGTGCTAGTTATGAAGAGAGATTGAGCAGATTAGGATTATTTTCATTAGAAAGATGAAATTGAGGGGGGGGGGCTGATTGAGGTTGACAAAATCATGAGCGGTATAGAGAGGGTGGATAGCAAGAAGCTTTTTCCCCAGAGTGGGGGACTCACTTACTAGGGGTCACGAGTTCAAAGTGAGAGGGGAAAAGTTTAGTGGAGATATGCATGGAAAGTTCTTTACACAGAGGGTGATGGGTGCCTGGAATGCGTTGCCAACGGAGGTGGTAGAGGCAGGCATGACAGCGTCATTTAAGATGTATCCAGACAGATACATGAATGGGCAGGGAGCAGAGGGACACAGATCCTTAGAAAATAAGCGACAGGTTTAGACAGAGGATCTGGATCAGCACAGGCTTGGAGGGCTGAAGGGCCTGTTCCTGTGCTGTCATGTTCTTTGTTTTTGTTTTTTCTCTTATACAGAGTGTGTAACCCTAACGATGTTACACACAGAGTATTAATCTGAGTGTGTTTTCCAAGGAATGTTGCACTGATGTTGTCTCACTGAGTGTGTTACAGTGCGACTCCTACACTGTGGGTGTCACATTGTCAGTGTTACAGTTAGTGTCTTACACTTAGAACGTTACGCTGAGAGTGTTACACTGGGAGTGTTACATTGAGAGTGTTACACTGAGTGTGCCGCACTGCAAGTATTACACTGGGAGTGTTACACTGAGTGTATTACACTGAGGATGTTATATTGAGAGTGTTATGCTGAAAAGTGTTACTCTGTGAGTGTTACAAATGTCTTACACTGAGAGTGTGATATACTGAGGGTGTTATGATGAGTGTATTAGACTGAGGGTGTGACACTGAGAGTGTTACATTGAGAGTGTTACACTGAGAGTGTTACAGTGAGACTGTTACACTGAGGGTGTGACACTGAGAGGGTTACATTGAGAGTGTTACACTGAAACTGTTATAATGAGACTGTTACACTGAGGGTGTGACACTGAGAGTGTTACACTGAGAGTGTTACAATGAGACTGTTACACTGAGGGTGTGACACTGAGAGGGTTACATTGAGAGTGTTACACTGAGACTGTTATAATGAGACTGTTACACTGAGGGTGTGACACTGAGAGGGTTACATTGAGAGTGTTATACTGAGACTGTTATAATGAGACTGTCACACTGAGGGTGTGACACTGAGTATTACATTGAGAGTGTTATACTGAGAGTGTTACAGTGAGACTGTTACACTGAGGTTGTGATACTGAGAGTGCGGCACTGGAGTGTTATACTGAGGATATAGAGTATGGGTATTACAATGAGAGGTTTAGAGTGAATGTGTTACATTGAAGATGTTGCATTGTGAGTATTACACTGAGAGTGTTACGCTGAGGGTGTTAACGCTGAGAATGTAACACTTAGTGAGTCAAGTGAGGATGTTACACTGATGTTGCAATTAGAGTATTGCAGTGAGTGTGATACAGAGAGAGAGTTACACAGAGAGCATCACACTGAGGGTGTCACACTGAGTGTTTAACAGTGAGTGTGTTATGCTGAGATTGTTATAACAAGTGAGTTACAGTGAGTGTGTTTCACTGAGGGTGTTCCACTGATAGTTTTACACTGAGTGTGTTACACCAGTGTGTTACAATGAGCATGTTACACTGAGGCTGTTACACTGAGTATGGTACACTGAAAATTTTATACTGAGTGTGTTACAATGAGTGTGTTACTGTGAGTCTGCTATAATGATCTGTTACACTGAGTATTACAGTGAGTGTGTTACGCTGAGAGTGTCACATGGAGTGTGTTACACTGAGGCTGTTACACTGAGGGTCTCATGTAGAGGATGTTACAGTATGAGTGTGACAGTGAGTGTGTTACACTGAAGATGTTATACTGAGGGCATCACAGTGAGTGGCTTACACTGAACATGTTACTGTGAAAATATTACACTGAGTGTGATAGTGAGAGTAATACACTGATAGTGTTACAGTGAGAGTATTACGGTGAGTGTGTTATACCAAGGCCATTACACTGATGGTGTGACAGTGAGGATGTTACACTGAGAGTGTTCCCCTGAGTGTGTTACATTGAATGTGTTACACTGAGTGCATGACTGTGAGTGTGTTACATTGAAGTTGTTATATTGAGAGTGTTACACTGGGAGTATTACAGTGGGATTGTTACATTGAGAGAGGCTGTTACACTGAGGCTTCTTTTTGATAGCAATATTTTTATTAAAAACTTTTTCAAATCTTTTCAAAACAACTATATAAAAACAATCCCAAAATACGAAAAAGATAGAGATGGTACAACAGTGTCATATCACAATGCTATTAATGATAAACTACCCACTATTCTACCAGAAACCTATTGACTTAAACTAAACTGCAATCGAATTAAATAAAAAAATAAATTAAACAGAATTCAAATTATCTTAAATTATATCACATTACTTCATTCTATTTTACTCAACACACCTCCACTAAAACTCTCACCCCTGGGAGAACCAGTCATTGTACCTCAATTATTTTTTTCCCCCCAACCTCCTCCTCCTAGGGCCCCAAGGATGCTCAAACTGATCCCCACAGCTATATCACAGCCCTCATTAATATTGCCAATAAATCTGTGTCAATACAATTGAGAAAGGGCTGCCATGTCTTATAAAACTAGTCCATTTTGTGGTGCACCATATTTGTGAGGTAGTCTTGGGGGAGTATGTTCCATCACCAGCCTGCACCACCCCATCAGACCTGGGACTTTTTCCAACGTCCAATTCATTGAAATGTTCTTCCTTTGCACAATGGGTAAGAACGTTACACAATCGCTTCCTGTGTTCCCCCAGAGAGGACAAATTTGGCAATCCCAGAAAAAGAAATACTGGGTCCACTCTGACTTCAATTTCCAGGATTTCCTTCAACTCCCTTAATATGGCACTCCAGTATCTCTGGATCTTGCAACATGACCAGTAGCAGTGTGTAAGAGTGCCTATACTAATTTTACATTTGGGACACTCTGGAGATGCTCCTCCCTTGAACTTAGCTAGCCTCTCTGGTGCCATATGATCCCTATGTAATACCTGCAATTGCATGGCTTGCGCTTTGTTACAGGTTGAGATTTTCTCTACATTTTCCCAGATATTTTCCCATGTTTCCAGTGAAATATCCTCTTCTAGTTCACGATCCTAAGTCCTACAGAGTCTCCATATCTCCTAAGGCACATCCCTTCTGTAAATAATACAAAGTACTAACTGAAAGAGCGCCCATGTACTCTTTTCTCCACGTCCAACTTGTAAGGCTGTTACATTGAGAATGTTACAGTGAGTGTGTTACACTCCAAATGTTACAATGAGACTGAGTTGTGTTTAGTGTGTTATACTGAGTGTGTTACCCTGAGTGTGTTACAGTGAGTATGTTACACTGAGTGTGTTACACTAAGGCCGTTACACTGATAGTGTTACACCATGAGTAGCTTAGACTGAGAGTGCTACAGTGAGAGCGTTCCAGTCAGAGTGTTACACTGAGGGTTTTACACTAATAGTGTTACAGTGACAGTTTTACATTGAGTGTGTTACACTGAGCTGTTACATTGAGAGTGTTACAGTGAGTGTGTTACAGTGAGTGTGCTACATGGGGAATGTCACACTGTATTGTTAGAATACAGTATTAGGGTGTTATCACGAGTAGCCTAGACTGAGAATGTTAGATGGACAGTGTTACACTGAGGGTGTTATACCGAGAGTTGTACAATGAGAGCGTTACAATGATGGTGTTACACTTGGAGTGTTACACAGAGGGTTTTAACCTGACAGTGTTACAGTGAGAGTAGTACATTGAGTGTATTACAGTGAGGGTGTTACACTGAGAGTGTTACCGTGAGTGTGTTACAGTCACAATGCTACTGTGAGTGTGTTACATTAAGAGTGTTGCACTAAGAGTTTTCAGTGAGAGTGTTACATAGAGAGTGTAACACCGAGAATTTTACAGTGAGGGTTATTTTATTGTTCTGAGACCGTGATGAAGGGCAAATGCCTGAAACATCGACTCTCTTGCTCTCGGATGCTGCCTGACCTGCTGTGCTTTTTCAACACCACACTCTCGACTGCGATCTCCAGCATCTGTAGTCCTCACTTTCTCCTGATAGTGTAATGTGGAGAGTGTTACACTGAGGGTGCTATAATGAGTGTATGTTGGGAGTATTTCAGTGACTGTGTTACTCTGAGAGGATTACACTGATGCTGTTACACTGAGAGTGTTCCAGTGATAGTGTTATGGTGAATGCGTTACACTGAGCGTGTTACAGAGAGTGTATTACACTGAGTGTGTTATATTGAGAGTGTTATACTGAGAGGTTTTCAGTGAAAGTGTTACACCGAGAATGTTACAGTGAACGTATTAGACTGAGAGTGTTACAGGAAGAGTGTTCCAGTGAGCATGTTTCACTGAGAGTCTTGCACTGAGGGTGTAACACTGAAAGTGTTACAGTGAGGATCTTGCACTGAGAGTATTACACTGATGATGTTATGCTGAGAGTGTTTCACTGAAAGTGTTTCACTGTGAGTGTTACACTGAGAATCTTACACTGAGAGTGTTACAGCGAGTGTGTTAAATTGAGGATATTTGTTGGTGGTAAGTTTAAGATTTTCACTTTTTTTTGAGGATTTTTCAGGATATTGCATTTTGGAGATTGCAATACCTTGCGAAGATTACATTAAATGCATTAGAACAGATTTAAGTTAAAAATCACACAACACCAAGTTGTAGTCCCAACAGATTTATTTGACACTATAGGCTTTTGTAAAGCTTTTCCTTTGTTCATTACAACAGTTTGACCACAGTATTATATTAGAGGGATTAATAGGTATGCACATGTTTAATAGGTCTGTGGGGAATCACAGTGGCTCAGTAGTTCGCAATGCTGCCTCACAGCGCCAGGGATCTGGATTCAAGTCCACCATCGGGCGACTGTCTGTATACAGTTTGCACATTCTCCCCGTGTCTGTGTGGGTTTCCTCCAGGTGCTCCAGTTTCCTCCCACAGTCCAAAGATGGGTAGGTTAGGGTGGATTGGCCATGCTAAATTGCCCATCGTGTTCAGAGATGTGTAGGTTAGGTGCATTAGTCAGGGGGTAATTGTAGAGCAGTAGGGGAATGGGTCTGGGTGGGTTACTCTTAGGAGGCTTGGTGTGCACTTGTTGGCCAAGGTTTTTAGTCATTTGTGAGACTTGGGGCGTCCCTGGCTGGCCAGCCAGCATTAACAGCCTGTTTTCACACTGTAATTACGGTGATATGACTTGCTGGTGAATAGGCAGATAGCCGTGCAGAGTCAGGGTTGATGTTTGAGTGAGTAGCCATCAATCCCACAGTACCCCACTTTCTTTGGCTAAATCCTTTACTGAATGTTTTCACAAACTCAACTGATCCTTGCTTCACTGTCCATGGGCTCTGCCCCTCCGCATCTCGATATCTATCCCCATCACTACTGTCTACTGGGGTCTGAGTCATGGTCAATCCTCCTAGCGACCTCCCTAGCAACAATAGCTTGAGAATTAAATGACACCCCTAGCCCCATTAACACCCCGACTGTAATTACCAAACACACATTGTTAATGTTGTTACAAAGATTTAGTGTGCTAACGTTATAAGGTGCAGCAATGATATTGATGTGAGTGTTGCTCTTAGCCTTCGTTCCAGTAGGTTTTATGTTTATTAAATCTCAGCCAAGTTGAGAGATTGTATTATTTCTACATCAAGCAAACATGTGTAATTGACCGTGTCTATATAACAAGGTTTGTGGATTGTACAATTTGTTAAACACTCTCGCAATGCAATACTTCAATTTCCAGTTACGCATCACATCTGATCACATCCTCATCACTTCCTGAGCACTTACCTCTGATCAGTTATCGTCCCAATGACATCCCTTCGATTCTGTAGTTCATTGGCTAGAGGAATGTTTCAGAGCTTAAAAATGTGTTGCTGGAAAAGTGCAGCAGGTCAGGCAGCATCCAAGGAGCAGGAGAATCGACGTTTCGGGCATGAGCCCTTCTTCAGGATTCCTGAAGAAGGGCTCATGCCCGAAATGTCGATTCTCCTGCTCCTTGGATGCTGCCTGACCTGCTGCGCTTTTCCAGCAACACACTTTTAAGCTCTGATCTCTAGCATCTGCAGTCCTCACTTTCTCCTAGAGGAATGCTTCATGTTGATTGCACACTTCATAACCTGAGGATGTCTCAAAGTGCTGATGAAATAGTTTTCTTTTAAAAACTACCATTGCAGTGTGGAAAACGTGACAAACAAACCTCACAAATGCAAAACCTTGCAGAGAGCAATGAGATCATGGCCAAATCATCCGTTCTGTTGGTGAACTAACAGGTTCTCAGAGAGAGAGCAGATCGGACCTTGCTTAAAGTGACATCTAAAAGGTGGAGCTCCTGACAATGCAGCACTCCCTCAGTGCCAGCCCTAATGCAGCCTTTGAGTTCTCAAACCTCAATGTGAGCTGCACTGAGCTGACACTGATGGTTTTAACTGGGGTTCCTGCCCAAATGATTGTTCAATGATCTTCCACAAGTTCTGCTGCTGGAATCCCAGTGGTGAGGGCAAGCTGCAAATTCATTTGTGGGTTGAATCCACCTTCCCGTCCTCCGACTGATAGGAGTAGTTTCCCTGAGCTCACCTCAGGAACTGAACCCTTCTATTTGTAAGGGAACATTGCCCTGAAGTGTCCACGGTAATGCTGCAGCTTCACCGACAACGCAGAGAAGTTGAGAACTCCCACAATGAGATTGACCTATAAGCCCAGTGTTCAGAGTAATAGCTGCTTGCCCAGGTCTCTGACTGAGTCCTAGAGTCTTCCAGGACAGACCCTTAAGTCTAATCCATCCACGTCTAACAGAATCCCACAATAATCTAGTCCCACCTGCCTGCTCCTGGCCCATATGCCAAACCTTTCCTGTTCATGTGCTTACCTAAGTGTCTTTGAAACTTTGTGACCATCCACCACTTCCTCAGGAAGTTCATTCCACACACAAACCATCCTTTGGCCTTCATGTCTTTTTAGAACCTCTCTCCTTAGAAATGTGCCCCCTGGTCTTGACATCCCACCTCCCAAGGAAAAGACACCTACTATTAACCCAACCGAGGCTGATGGGCAGCTACTTCCTTCTTAATCTTGAAATTATTCCGATCATAGTGTAGATGAGGGCTGCATTCACACACTGACTAATCCAATGGCGCATCATACAAAGTGGCCCAACCAGTGGGATTGCATGGCAGATAAAGTGATTTATAACTGATGCCCACACCTTAGTGATTCAACACAACAGTCTAACTTTCCTCCTCATTGTACCATCGCTCCCTTCCTGCATCCTGCGGCTCCTCTACTTCCATACCATACTCCCACATTCCTGATGTGACCCCCTTCTCCTCCTTCTCTCTTCCCCAACCGCACCATTAGTTTTTCACTACAACTCACACCGCACTCGGCTTCCCATCCGACCTCTCACCTATCGTCCTCCCCTTCTCCACTTCCCAATCACGTGCTCCTCCATTGCCTGGCCTCCCCTCACACTTCCTTCCCTGTCAGCCTCACCCTCCCCATTTCCTTCCTGTGCTGCTGTTGTTCACAGTCCCCTCCCCTTCTCCCATTTCACCATCTTCACCCCATTTCTCGGGTAATAAGACAGGGCAAGTAACTGAAGTGATAGTAGAGTAACACTTTGGGTGGGAGGAATTGTCGGCACCTTGTGAAAATATTTGCATAATCAATAATGACGGGTGAGGTGTCTGATTGGCTAATGTTGCACCTTAGTTTGTGAAGGGATACAAGGAGAAGCCTGGGAACGACAGGCCTGTGAGTCTGACTTCAGTGATGTTTAAGTTAATCGAGGTGATTCTGAAGGATTGGATTTATATTTTAAAAAATGGGCGGCATGGTGACACAGTGGTTAGCACTGCTGCCTCACAGAGATCCAGGTTCAATTCCTGCCTCAGGCAACTCTCTGTGTGGAGTTTGCACATTCTCCCTGTGTCTGAGTGGGTTTACTCTGGGTGCATCTGGTTTCTCCCACAGCCCAAAAATGTGTAGGTTAGGTGAATTGGCCAGGCTAAATTGCCTGTAGTGTTAGGTGAAGGGGTAAACGTAGGGAAACGGGTCTGGGTGGATTGCTCCTTGAAGGGTCGGTGTGGACTTGTTGGGCTGAAGGGCCTGTTTCCACACTGTAAGTAATCTAATCTAATTTCCATCCCTCTCCTCCTCCAACACTTGCTACTTTTTCACGATCTTCCAAGATCCCCTTGATTCAAGAATTGGGGCACTGAATGGGAAAAAATATCTGCTCTCAGGTAAAATGTGATTTGGTCAGAAATCAGCCGATTAAAGAAGCATGGAGGTACACAGCGCAGAAACTAGCCCAACGCATCCATGCTGACCAAGTTTTCTGGTTGTATCTTCAGTCATCTCTCTGGAACCTCAATCACCTCTCTTGTGTCTTTTCAAAGTGCTCCTCAAAACTCCAACCGAGATATTAATTGCCTCTCCTAACATAAGACCATAAGACCATAAGACCATAAGACATGGAGTGGAAGTAAGGCCATTCGGCCCATCGAGTCCACTCTGCCATTCAATCATGGCTGATGGGCATTTCAACTCCACTTACCAGCATTCTCCCCGTAGCCCTTAATTCCTTGTGACATCAAGGATGACATGGACTGCTGTCAGTCTTTGTTTTATAATCTGCCTGGGACCCGGGATGGGATTTTTCATCAGGTTGATGGGTACTATATAAATGTAGGCTATTGTTGCAAGTGCCAAATCCCAGTCATGGACAAACACACAAATCAGGAACAGAAATAAATCTCAGACTTTAGGATCTTATGAAGGCAATCAAAGTCTGAGGAGTTAACAAATCTGATCGATAAGGGAATGTCTATAGATGCTACTTCCATGGACTTTTGGAAAACATTTGATCAGGTTCCACATGAGAGACTATTGGAAAAATGTTTGGGATGTAGGCGGAATAGAAAGGAATCTTCATTCATTTTGAAGAAGTTGTTCAATGAAATGAAATAAAAGGAAATTTGTGTATAATGTCAAAGAGATTTTGGTTACTTCATTAGAGCTGACAGTAGGTGGAGTTATTGCAACAAAACATCAACGTAAGATATGAGAGAGGGGGTAGTGGAGAGTTTGTTCATCATTGTAGGAAAGCGATGGTGCTTTACCAATGATATAGCAGTTTGGTAGAAGGAGGGCCTTCGTTGGTGTTGTAGAACAGAGGGACCTGGGCATTCAGGTCCATAATTCTTTGGACACAGGGTGGTTAAGAGCAAGGAAGTCATGTTCAGATTGTGCAGGATGTTGGGGAGGCCTCTTCTAGGGTACTGTGCCCAATTCTGTTTGACCACTTACAGGAAGGATATTATTAAGCTGGAAAGGGTTCAGAGAAAATTTTACAGGGATGGAAGGTTTGAGTTTCTAATGAGTGGCTGGATAGGCTGGGACTTTTGTTACTGAAGCGTAAGAGGTTGATGGGTGACCTTAGAGAGGTTTTTAAAATCATGAGGGGCATAAATAAGGTGAATGGCAGGTTCCCTGGGGTGGGGCGATTCAAGACTTGGGGCATACTTTTAAAGTCAGAGGAGAAAGATTTGAAAGGGACATGAGGGGAATTTTATTTTTATACAGAGAGTGGTTCATGCATGGAATAAACTTCCAGAGGAAGTGATGGAGTATGGACACAGTTTACAACATTTAAAAGACATTTGGATAAGTCCATGAATAGGAAATGTTTGGTGGGATATGGGCAAAGCACAGGCAGGTGGGACTAGTTTAGTTTGGGATTATGGTTGGCATGGACTGGTTGGGCCGAAGGGTCCAGTTTCATGCTATATGATTCTGGTGTTACATTAACTTAGGATATTTATTGGCATGGATGAGTTAGAATGAAGGGACTGTTTCCACATTGTACAGCTCTCTGACTCTATAACTCTATGCTATGAAGATATAGATATGTACTGTACTTTAAGAGAGGGTGAAAGCTGTCAAGGACTTAACAAGCACAGCAAATTGGCTGACCAATTTAAAAATGTAACATTTGGCTGTGGGACAAATAGCTGGAGCTGTGTTGCCATGGTACACAACAAATTCGAATTTGGCCAATCAGTTTAAATTATGCCCCAAGATACCAAAATCCAATTGATTTAGATTTTAAGGTTTTGATGACATCAAACCACATCAAAGAAAGAAAAGTACAATATTTTGGTTAAGTCATTAGAGTTGATAGTAGAAAGAGGCAGTTATTGCAACAAAAGGTTGATGCAAGATATAAGACAGGAGGCGATGGTGAGTTTGTTCAAAATGTAAGTAACAGGTTGTAGGGTCTCTCTGCCCTCACTTGTTTTTCCCTCCCATTGTGATGTCCTTCTCATACAGGTGTGTTCTTCTCTTTATGAAGCTGCTGTCCCCACTCTCTATATGGTGCATCCTTCAACAACATCACGACTGATAGCAGTTTGGATTCGCCTTTCTGATGTGAATCTGACCAATATAGATTCCTTCTTGCCATGAACCCCCAGACATTTCCCTGTTTTATTGCAGACTTTAGGCACAAAAACATTTATCAGCCAATCACCCAAACGTTCAACTGTTCAAATGTCTCAAAATGCGATCTCCTTTTTAATTGACCTTGTGCTGTTTTGATCCCCTTATTTGAGGAAAGATGTACTGGCATTGGAGGCAGTTCAGAGGAGGTTCACTAGATTGATCCCAGAGATGAGGGCTTTGTTGTATGACGAGAGATTGAACAGTTTAGGGCCTAGACTCTCTGGAATTTAGAAGGATGAGGGGGAGATCAAATGGAGGTGCCTAAGATGATAAAAGGTGTGGATAAAATAGATGTGGAGCAGACACTTCCTCTTGTGGGGCATTCTGGGATGAGAGATCGTAGTGTTAGGATAAGGGATAGCAAATTTAAAACAAAGTTGAGGAGAAACTGCTTTGCCCAAAGGCTTGTAAATCTGTGGAACTGGCTACCCCAAAGTGCAGTGGATGCTGGGACAGCGAGTAAATTTAAGGAGGAGTTAGACAGATTTTTAATTGGTAATGGGTTGAAGGGATATGGGGAGAAGGCAGGAAGATGGGGGTGAGGAGCATGATCGAATAGTGGGCAGACTCAAAGGGCCGAATGGCCTAATTCTGCTCCTTTGTCTTCTGAACTTATGAGGTGATGGGCCAGTTCCTCATAGTGCTCCACCTGGTGGTGGTATTGCCACTACTGCAGCCAGCCCAGGAGGACCAGTTCCAATACCGTACAGCCCAGATAGCCTCCTTCTTCAAGGACCGCAGATTCCCCCCAGACGTGATCGGCGATGCCCTCCACCGCATCTCCTCCACTTCCCGCTCCTCCGCCCTTGAGCCGCGCCCCTCTAACCGCCACCAAGACAGAACCCCACTGGTTCTCACCTACCACCCCACCAACCTCCGTATACAGCGTATCATCCGCCGTCATTTCCGCCAACTCCAAACGGACCCCACCACCAGGGATATATTTCCCTCCCCTCCCCTATCAGCGTTCCGCTAAGACCACTCCCTTCGTGACTCCCTCGTCAGGTCCACACCCCCCACCAACCCAACCTCCACTCCCGGCACCTTCCCCTGCAACCGCAGAAATGCAAAACTTGCGCCCACACCTCCTCCCTCACCTCTCTCCAAGGCCCCAAGGGATCCTTCCATATCTGCCACAAATTCACCTGCACCTCCACACACATCATCTATTGCATCCGCTGCACCCGATGTGGCCTCCTCTATATTGAGGAGACAGGCCGCCTACTTGCAGAATGCTTCAGGGAACACCTCTGGGACGCCCGAACCAGCCAACGCAACCACCCCGTGGCTCAACACTTTAACTCTCCCTCCCACTCCACCGAAGACATGCAGGTCCTTGGACTCCTCCATCGCCAGAACATAACAACACGACGGCTGGAGGAGGAGCGCCTCATCTTCCGCCTGGGAACCCTCCAGCCACAAGGGATGAACTCGGATTTCTCCAGTTTCCTCATTTCCCCTCCCCCCACCTTGTCTCAGTTGATTCCCTTGGACTCAGCACCGCCCTCCTAACCTGCAATCCTCTTCCTGACCTCTCCGCCCCCACCCCACTCCGGCCTATCACCCTCACCTTGACCTCCTTCCACCTATCACATCTCCATCGCCCCTCCCCCAAGTCCCTCCCCCCTACCTTTTATCTGAGCCTGCCTGGCACCCTCTCCTCATTCCTGATGAAGGGCTCTGGCCCGAAACGTTGAATTTCCTGTTCCTTGGATGCTGCCTAACCTGCTGTGCTTTAACCAGCAACACATTTTCAGCTCTGGCCAAGATAATGGGCTGGATAGAGGTGATCTATACAGAATGGTTACAGCCAGCACAATGCAGGCAAGAGGAAGATTCAAGGCAGATAAGTCTCTGGGAAGAAGTGGACACTGATGAACCAAAGAGTGGCTGAAGGAGAGAGATCATAGACATGTGATGGACACCAAAGATTAAGTTAAAAATCACACAACACCAGGTTGTAGTTCAACAGGTTTAATTGGAAGCACATTAACTTTCGGAACGACACTCCTTTATCAGGTGATAGTGGACTAAACCTGTTGGACTATAACCTGGTATTGTGTCATTTTTAACTTTGTACATCCCAGTCCAATACTGGCATCTCCAAATCATGACCAAAGATTAAAGATTGGTTAGACAGATTCCAGGCATATAACATTTCCAGTCAGAGTCTTAATCAGCTCGCCTATCACAAAACTCCAACCCATTGATTACATTCTCTCTTGCGCGCTCTCTCTCTCTCTCTCTGTTATGTATCACACATCAAAGAAAGAAAAGCACAATATTTTGGTTAAGTCATTAGAGTTGATAGTAGAAAGAGGCAGTTATTGCAACAAAAGGTTGATGCAAGATATAAGAGAGGAGGTGATGGTGAGTTTGTTCAAAATGTAAGGAGGCAGTGGTGCTTTACCAACGATATTGCATTTTGGTAAAACAAGCACGGGCAGGAATTTGTCGAATATCACACACCTATTCCCATCCAATTATCTTTTAACACGTAATCATTCTCTGTTTCATAGCTGCATTTCACCTCAGGCAGCCTTGCCAAATATTGCTAGCTAATAATAAATCCCTATTTTAACCTTTTTAAGAAGAAAGTTACTGTATACAATAAGAATGAAAAACAAACAAGATAAACAATGCAAAATGACATGCAGGATGACAACATATATTCTCATTAATTTTAATGCACGTTAGAGTTCCAAACATTCTTTTCCCATAATTTGTTCTTTCCTTCACTGTATGGTCAGATAGCTATTTGCTGTTATCCCCAATTTGGCGATTTCGCCACTCTCCAGTATCTGTTTTCAAACTGTGATATTGATCCTCAAACTTTTCCCATTCACATGTTTTGTCAATTTATGTCATCGCAGCGTGACATATTAACGTTGAATTTAAGGCCCTGCAGCTGAATCCTTTTCGAGAATCACTTTCCAGGTTACGAGCCCAGATAACTCACAGTACCACATCAGGCTTTTAATCAAAGGTTCCAGGGTTCAAGCTCCTGCTTGGGGAGAGCCCTTAAAATTCTGCTTGACATGGGCAAATGGGCCCAAATGACCTGTTTTCACACGACAGGTCTCACCCAGAAAAATGCCATTTCTACCACCTGAACAAGAATGAGAGTTTCTGATGCGAAAGTACTTTTAACTATTTTCCTGTTCTGTTTAGTTTCCCAAGCTAAAGGGCAACATTTACCTTCTTTCCCCACAGGGAAAATTAAAAACCTTTCTGCACTCAAAAACCCATCAGAGAGATTTGTATAAAAAGCCCCACTAAAACCAGCCTGTGTTCAGTGCCTGACACTTTCCAGTGATTGAAATTTCAAACCCATAATGCTAAATTGCCCATAGTGTCCAGGGATGTGTAAGGCAGGTGCATTAGCCATTGGAAATGCAGGGTTACAGGGATAGGATAGGGGGATGTGTCTGACTGGGATACTGTTCGGAGGGTTGGTATGGACTTGTTGGGCCAAATGGCCTGTTTCTATACTGTAGGGAATCTATGATGATAATGCCTCATTTTAAATTTTTTTTAATGTTTATTCAATCAAATAATGTGTTAGACCTTGGGAGTTTCCTAGTTGTACACAACCCTAATAATTCAAGACTAGCATCTGACCTTGTATCTAAACCCAGGCAAACCCAGCTACCCAGTTAGACTCTACACTACCTCTATTTCAGGTTTAGTAGCTGCATCTTCTTGTGCGGCCCTATTTTTGACTAATTGCAACAGGGTTAACACTTTCTAAATAAGATTTCTGATGCAACACAACACTTATTCATTTTGCATAATTTCCTGTCCAACGTACCGATGTGCCCTGAAAGTCTGGCATCTAATTTTGAACCAAAACAGAAGTTGCTGGAAAAGCTCAGCAGGTCTGGCAGCACCCGTGAAGAGAAATCATTCCAGGGCCGGTGACTCTTCGTCAGAACTGGACCTGAGACGTTAACTCTGATTTCTTTTCACAGATGCTACCAGACCTGTTGAGCTTTTCCAGCAATTTCTGTTTCGGTTTCTGATTTGCAACATCTGCAGTTCTAGCGGTCTGAATTTTGAATTCTGATTTCAGTTCATGCATGACAATGCTTTCAAGTTCACTGCTACCGACCCCCCAAAATTAAAATCATCCACATGCATCATAAAGATGTCTGCAAGTTGCCTCCCGGTGATGCCGGCAAAATCACACAGGGGTTTGCATTCAAAAAGGATTATGTGCCATTAAAGGAATACGTAGTGAATGGTTCGAGGTCAGCCAGGTAAACCTCTTAGGACATGAGTTCCTCTTTTGGCTGGATAATCTGGTTCCAATCAGGGACCCCTGGCTGACAGTTATAAACAGGAACATCAGGGTTCTGTTCACTGCAGCAGTCAGCTCTGAGCTAGCTATGACAGTGTCATGTGCTGTGCATGTGTACATAAAGGGTGAACTGGGTGACGTGATACCAGCCTTCGTTGGGTCATTTCAATTTTGCTCCTTTCCTCCTTTTGCCTTCTCATTACCCAGTGCCCCTGAATTTCAAGGTCAACGCCCATTGAAACAACAAGCTTTCTGCAAAATCAAAACGTACAGCAGGTGGAATTTGTCTTGGGTATTTGCGTAAATTCAATATTGTTAATAAATCGGACTGCTCTTTAAATGTGGAGCTGACAGTCTGTAGAATACAGAATAGCTTCACTGGCGCTGCCTGACGTGGCTCACCCGTCCTCCAATGCATCACCGTCCTCAATGCCTGCAGTTTTAACTCTGTCAGACTGGTCACATCCTGTTGCATGTCAGTGAGTGTATTCAGGGCAACTCTCAGTGCAAACCCTCAAGACTGGAATTTAGCTCAGATAATCCTGAACCTGAACTGAATGCAGTTATTTAAGTCTTAAAGTATAAACAAACCATTGAAACTAGCCTTGGGTTGCGTCCAACTTTAGCAATTTGAGATGTATTATTCATCCATGCTGAGTCCAAAGAGAGTGAGAATTTAGATAAATCTCTAACAGCAATATGATCTGGACCCAATTAAATTGCAATTGATTTGAAGCCATTTATTCATTGGATGTGGGCCTCATCGACTCAGCCAGCATTTACTGCCCATCAGTATTTATCCAGAGTACATCTAAGAGCCAACATTGTTGTGGGTTTGAGGTCACATGTAGGCCAGACCAGGTAAGAACAGCAGATTTCCTTCTCTAAAAGGGAAGGATCAGGTTGGGCTTTTAATGATGGTTAAACAATCACCATAAGGCTGACCCTTTACTTTAGATTTTTATTGAAGTCAAATTGCACCATTTACCATGCTGGGATTCAAACCCAGGTCCTCAGAATTTGGGGTTCTGGATAGGCAGCTCAATGACATCATCACAATGCAACCACCTTTCTCACCTTGAAAAGTGGGAAAGGAATCTTGGTTAATTTGGTTATAGTCCAAAAGGTTTAATTGGAAGCACTAGCTTTCGGAGCGTCGCTCTTTCATCAGGTGGTTGCGGAGTACACAATCTAGCTAAAGGCTATAAACTCTGTGTCTTACAATTGTGTACTCCGCAACCACCTGATGAAGGAGCGACGCTCCGAAAGCTAGTGCTTCCAATTAAACCTGTTGGACTATAACCTGGGGTTGTGTGATTTTTAACTTTGTACACCCCAGTCCAACACCGGCATCTCTAAATCTTGGTTAACTTGGTTATCTTAGGGGATAGTGTCCCTATGTTTATGATCTTCATTTCCATTGTCTTGGACAATCATCACATTGTCGTTCAGTCTCTCCTGTCTTCCACCCTCTGATAGATTTGATTTTTTGTCCCTCCCTCTTTTAGTCCTGTATCTGCCCTTGCTGAAAACAGATTAGAATGCCAACTTCTTCTCACTCTGAGGATAAGGAGACTGGCTTGAAACATGATCTCTGTTTCTCTCTCCACAGATGCTGTCAGACCTGCTGAATGTTTGCAGCAATGTTAGAATATTTCCCCTCCTCTTGTTGGTTCTCTCATCACTCCATCACCCAGAGTGGAGAACATATCCCTCAGGTCAGCTCATTAAAAACACCACTCAGAGCATATTTGTGTTGATGTTTACTTCAGTATTACTCCCAAGTGATGTTGAAGCTTTTCTTATTTCATATCTCCAGCAATGACAAGTTTTTTTCCTCCTGTATGATGTTCAGATAGGGAGATCTATTTATCTACAAAACTATGGTCTGATATACAATATTGACTGGACCTCCTTATTTTTATACTGCAACCCCTTTGAAATAAAGGCTAATGTTCCACTGAACTCGGTTGTTAGCATTTTATGTTTCATGCACTAGATCCCCTGAATCTCTCAGGGCTGTGTCTTTCTCTATTAAAGTATTGCTCAACTCCACCACTTGTCCTGTCAATGTGCATAGCCTCACATTTCCCCCCTTTGCAATTCATCTGCTAAGTTTTTGCCCTTTTGCTTAACTTGTCTATACCCCTCCATAGATTCCTTGTGTCACTTTCACTACTTGCCTTCCTGTCTATTTTTACGTTATCAACAATTTTAGATTTGTCTCAGTAATTAGAACGATCGTTTTCTTGTTATCAAGGGAACCTGATGTGCTGGGCATCAGATAGTGGGTCTGGTGGTCACATTGGGAATCCTATCTATTTGTACATAGAGTCATAGAGATGTACAGTACGGAAACAGACCATTCAGTCCAACCCATCCATGCCGACCAGATATCCCAACCCAATCTAGTCCCACCTACCAGCACCCGGCCCATATCCCTCCAAACCCTTCCTATTCATATACCCATCCAAATGCCACTTAAATGTTGTCATGTACCAGGTTACATTTTGTGATGACCTGTGGACTGCCCACTGTCATCCAAGCCAAAGGGTTAACGAGTAAAACAGCAGGAGACCAATGGACGTCACTCAAAAAGAAAGAAGTTAATATGGTGCAGACCCAATGTTGAAGAGATACAGTGGGTAGCTTTTATTTCATTTGTTAATGGGAATGTGAGCATTGCTGGCCAGGCTAGCATTTATTGCCCATCCCTAATTACCCAGAGGGCAGTTAAGAGTCAACCACATTGCTGTGGGTCTGGAGTTACATGGAGGCCAGACCAGGTAAGGATGGCAGTTTCCTTCCCTAAAGGACATTAGTGAACCAGATGGACTTTCCCAACAATCAGCAAGGACTAGCTTCATGGTCATCATTCTACTCTTAATCTCAGATATTTTTTCTTGAGTTCAAATTCTACTGTCTGCCCTGGCAGGATTCGAACCCAGATCCCAGCGCATTTGACCAAAAAAAAAACAACCAAAAAAACTGCAGGTGCTGAAAATCTGAAACAGAAACAGAAATTGCTGGAAAAGCTCAGCAGGTCTGGCAGCATCTGTGGAGAGAAATCAGAGTTAACTTTTCGGCTCTACTGTCCCTTCCTCAGAACTGGAGTGGCCCTGAGGAAGGGACACTGGACCTGAGACGTTAACTCTGATGTGTCTCCACAGAGGCTGCCAGACCTGCTGAGCTTTTCCAGCAATTTCTGCTTTTGTCCCCAGAACATTATCTGGGTCTTAAGATTAACAGTCCAACAGTAATGCCTCTAGGCCATCGCCTCTCCGGACCAGTACCCCAGGTTCAAATCCCAAACAAGGATGTTGTTGGCTGTGGAAGGTGGATTGGCAAACTAGGTGATTGTCAGCCTGTAAGTGCTTCCAGTATATCTGATGACAGAGGTAAGGGCTGGAGAAATTCTCCCTCAGCCACGTTTCAGAAGGCAAAGATAAACCACAGCATATACTGCCCCTAAGCATGGACCAATCCAGTGTAGGCCTATGGTCCATCCCTTGGTAACAAGGATAAGATAAATGTCTAACAGT
The DNA here is from genome assembly GCF_020745735.1 of Hemiscyllium ocellatum. Taxonomy (NCBI): domain Eukaryota; kingdom Metazoa; phylum Chordata; class Chondrichthyes; order Orectolobiformes; family Hemiscylliidae; genus Hemiscyllium; species Hemiscyllium ocellatum. Next base: position 16,768,353 of record NC_083442.1, read on the forward strand.
CAGGACTAATTTGTACCCCCAAATGTCCAACAAATGTCCAACAGTCAGAACTAATTTGTGTCCCCCAGTTCTGCTTGTCGAAACAGCAGCAATGGCCAGCTAAAGAAGTAACGGTCAAAAAAGAATTACACAACACCAGGTTTATTTGGAAGTACAAGCTTTCGGAGCACTGCTCTTTCATCAGGTAGCTAATGGAGCAGGAACATAGGACACAGAATTCATAGTAAAAGATCAAAATGTCATACAATGGATGCAAAGTGCTGAAGTATTGATACCTCACATCAGTTGTATGACACTTTGATCGTTTACTATGAATTCTGTGTCCTGTGATCCTGCTCCACCAGCTACCTAATAAAGGAGCAGCGCTCCAAAAGCTAGTGCTTCCAAATAAACCTGCTGGGCTATAACCTGATGTTGTGTGATTTTTAACTTTGCCCACCCCAGTCCAACATCGGCATCTCCACATCAAAAAGGTACTGAGCAGTGTGCTGGCTCAGTGGTTAGCACTGCTGCCTCATGGCCCCTGGGACCCAGGTTTGATTCCATCCTTGTCTGTGTGGAGTTTGCACATTCTCCCCGTGTCTGCATGGGGTTTCCTCCGGGTGCTCCGGTTTCCTCCCACAGTCCAAAGATGTGCAGGTTAGGTGGTTTGGCCATGCTAAATTGCTGATAGTGTTCAGGGATGTGTAGGTTAGGTGCATTAGTCAGAGAGAAAGTGAGGACTGCAGATGCTAGAGATCAGAGTCACGAGTATGGTGCTGGAAAAGCGGAGCAGGAGAATCAACATTTTGGGCATAGCTCTTATTCAGCATTAGTCAGGGGTAAATTGCCCGTAGTGTCCAGGGATGTGCAGACTAGGGGAATTATCCCTGGGAAAATGCAGGATTGCAGGAATAGGGTAGGGAGGTGGGTCTGAGTGGGATGCTCTTTGGAGGGTTGGTGTGAACTCAACGGGCCGAATGGCCCTGCTGCCACACTGTAAGGATTCAATGGTTAAAAAGAACAGGCAAGAATGTAAGAAGAACAAGCCCAGAGCCTGGCCAAGATACAAATAATAGCAAAGAAAAAAAGACGGCAAGGTGACTTTAATAGTTTATGAAAAGAAGTTGTACAAGATGGCGGAGTGGACTCGATGGGCCGAATGGCCTTACTTCCACTCCTATGTCTTAAGATATTAACAGTATTCACAATTATGCATCAATCAGGTGTAATTTGTGCCCCTTCAAATATGATAGCAGTGACAGTGTCAATGATAATAAAGACATGGTAGATACATTAAATAACCACCTTACATCATTGTTTACAAGAGAGGAAGAGGTTAACATGTCAAATATTCCAAAGAAAGTGGCATTGAATCAGCGACAGGGATTCAACAAAGATAACATATGCAAAATAGCCATAATGGAGAAACTAATGGCACTGAAGAGTAACAAATCACAACTAGATAGTTTCCATCACGGGTTATTGCAGGAAGTAGGTGAGAACATGGTCCAAACTGTAAAGCTAGCAAATTCTCTTGATCCAGGAGCCAGATCTTTTCAGATTGAAAAACTGTTCATGCCATTCCTTTGAGTCATACAGTCGTAGAGTTATACAGCATGGAAACAGACCATTTGGTCCAACCAGCCCATGCTGAGCATAATCCCAAACTAAACTAGTCCCACCTGTCTGCTCCTGGTCCATATCCCTCCAAACTTTTCCTATTCATGTCCCAAATGTCTTTTAAACATTGTAACTGTACCCACTTTCACCACTCCCTCAGGAAGTTCATTCCACACGTGAACCGCCCTCTGCGTAAAAATGTTGTCCCTCATTTTTAACTCTCTCTTCTCTCACCTTAAAAATGTGCCCCCTAGTCTTGAAATCCCCCATCCTCGGGAAAAGACAACTGTCATTAGCTCTATCTATACCTGTCATTATTTTATAAACATCTGTCAGGTTGTCTCTCAACCTCCTACACTCCAATGAAAAATGTTCTAGCCTATCCAGCCTTTCTTTATAATTCAAACCCTCCAAACCCGGCAACGTCCTGAACCCTCCCCAGCTTAATAATCGGTTAAGAAAGGTAGATGCATCAGAGAATTGTTAGAGATGATAATAAAGAATAGAGCCACAACCACAAAATCAGCATGATCTTAGAGTGATCCATTAAATAAATATAAATAAATAACTTTGCAGCCCCATAGCATTTTCAAGTGTCTCAGATATTAAAATAATCAGCTGTGCAGCTTTAAACAAGATAACAGGGTTTATTTATCACACAACTCTTGCTGAAGGCTACTGCAGCAAAAAGCTTTCCTTTATTGGTCAGAGTATTGAGTACAGGAGTTGGGAGGTCATGTTGCGGCTGTACAGGTCATTGGTTAGGCCACTGTTGGAATATTGCATGCAATTCTGGTCTCCTTCCTATTAGAAAGATCTTGTGAAACTTGAAAGGGTTCAGAAAAGATTTGCAAGGATGTTGCCAGGGTTGGAGGGTTTGAGCTTTAGGGAGAGGCTGAACAGGCTGGGGCTGTTTTCCCTGAAGCGTCAGAGGCTGAGGGGTGGCCTTATAGAGGTTTACAAAATTATGAGGGGCATGGATAGGGTAAATAGGCAAAGTCTTTTCCCTAGGGTCGGGGAGTCCAGAACGAGAGGGTTTAGGGTGAGAGGGGAGAAAAATAAAAGAGAGATATAAAAGAGGGTGGTACGTGTGTGGAATGAGCTGCCAGAGGACGTGGTGGAGGCTGGTACAATTGTAACATTTAAAAGGCATCTGGATGGGTATATGAATAGGAAGAACTTGGAGGGATATGGGCCGGGTGCTGGCAGGTGGGACTAGATTGGGTTGGGATATCTGGTCGGGTTGGACCGAAGGGTCTGTTTCCCTGCTGTACATCTCTATGACTCTGTGACTCAATGAAATACAGGTACAAAGATTTAAAGTGAATAAGGGTCAAAGTTATGTATGAGGTTGAACATGAGATCAGTGTTGTTGTAGGTTTGACGATTCAGTTTCCAAAGTGAAGAAGTTGGAACTTGAAATTGGTTTCAACATGTGTGAGGCTTCTGTAGTTGACTAGCCTCATTTTCCTCAAAATGTCACTATGAATACTTTTAATATCTCATACAATTTCTTTTCATTAACTCTTGCTTATTTTTAATCTTTGCTATTATTTGTATCTTTGCCAGGCTCTGGGCTCGTTCTTACACTTTCTTTTTAATCATAGAAGCCTTACATTGCAGCAGCAGGGCCATTCGGCCCATTCAGACTTAGATTAGATTACTTACAGTGTGGAAACAGGCCCTTCGGCCCAACAAGTCCACACCGACCCGCCAAAGTACAACCCACTCATACCCCTATGTTTACCCCTTACCTAACACTATGGGCAATTTAGCATGGCCAATTCACCTGACCTGCACATCTTTGTGACTGTGGGAGGAAACCGGAGCACACCCACACAGACACGGGGAGAATGTGCAAACTTCACACAGTCAGTCACCTGAGACGGGAATTGAACCCGGGTCTCTGGCGCTGTGAGGCAGCAGTGCTAACCACTGTGCCACCGTGCTGCCCTAACTTCTGGGTTGATCAGGTGCTGGGGGTAAGTGGAGGCTCACCTGTATGGAACTGCAGGTTATGTCTCAGTACAGCCATCTGGAAAATACACACCGTCCCCCTCCCTGTTGAGAAGCCATTGTCGAGATACCTCTCACAAGATGTTTGGATGATTCTGTGCAAAAATGGAGAGACTTTTAAATATTTCAAATACCGTGTCACTGAAACTGTTGAAAGCCTGCTTCCTTGCTCAGTATTGGGTTAGTTGGAGCACAGGCACATCCATTGTCTTTTCAATGAGATAATTTTTTAAAATGTTCTCCGTTTTTAATTTAGATGGTTCTCAGGTCCTTGATGAAACAGCAAGGACTGTTCACACCTCTGGGGAAAGTATTGTCAATGGGTTTCCGTTTACCCTCACAAATATTCATTGAATTTGTAAAGGTTCTGGGTGACTCTTCTTGAAGTAAGTGCAGTCAAGTTCAAACCAGTTCAATCCACAAGGGAAGTCATGTGACTTCTGGGAGCCATTTTGAGAGATTCCTTTCATCCATTTTAAAGGAATATTAGCTTTTTCTTGGAATATTTTATTTTCTTGGGAAAATTTGGAACATTATAACTGCACTCTCCCTGATGTATTCACGTCCTTCCTATAATGTGGCATCCAAATGGTACACAAAATTCCAGTTGAGTTCTCACAAGTGTCTTAACCAAGTTCAAGACCATTCCCTTGCTTTTGTACTCTGTGCCCCCTATTAATAAAGTCCAGGATACTCTTTCCCTGTCATGCCACCCTCATTGATCAGTGCTCCCAACTCATACGTTTTATTATAGAATCATAGAATCAAAGGCACTGGTGGTCTGAGGTGCATTTTTTTTAATGCAAGAAGTATAATAGGTAAAGCAAATGAACTTAGAATTGGATTTGTGCCTAGGAGTATGATGTTATTGCTATTATTGAGACTTGGTTGAGGGAAGGGCATGATTGGTAACTGAACATCCCAGGATATAGATGCCTAAGGCGGGATAGAGAGGGATGTAAAAGGGGTGAGGAGTTGCATTACTGGTCAGAGAGGATATCACAGCTGTGCTGAAGGAGGGGACTATGGAGGACTCGAGCAGTGAGGCAATATGGGCAGAGCTCAGTAATAAGAAGGGTGCGGTAATAATGTTGGGACTGTACTATAGGCCTCCCAACAGTGAGCGCGAGACAGAGGGACGACAATATGTGGACAGATCATGGAAAGATGGAAAGATCATGGAAACAGGTTGGCGGTGATGGGAGATTTTAATTTTCCTAATATTGACTGGGATTCACTTAGTGTTAGAGGTGTAAATGGTGCAGAATTTGTAAGGAGCATCCAGGAGGGTTTTCTAGAGCAGTATGTAAATAGTCCAACTCAGGAAGAGGCCATACTGGACCTGGCATTGGGGAATGAGCCCGGCCAGGTGGTTGCAGTTTCAATAGGGAATTACTTTGGGAACAGTGATCACAATTCCGTAAGTTTTAGAATACTCACGGTCAAAGACGAGAGTGGTCTGAAAGGAAGAACGCTGACGATATCAAAATTCGGCAGGAGCTCGGGTATGTGGATTGGGAGCAACTGTTTGAAGGTAATTCCACGTTCGATATGTGAGAGGCTTTTAAAGAGAGGTGGATTAGAGTGCAGGAGAGACATGTACCTGTGAAAATGAGGAATAGAAATGGCAAGATTATGGAACCATGGATGATAGGTGAAATTGTGAGACTAGCTGAGAGGAAAAAGGAAGCATGCATAAGGTCTAGATGGCTGAAGACAGACGAAGCTTTGGGAGAATAATGGGAATGTAGGACCAATTGGAAATGAGGAATTTAGAGGGCTAAAAGGGGGCATGAGATATCTTTAACAAGCAGGGTTATGGAAAACCCCATAGCCTTAAATTCATATATAAGGAGCAAGAGGGTAACAAGGGAAAGGGTTGGCCCACTCAAGGACAAAGGAAGAAAGTTATATGTGGTCACCAAGGAGAAGGATATGACAGATGTGGAGTTTAGGGATAGATGTTTGATTACTCTAGGTCAAGTCATCATAAGGAGGGAGGATGTGTTGTGTATTCTAAAAGGCATTAAGGTGGACAAGTCCCTAGGTCTGGGGATCTGTCCCTGGTTACTGAGGGAAGCAAGAGAAGAAATAGCTGGGGCCTTAACAGATATCTTTACAGCATCCTTAAACACGGGTGAAGTCCCAGAGGACTGGAGAATTGTTAATGTTGTCTCCTTTATTAAGAAGGGTAGCAGGGATTATCCAGGTAATTATAGACCAGTAAGCCTGATGTCAGTGGTAGGGAAGCTGTTGGAGAAGATACTGAGGGATAAGATCTATTTACATTTGGAAGAAAATTGGCTTATCAGTGATAGGCAGCATGGCTTTGTGCAGGGAAGGTCATGGCTTACCAACTTAATAGAATCCTTTGAGAAAGTGACAAAGTTGATTGATGAAGGAGGGGCTGTAGATGATATATACGAGGACTTCAGTAGGGCATTTGATAAGGTTCCTCATAGTAGCTGATGGAGAAGGTGAAGTCTCATGGGTTACAGTGTGTATTAGCTAGAATGGACATAGAACTGGCTGGGCAACAGGAGACAGAGAGTAGTAGTGGAAGGGAGTTCTCAAAATGGAGACCTGTGACCAGTGGTGTTCCACAGGGGTCTGTGCTGGGACAACTGTTGTTTGTGGTATTCATAAATGATCTGGAGGAAGGTATAGGTGGTCTGATTAGCAAGTTTGCAGATGACACTAAGATTGTTGGAGTAGCAGATAGTGAAGGGGAGTGTCAGAGAATACAGCAGAATGTAGATAGATTGGAGACTTGGGCAGAGAAATGGCAGATGTAGTTCAACCCGGGCAAATGCGAGGTGATGCTTTTTGGAAGATCCAATTCTAGAGTGAACTATACGGTAAATGGAAACGCCCTGGGGAAAATTGATGTAGAGAGATCTGGGTGTTCTGGTCCATTGTTCCTTGAAGGTGGCAACGCAGTTCAATCGAGTGGTTAAGAAGGCATACGGCATGCTTTCCTTCATTGGACGGGGTATTGAGTACACGAGTTGACAGGTCATGTTACGGTTGTATAGGACTTTGGTTCGGCCATGTTTGGAATACTGCGTATAGTTCTTGTCGCTACATCACTAAAAGGGTGTGGATGCTTTGGAGAGGGTGCAGAGGGAGGTTCTCCAGGATGTTGCCCAATATGTAGAGTGCTAACTTTGAAGAGAGGTTGAGTAGATTAGGATTATTTTCATTAGAAAGACAAAGGTTGAGGGAGGACCTGATTGGGATCTACAAAATCTTGTGAGGTATAGACAGGGTGGATAGCAAAAAGCTTTTCCCAGAGTGGGGGACTCAATTACTAGGGGACGTGAGTTCAAAGTGAGAGGGGAAAAGTTTAGGGGAGATATGAGTGGAAAGTTCTTTACGGAGACGGTGGTGGGTGCCTGGAACGCGTTGCCATGGAGGTGGTAGACGCAAGGACGATAGCGTCATTTAAGATGTATCAAGACCAACACATGAATGGCAGGGAGCAGAGGGATACAGATCCTTAGAAAATAGGCAACAGGTTTAGATAGAGAATCTGGATCGGCACAGGCTTGGAGGGCCGAAGGGTCTGATCATGTGCTGTCATGTTCATTGTTTGATAAACCCTATAAGGTGGAAGCAGACCATTCAGCACTTCAAGTCCACATCCCATCAAGACTCACTCCCTACCTTATCCCTGCAATCCTGAATTTCCCATGGCTAACCCCCCCTCCCAACCTGCACATTTTTGGGCTCTGGGAGGAAACTGGAGCACCCAGAGGTAACCAACACAGACACGGGGAGAATGTGCAAACTCCACACAGACAGTCACCCGAAGGTGGAATGAAACCCTGGCCCCAAGACCCACCATGCCACCCCACTGTACTGTTCTTTATAATTGTACTTGCTAATTTCTACAGTCTGTCCATGCCTTCCTGTCAAATTGCATCAACTCATGTTTCTCAGCATTAAACCCCACTTGCCACCTGTCCTCCAACTTGTCTGTGTCTTTTTGGAGTTCTGCACAGGCTTCCTCAGAGTTTACAATGCTGTTTGACATCATCTGCTAACTTTAAAATTGAGCTCTGCACACCAAGATCTTGATTATTACCATACACGCACATACACGTGCAAATATATAACACATATCTCAGGAAAATCTGAAGAACAATTGTGAATCTCACCTCCCCCCAGCAACTACATTAAAGAATCCCTGCAGAATGGAAACAGGCCATTCAGCCCATCACTCTGACGAGCATCCACCCCCTTACCTTATAACCTCACATTGTCATGGCTAATATACCCAGCTTGCACAATTTCCCATGGCCAATCCACCTAACCTGCCCATCTTTGGACTGCAGGAGGAAACCGGAGCAAACACACGCAGACACAGGGAAAATGTGCAAACGCCACATAGACAGTCACCCGAGGGTGGAATCGAGCCTGGGTCCCTGGTGCTGTTAGGCAGCAGTGCTAACCACTGAGCCACAATTACACCCCAAATGCTGCCATTGCGTTGTGGGAAGTATAATATCGGAGTTAACTGAAATTTTAATGTGTTCAATTAAATCTTATTTATTTAAATTTGGTGTGTGGGCAGCTGAGTGTGATGTCAGCCCACACTCTATATTATGGGGGCGAGCTCTGGTGTGGTCTGTGGGATGGTACTGGGCTCGGCACCCTCTCTATACTATGTCCAAAACCAGTAGACTGTGGCATGTAATATCCAATCCCTATCCAGGAAGCAGTCAGTCAAAAGCTCGTTAGCTAAACTGAGGGCAAATCATTGACCTGATCTGTCCAGTGCAAGAGCTGCAGGAGATGACAGTTCAGGATAATCTTGAGGATTAGATTAAACGATCCTCAACTATTCGTTGTCATTATTCATGACTTCGATGGAACAGAAAGGCATATGTGCAAATGTGCTGATGACACAAAGATAGGCTGTAAATTGCGTGGACAGAAATATGTAATTACTGAGCAATTGATAGTCGAAGTGAATGGGCAAAACTGTGACAAATGTATTTCAACGTCGGTTAATTTAATGTCAGCTAATTTGGAACTCAATAGGATAGGCCAGGATACTTATTAAATAGTGAAAAACTGGAAACAATGGAGTTCCAAAAAAGTCGAGCTGGCTCAGTAGGCCATTGAACTGTCAAGAAAATGCGAATCATTTGGAATTCTTTTTCCTACATGGAATTCAGGTCAGTTGTTCACACTAAAATGAAGATTGATAAACTCCTGCAAAGCAAAGGTTGCACAGGATGTGAGGCAAAGTCAGAGTTTTGGGATTAGGTCATAGTTCAGCCATGAACTATTTGACTGGTGATTGGACTCAATGGACTGAATGGCCTCCTCAAATTGCTTTGCTCCTGTGCTCCCTTGCTCTTTCTTATAATATCTATCAGACGGAAATTGCTAGAATACATTAAGGAAGTTACAGCATGATAGCTAAAGGAAATAATTCTGTGATTGGGCAGAGTCAACATGTCAAAGAGAAATGATGTTTGATTAACTAATGAGAGTTCTTTGAGAACGTAGCAAATAATCTGGGTAAAGGGAATCTGTAGATGTGTAATATCTGGATTTTCAAAAGGTATTTTACAAGGTTACTCTGTAAAACAAGAGGATACAGGGGAACATAGCTGGCTGGATACAGAATTGGCTGGCCAACAGAAGACAGCGAGTGGTAGTAGAAGGAAAATGTTCTGCCTGGAAGTCTGTGGTGAGTGGTGTTCCACAGGGCTCTGTCCTTGGACCTCTACTGTTTGCAATTTTTATTAATGACTTGGATGAGGGGATTGAAGGATGAGTCAGCAAGTTTGCAGACGACATAAAGGTTGGAGGTGTCATTGACAGTATAGAGGGCTGTTGTAGGCTGCAGCGGGACATTGACAGGATGCAGAGATGGGCTGAGAGGTGGCAGATGGAGTTCAAACTGGATAAATGCGAGGTGATGCATTTTGGAAGGTCGAATTTGAAAGCTGAGTACAGGATTAAGGATAGGATTCTTGGCAGTGTGGAGGAACAGAGGGACCTTGGAGTGCAAGTACATAGATCCCTTAAAATGGCCACCCAAGTGGACAGGGTTATTAAGAAAGCATATGGTGTTTTGGCTTTCATTAACAGGGGGATTGAGTTTAAGAGTCATTAGATCTTGTTGCAGCTCTATAAAACTTTGGTTAGACCGCACTTGGAATACTGTGTCCAGTTCTGGTCGCCCTCCTATAGGTAAGATGTGGATGCTTTGGAGAGGATTCAGAGGAGGTTTACCAGGATGCTGCCTGGACTGGAGGGCTTGTCTTATGAAGAGAGGTTGACTGAGCTCGGACTTTTTTCATTGGAGAAAAGGAGGAGGAGAGGGGACCTAATTGAGGTGTATAAGATAATGAGAGGCATAGATAGAGTCGATAGCCAGAGACTATTTCCCAGAGCAGAAATGGCTAACATGAGGGGTCATAGATTAAAGCTGGTTGGAGGAAAGTATAGAGGGGATTTCAGAGGCGGGTTCTTTACACAGAGAGTTGTGAGAGCATGGAATGCATTGCCAGCAGCAGTTGTGGAAGCAAGGTCATTGGGGACATTTAAGAGACTACTGGACATGCATATGGGCACAGAAATTTGAGGGTGCATACATGAGGGTCAGTGGTTGGCACAACATCGTGGGCTGAAGGGCCTGTTCTGTGCTGTACTGTTCTATGTTCTATGTGTCGGAAGTAATTTATTGACATGGATAATGCTAACAGACAAGTAGGGACTCAGCTAAATGGGTTAAGTTCAGTGTCGTACATTGTAACTAGTGGAGTGTCACAGGGAACAGAGCTGGGGATTCAACTATTAACAATCCAGATCAAGGACTCAGATAAAGGAATGAAGGTGTGTTTACTGATAGTATCAGACTAGGTCATAGTTAATTTGTCAAGAGCAGGTAGGGATCCACCAAAACTCCAGAGTGATAAGATTCTCAAAATAGAGTATATGTGAAAAATATGGACTTGTCCACTTTGGCAGGAAGAATCATAGCTCAGTATGGATAGAGATTGCAGAACTCTGTGGTGCAGAGGGATCTGGGTGTCCTGAGTGAGTGAGTGCGTGACATGCACTGCCAGTGGTGGTAGTAGAGTCAGATATATTAGGAACATTTAAGTGACTCTTGGATGGGCACATGGATGATCGTACAATGAAGGATATGCAGGTTAGTTTGATCTTAGAGTAGGATAAAAGGTTGGCAAAACATCGAGGGCCAAAGGGCCTGCACTGTGCTGTACTGCTCTATGTAAGTATTTGGAATACCACTGGAGGGTTTATTACAAGGAGAATGGAATATAGAGCAGGGATGTTTTACTGCAGTTGTCCTTGTTTTACTTCAGGGATGTTTTACTGCTGTTTGTAGCTTGATAAGAACACATCTGGTGCACAGTGTTAAATTTTAATCTTTGAAAAAAGATATAAAAGTGGTAAAATCAGTGTAGAGAAGTTTCATTCAATTTGGAGTTGAGAAGAATGGGAAATTATCTGATTGAAACATATAAGGTCCCAGCAGGAGTTGATGGAATAGAGATTAGGGTGATATTTCCTCTGTTGGGAAAGACTCAAACGATTGGAAACAGGTTAAGATTAGATTAGATTAGATTAGATTACTTACAGTATGGAAACAGGCCCTTCGGCCCAACAAGTCCACACCGACCAGCCGAAGCGTAACCCACCCAGACCCATTCCCCTACATTTACCCCTTCATCTAACACTACGGGCAATTTAGCACAGCCAATTCACCTAACCCGCACATCTTTGGAATGTGGGAGGAAACCGGAGCACCTGGAGGAAACCCACGCAGACACGGGGAGAATATGCAAACTCCACACAGAGAGTCGCCTGAGGCGGGAACTGAAGCTGGGTCTCTGGCGCTGTGAGGCAGCAGTGCTAACCACTGTGCCACTGTACCACCTACAAAGGTTAAGAACAGAGGTCTCCTGCTTAACATGGAAATGAAGAGATACTTTCTCTCAGAGGGTCATGAGGTTTTTGAGTGATCTTTTGCAGAAAGTAGTAGAGTTGGGACTCATCAATCTTTATAAATTCACCACAGGAAACATTCTATCCTGATATACCACAGCTTGGTATGGCAACTGCTCTGCCTAGGGCAGTAAGATATTACAGGGAGTTGGGAACACAGCCCGGTCCATCAGACAAACCAACCTTCCATCCATTGACTCAATTTCCTGCTGCCTCAGAAAGACCCCTCATCAAAGACCCCTCCCACCCTACATATAACCTTTTCCAATCTCTTCTGTCACACAGAAGATACAAAAGCTTAAGCACACATCCAAACGGATTCTTTCCTGCTGGTATTAGACTGCTGAATGGACCTCTCACATTTCAAATCTAATGCTGATCTTGCTCTTTGTACACATTCTTAGTAGGCATAGTTTTGTATTCCTGGCTGTGTTTATCACCCACTGATAAGGCGGCCCGGTGGCACAGTGGTTAGCACTGCTGCCTCACAGCGCCAGGGACCTGGGTTCAATTCCCACCTCAGGCGACTGACTGTGTGGAGTTTGCACATTCTCCCCGTGTCTGCGTGGGTTTCCTCCGGGTGCTCCGGTTTCCTCCCACAGTCCAAAGATGTGCGGGTCAGGTGAATTGGCTATGCTAAATTGCCCGTAGTGTTAGGTAAGGGGTATATGTAGGGGTATGGGTGGGTTGCGCTTCGGCGGGTCGGTGTGGACTTGTTGGGCCGAAGGGCCTGTTTCCACACTGTAAGTAATCTAATCTAATCTGATCTTTGTGTGGCATGATATGCCTGTACTGCATTCAGAACAGAACTTTTCACTGTACCTCGGTACATGTGACAACAATAAATCAAATCAAATTATATATGTTCAAGGCTAATTTGTATAGGTTTTTGATAGATCAGAGGTTATGGAGAATTAGATGGAAAGGTGGCATTGAGACCACAATCATAAGATTAGATTCCCTACAGTGTGGAAGCAGACCCTTCAGCCCAACAAGTCCACACCGACCCTCCGAAGAGTAACCCACCCAGACCCATTTCCCTCTGACTAATGTAACCAATACCATGGGCAATTTAGCATGGCCAATTCACCCAATCTGCATGTCTTTGGACTGTGGGAGGAAACCCACATAGACACAGGGAGAATGTGAAAACTCCACACAGACAATCATCCAAGTTGGAATTGACCCTAGCACTGTGAGGCAGCAGTGCTAACCATTGAGCCACAATGCTGCAGACAGGGCAGGCTTGAAGGGCTAAATGGCCATCTCCTATCCCTGAGCACTATGTTCCCATGTGTTGTGCTCTCCCACCAGCAAAAGGAAAATCTCCATCTAGTCAATCAATTCCTTCAGAAATTCTAAAAATCTCAATCAAATCATTACAGCCTCTACCTTCATTCAGAGACACAATCTTTGGCTTTGTAAATCTCTCCTCATTATCTACTTGTTGGAGCCCTGGTAACAGTCTGGTGAATCAATGTGGCACTCCTTCATGGATAATTCATCTTTTCTAAGCTCAATGAACTGTCATCAGATGTCAAGCCTGACTTGACCCGATGACAGGTTAATAATTTGATGTGTTAACTCTGCTCCGGTCTCCGCAGACACTGCCAGACCTGCTGAGTATTTTCAGCATTTTCTGTTTTTATTCCAGGCCTCACATTAGAGAGGCCTGCATCGGAATCCATCCACCATGCTATTAACCCTTCACATCATCTGTCAAAGTCTCTGTGCAACTTTGTGTCTGGATGTATTTACTGTGTCCTGAGTCGTTGTGTCATTGGCAAACCTGGATATAAGGCTCCTGAAGAAGGGTTCATGCCCGAAACGTCGATTCTCCTGCTCCTTGGATGCTGCCTGACCTGCTGCGCTTCTCCAGCAAAACATTTTCAGCTCTGATCTCCAGCATCTGCAGACCTCACTTTTTCCTCCTGGATATAAGGCTGTCTGTAGTGTTAAATCATTAATATAGTGAACAGTTGGGACCCCAGTACAGACATTGTGGGACCTGCTCATCATTTCCTTCGAATTGTTTGCTCATTGTTCCTCACTAAATAATCAGGTTGTTTTGCCATCAGTATTTCAGGGGTGCGGTGCCGTCAGAGCGACAAGTTTCTGGAAGAAACATAAACCTGCAGCCAGTCTGGGTAGCACACTGAAAAGATGTGTAGGACAGACTATAGTTTCAAAATAAGGAGTCCCTCTTTTGAGACGGAGAGGAGGAAAAATGTTTAATCTCAGAAGGTCGTGAGTCTGGAATTCTTACTCCCAAAGAACAGTGCAGCCAGGGCCACTGAAGATAGAATCATAGATTCTCGACAGTGCGGACAGAAGCCATTCAGGCCATTGAATGGCACCCACCCTCCGAAGGACATTCCATCCAGCACCCGCTTCCCACTCAAAGCTATCCTTGTAACCCTGCATTTTCCCATGGCTGCTCGACCGAGCCTACACATTCCTGGGCTCTATGGGGCAATTTCGCAATTTGATGAGTCTCCCAACCTACCCATGTTTCGACCCTGGTGCTGTGAGGCAACAGTGCTAACCACTTTCGGGGAGGGGCATCTTTCGGTGGCTCCATGGTTAGATTTGCTGCCTCACAGCGCCAGGGACCCAGGTTTGATTCCAGCCTCAGGCGACTGGCTGGGTGGAGTTTGTGCATTCTCCCCATGTCTGCGTGAGTTTCCTCCTACAATCCAAGGATGTTCTGGTCAGGTGAGTTGGCCATGCTATATTGCCCGTAGTGTTCAGGGATGTGTAAGTTAGGTGCATTAGTCAGGAGGAAACATTGCATAGTGGAGTGGGTCTGGATGGGTTACTCTTTGGAGGGTTAGTGTGTGGACTTATTGGGCCGAATGGCCAGTTTCCATACTGTAGGGATTCTATAGATTAGTGACTAACAAAGAAGTCAGGGCCATACAGGGAAATGGATTTGTGACCACAATCAGATCTTATTGAATTGTAGAGCAGGCTCAAGAGCCTGAATGGCTTTTCCTGCTACTAATTCTCACGTTCTTAAATTAACTATTTGAAGGGCACAGGAATAGGAATCAGCAAATTCAACCCTTCAAACATGTTCTGCCAATAAATTAGATCATGGCTGATACCTGCTTCAATTCTACTTTTGGTGCTATTCCCATATCTGTGGCATCATTCATCTCTGGAAGTCAATTGATTTCGGTCTTGAATGACATTGGGAGACACAGTGGCTAGCTTTCCTACCTCACAGCACCAGGGACCTGGGCTTGATTTCACCTTCAGGTGACTGTTTATGAGGAGGTTCCACATTCTCCCTGTGTCTGCTCCGGGTGCTTTGGTTTCCTCCCACAGCCCAAAGAAGTGAAGGTTACGGTGGATTGGCCATGCTTAAAAATAGAATGTGGTGTCTAGGAATGTATGGGTTAGCTACCCGGGTTAGGCTGGGATTAGACTAGACTCCCTACAGTATGGAAACAGGCACTTCGGCCCAACAAGTCCACAAAGTCCCTCCAAAGAGTAACCCACCCAGACCCATTCCCCGAGCCTATACTTGTTCCTGACTAAGGCACCAATCACAATGAGCAACTTAGCCAATTCACCTGACCTGCACATCTTTGGACTGTGGGAAGAAACAGAAGCAAACCCACGCAGACACGGGGAGAATGCGCAAACTCCACACAGACAGTCACCCGAGGCAAGAAGCGAACCCGGCTCCTTGGTGCTGTAAGGCAGCAGTGCTAACACTGAGCCACCGTGCCACCCTAGATGTCCTTTGGAGGGTTGGTGCCAACTCAGTGTAGGGTTTCCATGATTCTTTAACCTGCTCAACATCTGAGCTTCTGTAGCCCACTGGAATAGAGGGAGGCAGTGGCCTAGTGATATTATCACGGGACCATGGTTCCAGAGACCCAGGTAATATCCCAGGGACCTGGGTTCACAGCCTGCCAGGACAGATGAATTCCATTGGAAAATATGCTCTGGAATTAAGAGTTGAATGATGGTCATGAATTGGTTGTCAGGGGAAACCCATCTGATTCGCTCAGCCCTTTCTGGAAGGAAACTGCCATCCTTGCCTGGTCTGGCCTACGTATGGCTCCAGTCCCAAAACAATACGGGTGACTCTTAACTGCCTTCTGGGCAATGGGCAATAAATGCTTGCCTGGTTGGCAACACCCATCAATGAATTAAAAAAAAAACCTAGTCCCAAAGATTCTTCACCTTCAAAGTGAAAACATTTCCTCTCACTTCAGTCTTAAATGGTTTACTCTGCATTCTGAGATCATGTCTCCAGGTTCTGGACTTGCGAATCCTTTTGTCTACATGCATCTTGTAAAAGTCCACCCCTAACTGACAAAGATGATTGATTACCATTTAATAGATCCACATTGACTCTGTTCATTATTGAATTGGTGTCCAATTATCATTTCTCATTGATTCTAACACTTTCTCTACTCATGAAGCCAAACGGAAAGGTGTGTTAGATTTGTTAACCGTTCGGAAGAAGAATCAAACTGGGCTTGAAACATTAACTCTGTTATTGTTAACAGATGCTGCCAGTCCCATTGAGTTTCTCCAACATGCTCTGTATTGGTTTTGGATTTCCAGTATATTGCCTTGAGTAACAGGTCTGTAGTTGTCCATCCTCTCTCTCCCTCCCTACTTGAGTTGTGAGGCTACATTTGCTACTTCCCAGTCTGCAGGAACCTTTCCAGATTCTGTAAAAGTTTGAAAGATCATCACCAATGCAACAACCTTCTCCGTGGTCACCTCCTTCAACTCTCTAGGATGTAGACTATGTAGTTCAGGAGATATATCAATGTCCAATCCAGTTAACTTTTCAAGCTCTACCTCCTTACTAAAGCTAATTGCTTTCTGTTCTTCAGTTTCATATGTCTGAAGGATGTTCAGTATTTCTGGTATGTCTACTTTGTTTTGTTCTGTGTGCTTAGTTTTTCTGCCATTTCCCTGCCTTTATTAGAAACTCTCTTGCCTCCATCTCGTTCCATGCTGTAAAACTTGACTATGATCTGTAAAAGGCCCATATTTGTACAACCCAATCTTTTCTTTTTTGACATACCTGAAGAACCTTGTACAGGTCAACCTTATGTTTCTCACCAGCTTGAATCAATATTCTCTCTATCCTTCCTCTATCAGTTTCTTGGTCCTCTTTTGTCGGATTCCATATTGCTCCCAATCATCAAGCTTACCATTTTCCCTGGGATCCTTATAAGCTGCTTCCTTTAATCTGATGAGCCTTTTTGCTAGCCTTGGTTATTACACCTTTCCCACTGAATATTAGAGCCTTAGACAGATGTATTTCAGTTTTAGACAATGTCATACTTCTTTAAATACTAGTTATTGTTTGTTAAACCTTATGATGTATTTTCCTGATCCGCCACAGCAAACTTGTCTGTTATGCTATAATAGCTTGTACAGATGAAACAGGGTCTAGATCAGAGTGGAGGAGAAAGTGAGGACTGCAGCTGCTGGAGATCAGAGCTGAAAATGTGCTGCTGGAAAAGCGCAGCAGGTCAGGCAGCATCCAAGGAACAGGAGATTCGATGTTTCGAGCATAAGCCCTTCTTCAGGATCAGAGTGGTGCTGGAAAAGCACAGCAGGTCAGGCAGCATCCGAGGAGCAAGAAAATCAACTTTTCAGGCAAAAGCCCTTCCTGCTCCTCGGATGCTGCCTGACCTGCTGTGCTTTTCCAGCACCACTCTAATCTTGACTCTGATCTTCAGCATCTGCAGTCCTCACTTTCAGCCTGTTCAGATGAAACACCCATGTTTAAGAATGAACAAGATCATATTCAAACTTAAAGTGAAAGTTGATCATGCTATGGTCACTATTTCACAGAGACACCCTTACAGCAAGGTATTCTATTAATCCTTTCTCATATGTAACCTAGCCCAAACCCTGGTTGGTTCTTCAATGTACATAGCAACAAGAGTAGGCCATTTAGTCCATCAAGCCTGAGATCATGGCTGATCTGTGACCTAATTCTGTAAACCTATCTTTGGCTCATATCCCTGAATACCATTGCTTAACAAAATGTTTTCTATCTCAGATTTAAAATTAATAACTGATTTAGCACCAATTACTGTTTAGGGACGAGAGTTCCAAACATCCATCACACTGTCTGTAGAAGTGTTTCCTAACATCTCTCCTCAGTGGTCTGGCCCTAATTCTCAGACGATACCCCTCTAGTTCTAGAATCGTAAACCAGTGAGATAGTTTATCTACCCATCTTTTCCTGTTAACATCATGAAGACTTTGATCAGATCATTCCTGAACCTTCTAAATTCTAGAGAACACAGACCTGGTTTGGATAATCTCTCTTTTTAACTAAACCCGTGGAGTCCAGGTATCATTCTTACACTGTATTCCCATCAAGGACAATATATCCTTCCTGAGCTGTGATGTTGCGATCTGTTCACAGTGCTCCAAGTGGGCTTGAACCAGGGTTTTGTATTGATGCAGCATTGTTCTACACTAGAAACTCAGCTGATACACACCCCAGGAACTCATCCTCCACAACATTAGGGCTACATTTGTACTAGAGTTGCCAAGTACTGCTGTAGTATCCATGTTAGATGCATCTCTAGCTTTCAGATTGTTACTGTATCCAAATACTGGAGGATGAGGGAAGTTGAAAATAAAGCAGCACCTCTTCACAACTCACCACACTTGAATCTTCTCACTCGGTCGGGCTCCCTGTACGACTTGTTTCTAAACCTCTGTATTTGTACTTTTTGAAGCTGAGGTTCCAGAAACAAGATGGAACTGGCTAACTGATTAACTAATTAGTTACTGTGCAGTAGAACCTGTCTATCCATAACCAAGACTATTTTAGATTTAGTTTAAATAATCTACTTTACCTTCCTAGCTTACTTTACTTTAGTCATCTTCTTTATTTAACAAAATTATCAGGTTGTGAAATGTAATTTATCTACGATGGATGAGGGAACTACATTCAAAGATATGATGATAAGCAAGCTATGGTTGACATTTAAAGAGGTTTATAACAAAAAATGCTTTCCTTTAAAGTGCAGAATCCCAGAAAGTAAAACTTGCAACAAAATGGTAAACCTTGGGACTGGGAGTATTTTAGAATTCTGTCTGCAATTCAGGGGAGGTTCATGTTGCTGTGTGGCATATTGTAACATCAATCTCACCCCTAAAATATGAGCCAGCAGTGAATGTAGTGAACACATGGCATTATGCTGCTAGCAATCAGCCATGTCTCCAAGGTTAAGGGAATGGTCCTCCCTATAGTCAATGGAGACACCGTCAATCAGGGATCCCAACACAGACAGGCAAAGGCTGCCTCAAGGTCAGGTGTTTGGTCAGGCCAATCTTGTTCCTCTGCAGGAAGTGGGGTCATTGTTTACCCTGTGACTCTGTAGTGGCCATTCCGAGAAGGTAGGTGGGATAGGGCTAACACAATCAGAGAACAGTTTCGGCAAGAGACAGGGGAGATGAGTTCTTCTTGTTTGGGTTTTGTCCTGTTAGGTCACTCAGTGGGCCATGGTCAGTCTGTTGGGTTCATCCAATAAAAGTAAGGGCGCAGCTGGGGGGAGGGAAGGGGACCAATGCTGAAGGAAGGAGGTGGGGGAACATGATTGGATTGGAGGGTACAGGTTGGGAAGCTGGGAGCATGAAGAGGAACACTCTGTGTAGAAGTGGGGATATGACAGAGCATGAGGGACCATTAGACCATAAGATATAGGAGCCGAATTAGGCCATTCAGCCCAGCGAATCTGCTCTACCATATGATCATGGCTGATATGTTTCTCAATCCTATTCCCCTGTCTTCTCCCGGTAATCCTTGACCTCTAGTCAGGGCACCCTGGCTTCCAAGTGGACTGTGTATAGTTCACTTGCCAGTGGTTTGGTGAGGAAAGGTAGTGGGCAGGTGCAGCCTAATACTGAAGGGTTGAGTGGGAACCGGAAAGGTGTGAAGCCTATGGGGCTGATGCAATGGGCTGCCAGAAAGGGGATGTTTATGCCTGATGGGTCTCGCTGACTCTAAGAAGGAGCCAGGAGGCACTGGTCAAGGAGTGCTCACTATCACAATCCATCATCCTGCCAATCACAATGGCACTGAGTTTGACCTGCACTCAGGCTGGGCAGGGTAGGTGCCATGAGCTGTGAGCTGGGGTGTGGGGGTGGGGGGGGGGGGTGGTGGTGGTGGATGTTCTGCAAAATCCAATGGGGAGGCTCTTCAAAGGGCACCAACATCACACACACACAGAGCTCTAATCTGCAGAGGACCACACCATGGGTTCCCCATTCCTGATGTCTCATATGCGTCAGCTCACTGTGTGCAGTGCATCTCCCTGCCCCACACATGGCTGACCATTTCATACGAGACCAGCCCTTTGGCCACTGAGACCAGTGATGTAACAGCAATGACTGGGCGGCACGGTGGCTCAGTGGTTGCCACTGCTGCCTCCCAGCACCAGGGACCCAGGTTCGATTCCATCCTCGGGTGACTTTCTGTGTGGAGTTTGCACATTCTCCCCATGTCTGCGTGGGTTTCCTCCAGGTGCTCTGGTTTCCTCCCACAATCCAAAGATGTGCAGGTCAGGTGGATTGGCCATGCTAAATTGCTGATAATGTTCAGGGATGTGTAGGTTAGGTGCATTAGTCAGAGAGAAAGTGAGGACTGCAGATGCTAGAGTTGCGAGTATGGCGCTGGAAAAGCGGAGCAGGAGAATTAACATTTGGGCATAAGCTCTTATTCAGCATGAGTCAGGGGTAAATGTAGAGTAATAGGGTAGGGGTGTGGATGGGATACTCTTCTGAGGGTCAGTGTGGACTTGTTGAGCCTAATGACCTGTTTCTTCACTGTAGGGATTTATGATTCTGTGACTGCCCTGGAGAGATGGTGCCTAGTTTCCAGAGCACCTTCCAATTGCTTTTTACCTCATCACTGGCACAGCAGTTTCATTGCTCTGTGATATCTCAGGCATGGATCAGGATAACTACCCTTATTTAGGGCTGTTACAGTAGTGGCTAGACAGGGACACAGGTGATATGGAGCAGTGCATATCCATTTACAAACATGAGCACTAATATACAGTGCAATGCCATCCATGCCACCAACCTGCCCTGATACGGTCACCTTCCTTTCCTTCCCACTCAGTCTCCGGTGCTGTTCCTGGGCTCCACAGTTAAGGTGTTTGGACACTGTGCCAGAGGTTTGGTCAGTGATGCTGGGTGTCTAGTGGGCCCAGGCATATTGAGTGTCTCATTGTCAGGTACAGGGGGACTCTCCTTCGCATGAACTCCCAGGGGCTGGAGGGTGGCAGGTAGCGGCGTTCCTGGAGAACGTGGGGCAATCTGTGTGGAAAGTCCCCCTGTTGTGTGCCTACTGACACTCTCCTGCCTCCTGGTGAGGAAGGGACAATGAGACTGAGGTTCAGGTTCCCTTGTCAACTTATTGTTGGTCCTGAGGCTTAAAGACTAGAGCAATTTGGGTGGCACAGTGGCTCAGTGGTTGGCACTGTGTGGCACCAGGGACCTCGGTTCAATCCCAGCCTCGGGCGACTGACTGTACGGAGTTTGCACATTCCCCCTGTGTCTGCATGAGTTTGCTCTGGTTTCCTCCCACAGTTCAAAGATGTACAGGTGAGGTGAATTGACCATGCTAAATTGCCCACAGTGTTCAGGGATGTGTAGTTTACATGCGTTAGTCAGGGGGGAAATGTAGGGTAATAGGGGAGGGGAATGGGTCTGGGTGGGATACTCTTTGAAGGGTTAGTGTGGCCTTGTTGGGCCAAATGGCCTGTTTCCACACTGTGGGCAATCTATTCAATGGAGCACAGGTTTGTTTGCATATCAAACAGGCTCCCAGAGTGCTGGATGTGGCTTTCCAACCTGTCCATGGAGACGCCCAGAAAGCTGCAGTTCTGACGGAGCTGAGATCCTGTAGCTACAGTAATGCAGTATCTGTGTTTGAAGGCCATTGCCTCTCACACACCTGCTTGGTCCCCAGCTGTGGACCATTAACACTGGTGGTCCAAGGATGGAGCTGTGGGCTGCTAACCCTAGTAGGTCCCTGCATGGAGTTAGAGGTCATTAATCCTTGTGATTCAGCACACAGCTGTGGGACACACTCTGGTGGTCTTAGCGTGGAGCTGTGAGACACTAACCATGTTGGTCCCAGCACAGAGCTGTGGGCTACTAAGCTTGGTGGACTGAGGATAGTAACCTTGGTGGTCCCAGAATGGATCTATGGGACACGAGCCCTGGTGGTCCCAGCACGGAGCTTTTGGATGCTAATCCTGGTGGTCCCAGCATGGAGCTTTTGGACACTAATCCTGGTTGTCTCAGCACAGAGCTGTGGGATACTAACCCTGATGGTCCCAGCATGGAGCTGTGGGACACTACTCCTGGTGGTCCTAGTGTGGTGCTGTGGGGCACTAACCTTGGTGGTCCCAGCATGGAGCTTTTGGACACTAATCCTGGTGGCACCAGCACAGAGCTGTGGAACAATTCTGGAAAGATTTACAAGGATATTGCCAGGGTTGGAGGATCTGAACTATAGGGAGAGGCTGAACAGGCTGGGGCTGTTTTCCCTGGAGCGTCGGAGGCTGAGGGGTGACCATATAGAGGTTTACAAAATTATGAGGGGCATGGATAGGATAAACAGACAAAGTCTTTTCCCTGGGGTCAGGGAGTCCAGAACTAGAGGGCATAGGTTTAGGGTGAGAAGGGAAAGATATAAAAGAGACCTAAGAGGCAACTTTTTCATGTAGAGGGTGGTGCGTGTATGGAATGAGCTGCCAGAGGAAGTGGTGGAAGCTGGTAAAATTGCAATATTTAAAAGGCATTTGGATGGGTATATGAATAGGAAGGGTTTGGAGGGATATAGGCCGGGTGCTGGCAGGTGGGACTAGATTGGGTTGGGATATCTGGTCGGCATGGATGGGTTGGACCGGAGAGTCTGTTTCCATGCTGTACATCTCTATGACTTTACGATTCTATGACACTAACCCTGGTGGTCCCAGCATGGAGCTGTGGGACACTAACCTGGTGGTCCCAGCATGGAGCCCTGGGACACTAGCCCTGAAAGGATCCAGCACAGAGCTGTGAATAGATGAGGAGAGCTGGTGCCTGGTTGTCTTCCTGGAGCAGAAGGGCTGCTGAGGGTCATCACTGGAAGTTGGGGACTGGAGTCCGTGTCAGGTGCAGTGAAGTGGAGCCTGGGACAGCCTCCAGCTGGCTGCAGGATTACAGAGAAACAGCGGGAACTGTTGGGTTTCTCAGTTGTGCTGAATGTGCAGGCTGCCAGATCTGCTCCTGGTACATTTGTACATTTCAGCAGCTTAATACATCCAAGTGGCTGACTGTACTTAATTGAGCAGAAAATCATCGAGAAATGGGACGATACTGATTGACAAAACACAGCGTGGTTTTGCACAGAGCTCTTGATTGCTAAGAGAGCCTGACATTTCCAACATAACAGCAGCTGTTAATAAACAGGGCTAGAGAGAGAGATGATAATTTATCCAGCTGAGAATTGCAGTTAGGTGCTTTCACAGAATTGCAGCATCGATTACATGGGATTGTGTACTGGCAGGGAGTTACTTGTGATCTCAGCATCATTGCTGCTACCCTAGGTTAGGAAGGGATTAGTGCTGTCTAACCTTTCACTTGTTCACTGATGTCTACAAGTGTCTGATGTCTACCAGTGTCAAAGACAGCCCAATGCCATATCCCACCCATTGACTTCAGCCAATACAGCTGGCCATCGGTGACATTAGATGGTAGGCCTCACCCACGTTTTGCTGCCTGAGGTACAATCTTCACCCTGCAGGCCGCAGGACGATGATGCCTGTTTTAAGGATTTCCCCAAATTTATGTCAAAAGGGTACCTTCACAGAACCTGTAACGTAGAACTGGTTCTGGAGGCACATATACAAATCTTACCACGGTAACTCGGGAAATTTAAAGTCAGCTGAATAAACTTGCATTGCTGTGACTCCTGCAGTACAGGACTACCAATATCTCTAAGCCAAACAAACCTTGGGTTCAAGTTGCCACACGTGTGAGTAGGTGTGTAATAACATCTCTGAACAAGTGATTAGAACATATCTGAATCAATATTGGGACAGCATGGTGGCTCAGTGGTTCGATTCTACTCTTGGGCGAATGTCTATGCGGAGTTTACACATTCTCCCCAAATTTGTGTGCGTTTTCTCCAGGTGCTCTGGTTTCCTCTCGCAGTCCAAAGATCTACAGGTTAGGTGGGTTCACCATGCAAAATGCTCATAGTGCGCAGCCTAGGTAAGTTAGCCATGGGGAATGCAGGGTTACAGAGATATGGTGGGTTTGATGGGGTGCTCTAGAGGGCTGGTAGGGCTGAATGGCCTGCTTCCACACTGTGGGGATTCTATGAACATTGGTAACCCTGGACCTAGCAGATTGTCATAAACACCCTACTGTTTCATTATTGTCCTTCAGAAAAGGAATACTGCCATCTTGAATGGTCTGGCCTACATAATGCTAGACCCTCAGTGAAATTCTGAAGAATGGTCATACTGCACTCAGAAGTTAACTCTGTTTTGTCTATCCACAGAATTATCCCTGACCTGCTGAGTTTCTCTAGCAGTCCCTGCATTTGTTTCAGATTTTCAGCATCCACATTATTTTCCTTTTGTATCACAGTAATATAGCTGAAAATGTGTTGCTGGTTAAAGCACAGCAGGTTAGGCAGCATCCAAGGAACAGGAAATTCGACGTTTCGGGCCAGAGCCCTTCATCAGTAATATAGTCCACCCTTAACAGTCCTGTAGACTGACCCAGAAAAGCCATCCAATTGTATCAAACCCTCGGAAAAATATTCATTAAGAAAATATTGAGTCTGACTAGACAACAATGAATAGGGTATCAGAAATGACGAGGGAACTTCCTGCCCAGTTGGACCTGCAAAATCCTTGCTTATAAACCTTTCCTATCCAAGTACCTGTTCAAATGTTTATAAAATGTTATAATTGTACCCACCTCTACCACTTTCTCTGGTCACTTGTTCCTGAAATGACTCCACAAAGGCTGGTATCCCTTCATCAAGTCATCCTTTATTTGCACGTGTGCATTACATGACACTGATCTAGTTAGCTTAGAGCCAGCTCGTAGAGTGAACAGAGCCCCTGACACTCCTGTTTCTATCTGTCAGCTAGGGCTCCCTGATCGGAGCAGATTAACAGCCCCAATCAGGGAACTCATATTCTATGATGTCAACCTGGCTGACCTTGTTACAATTGTTATGAAGATGTAAGGGGATACCGTAGCTTTAAGAAAGTTGAAGGATTTAGTAGGCACACAGAGTGCTGGAGAATTTACAATGTAATATTTGGTCCAGCGGGTCACAATATCTGGGTTGCTAAGAGACAAAAATCAAATTCAAACTCGGCCAATCAATTTAAATTATACCCCAAGGTACTAAACTCTAATCAAGTTTGAATTTAGTATTTTGACAATATTAAAACCAATGAAATGATCCAGTGCTTTGGGAGTATAAGTTTGGGAAAAATTGCACAGCTGGGGGAGAACTGCCAAGCCACTAACATATGAAGACTGCCTACAGAATAGCTCTCTTAAAGGTACCTTTATCTATCAATGACCTGTGATACATGATCCCTAAGAAGAAGGGAACAAGATGGAATAAGATACAAAGAGAAGATTTGATAGCTGGCTGGTTTTGAAATTTGAATTTTTTGGTAAATTTTAATCTTAATTGGGTATTTTATCAGACAAGTGTTATAGAAGGGAAAGTAAAGACAGGTTAGAGAAAGGTGTTGCACATAGTTATTAGTTAATTATTCTCTATTAGACTTTTTAAAAAAAATAAAGTTGTTAAGTTTTACTTTAATCGTGACCTTTGGGGTAGTTTTTGGTCTCTCGAATGTTAACAGATTACAACATGGGTTAAACCATTTCTGCACTGTTGGTTTAAATTAGCAGGGGGTGATTTACCCCGTGTCATAACACAATCACTACAGTTCCATACATGCACCACTCCATGCATGAAAAAGTTGCCCCTCAGGTCCCTTTTAAATCTTTCCCCTCTCACCCTAAACCTGTACCCTCTAGTTATGGACTCCAACCCCCACCCCCCCCCACCCCCACCCCCCATCTCCCACCTCCCCCCCCTCCCCCCAGGGAATGGACTTTGTCTACTTATCCTATCTATTCCCCTCAGGATTTAAAAAAACCTCTATAAGGTCACCCCTCAGGCTCCGACGCTCCAGGGAAACAGCCCTAGTCTATTCAGCCTCTCCCTGTAGCTCAAATCCTCCAACCCTGGCAACATCCTTGTAAATCTTTTCTGAACCCTTTCAAGTTTCACACCGTCCTGCCATTTGGAGGGAGACCCGAATTGCACACAATATTCTAGAAGTGACCTAATCAATGTCCTGTACAGCTGCAACATGACCTCCCAACCCTTATACTAGTTGAATGCCCCTACCCTGGGGAAAAGACCTTGCATGGCTTTAGAACGAAGGGAGTCCTGTGGACGATCCTAATGCAGTTCTGCTTTCTACGGCTGCAGTAAACTCACGATTTTGCACATGTGAAACTGTGCAAGTTGAAATTCCTGTGTGCGAAACTGACAGTTGATTGCTCAGATTTCCTCCATTGGGTTAAGGGAGAGGGTCATCATCTATGATTACTGAATCACCTCTACGTTGCCAACGTATAAAGAGTCAGGCCTAGCCTGATTAATGTTAACAGTTGACAAAACCCATTCATTTTGTCAAAGGACAGCTTGCAAACCACTCATTCAAAACAATCCATAGGGTTTTACCAACATGGGCACTGTTTTTGTTAATCAGCTTTGCAAAGAGAATACGTTTATTACACATGACTTAATACGTGGTTACATCTAAAAGACATGCATGTGCTTTCTAATTCTTCAGCTGCATTTGAAAGGAAGTAGGCATTACTGCTATTGAGTCTAGATTAGAGTGGTGCTGGAAAGGCACAGCCAGTCAGGCAGCATCGAAGGAGCAGGAAAATCAATATTACTGGCAAAAGCTCTTAATCATGAAGTGGTTTTGCCTGTAATGCCAATTTTCCTGTTTCTTGGATGCTGCCTGACCTGCTGTGCTTTTCCAGCACCACTCTAATTTTGTCTCTGATTTCCAGCATCTGCAGTACTGCTACTGAAATATTCTGGCCTATAAACTCAAGAAATAGGAACAGGCCATTCAATCCCTCACAACTGTTTTGCCGTTCAATAGATCTGACATTCCTCCCATCCACTTTCCTGCCTTTTTCCTGCAACCTTTGATTCCCAGAGCTGTACTCCTCACAACCCAGCTGGACAACTAGTTAATTCCTCGAGTCAAAAATGAGGTCTGCAGATGCTGGAGATCACAGCTGCAAATGTGTTGCTGGTCAAAGCACAGCAGGTTAGGCAGCATCTCAGGAATAGAGAATTCTTTGAGAACGTGGCTGAAGAGCTTCTGTGCAGAGGAGATGACCTGGGGGGTGCAGTGAGGGAGGGACTCACTGAAATCCTTGTAGAGGGAGGAAGAGAGCTTCTTCAAGGAAGGCATCCTTGTAAGAGGATTCGCAGTAGGTTAAAATCTTCGAGTCAAAAATGAGGTCTGCAGATGCTGGAGATCACAGCTGCAAATGTGTTGCTGGTCAAAGCACAGCAGGTTAGGCAGCTGCCTAACCTGCTGTGCTTTGACCAGCAACACATTTGCAACTAGTTAATTCCTCCCAAGAATAGCCCTTTTTGGATACATTCTCATCAATCTGTTCAGAAATATTTTCACACAGCTCTGGAGCAGATCGGACAATGAACTCAGGTCTCCTGGGTCAGAGGCAGGGACATTACCATTGTGCCACAGGAGCTCCGAACAGTCCATTGTATCCTGATGGGCAGAGCATGTCTTGTGATGTCAGCTAACCCTCTCAGTTACTTACTCCCTTAAACAACAATTGGCACTCTCATGTGTCAAAGAGACTGTCTCTCACTCTTTTTAAATGCTAGGGAATGTGCGCTCAATTGATTCAGACTGTATTATAGGACAATGCTCTCATTCCAGCAAACAATCTCCTGAACGTTTACTGGATCACCTCCAGGGAAAATATATTCTACCATAAAGATGGAGTCCAAAACTTTTTAACAAAAACAACATGTGCGTCTCTGGCTTTACCAGCACTTATTGTCCAAGCCTTATTGTCTGTGAACTGAATGATTTGTTTGGTCATTGTAGAAGGAGGTTCAGTGACACCCACCTTAATGTGGTCTGGAGTCACATGTAGGCCGGAGCAGGCAGGCACAGCAGATTTCCTTCCAGAAAGTCATCCAGATGTTGTTAAATAACTGCCGGCAATATTGTCACAGTCACTGTTACCAAAGCCCACTTTCAATTCCAGTTATTAATTGAATTTAAATTCCAAACTTGCCGTGGGAAGATTCGAACCCAAGACCTCACAGCATTAACTCAGGCCATTGGATGGCAAATCCAATATCAGTATGGCATCTCCTGTCCACCAAAGCACTGGTTGTTTGTAGTATAGCTTTCCCACTATGTGGAAGCAGGCCACTCGGCCCTTTGAGGCCACACCTTTGAGGCTATTCAAAATGATCATGGCTGATCCATGATCTCGACGCCATATCCCTGTTTTCTCCCCATGATGTCTTTAACATCTAAAAATGTATCTATCTCTTTCTTGAGCGTATTGTTGTTCTCTCTACCTAATTTACCCCTGCTAATTTAAACCAGCCACACGGCACAAGTTCACCTCATGCTATAATTTGTTAAAATACAAGAGGCAAAGAACTCTCCCAGAGGTCACTATTTAAAGTAAAAAATAACAATTTTATTCTTTAAGTCCAACAGAGAATATTAAAACCAACAACTATTTACAACTCCTTTCTCTTCAACCTATCTTTTACCTCCCACTGTACATTACTAGTCCGATAAAAAAAGTTTAAGATTTTAAAAAAAAAATCACGTTTCAAAAAAGCAGTCAGTTTATCAATTCTTCTTTATAGGTTTTTCTCTGTAGATGTTCTCTGGGTCATTTTCCATGTTCTGCTACACAAACTTATGGACAGATACCTCTCAGAGAGCTGTTCTGCTGGCAGTCTATACTCGGTCTTTTGACAGTTCTCTCTCTAACTTCTTAAAATGTCTGGTTTTACATCCCAAAACATCGGATCATTTCATTGGTCTTAATATTATCAAGATACTAAATTCAAATTAGATTGGATTTTGGTATCTTGGGGCATAATTCAAACCGAATGGCCGAATTTGAATTTGGTTTTGTATCATGGCAATCCAGCTGCTGCTATTTGTTTCAACCAAGTGTTACATTGTTACCTTGTTGAGGACTCTTTGTGCTTTGTCAATCCATGTTAGCTTTTCAACGCTCTTAAAGGTACAGTATTCCTCTACACCTTCATAATAATATTCATTGAGATGAGTGGTGTCTGTCAGTGAGGAGAATGGTTGGCAGGATGGCTGAATTGTGAACACACCTTTCCGATCTGTCAGGTGCTGGAGTAGGATTATGAATCCAGAGCATCTGGCTCAAAGGCATGGTCACTACCCACTGCACCATTAGCCCCCTTTCAGAGTTTTGATAATAGCCATCATAAGTAAAGATGTCCACTACCAATCATAGCAGTGACATTCATTTGGTGCTCATGTAAATACCCAGCTTCAAAAAACTGGATTCGAATATTGAAAATTCCATCCTGGAGGCTGCCATGTTCAGAGGGACTTGTACAAAACACACAGAAAATTAGCTTGCAAGTATAACAAGCTATTATTAAGATTAACACTCAAAGCATTTTTAGCCAAAGTCATTTAAACTTAATAACTGTGCCTTTCTCTCACAGTCTGTGCCACACATAAACCACTCTCTGTGTAAAAAAGTTGCCTCTCACATCCTGTTTAAATCTTTCTCCTCTCATTTTGAATTCCCCACACCCTAGGGAAAAGACCCTCGCTATGCACCTTATACATGCCCCTCATGATTTTATAAACCTCAAAAAGGTCACCCCTCAAATTCCTGCGCTACGTTGAAAAATGCCCCAGCCTTTCCAGTCTATTTTTATATCTCAAACCTTTCATTCTTGGCAACATCCTGGTAAAACTTTCCTGAACCCTCTCCAGTTTAATAATATCCTTCGAATAACAGGGTGACCAGAACTGGACACAGTACTCCTGAAAAAACTAGGAGAAAGTGAGGACTGCAGATGCTGGAGATCAGAACTGAAAAATGTGTTGCTGGAAAAGCACAGCAGGTCAGATTCCTGAAGAAGGGCTTATGCCCGAAACGCTGATTCTCCTGCTCCTTGGATGCTGCCTGACCTGCTGCACTTTTCCAGCAACACATTTTTCAGCTCAGTACTTCAGTAGATGCCTTACCAACATCCTGGACAACATGTCCTTCTGAAGTCTATTGAATACAGACCCAGTCAAACCAATTTCTCCTCACAGGATAGTCCTGTCATTCCTGGTATCTGTCGAGAGGATCTCCACTACATTCCCACGATGGCAAGTGTGCCCTCTCTTAAGTAGAGAGAGCAACACTACACACAGTGCTCCAAGTGGGGTCTCACCTTGTATAACTACAGAAAGTGAGGCCTGCAGATACTGGAGATCTGAGGCGAAAGTGTGGTACTGGAAAAGCACAGCAGGTTCAGACAGCATCCCTGGAGCAAAAGAATCAATGTTTCAGGCATAAGCCCATCAGGAAAATCTTGATGAAGGGCTTATGCCCGAAACATAGATTTTCCTTCTCCTCAGATGCTGCCTGACCTGCTGTGCTTTTCCAGCACCACACTCTCGACCCTGTATAACTACAGTAAAACATCCCAACTTCTGAACTCAAGTCCTCTTGCAAATAGAGTCATATGCACGTTACCTTCCTAAATGCTCGCTGCACGCGACTGTCTCCTTCTGTTTGCCTGATGCCCCATCAACAAATGAAATAAATAAACAAATAACTGAAAGAGATTCAATGTGGACCTGTTAAAAAAAATCACTAAGATGGATGAATATATTGCTGAGGGAATGGAGAGAGTGAACATTGTGCCTGTGGGAATCCAATAGACTTTTGACAACATGTCAGGCTTGTCAGTCTAATTAATGTTCAAGAGGAAGAAGGAGCATAACTACAAGATAAACTAAGGGATCAAAACTGGCAATGTGAGGATCAGCACCGAAGATATTGACTCCAGAATTGGGAGCTTGCAGTTCTGTTGATAGTTTGAGAATCTGGGAGTGTTCTCTTTTGGCCAGAGATCGCAAAGAGGAAGTTTGATAGAGATTTTCAAAATCAGCAAGTGTTCAGATAGAATGCTTATGGAGTAATGGTTTGCTATGATTTGAAGGATCCATACCAAGGGGCACAGGTTGAAGGTGAGTGGCAAAAGGAAAACCGGAGGAGATTTGAGGCAGGGTTCTATTGCTCAATAAATGATTAGGAATTGTAATCCATTCCCTGATCAGGCAGTGGGCATTGATCCAGGAGTGATCATGGAGAGAGAATTGGGCAGCTACTCGATGGAAGAAACCTTGCAAAGAGTTGGGAAACGATTTGTAGATTCGAGCATACATTAGTTTAATTGGAGAGTGGGGCCGAATCCTCACAGTAAATACAAGGACATATGAAATAAGAGCAGAAACAGGCCATTTGGCCCTTTGAGACAAATCTACCATTCATTGTGGCTGATCTGATTGTGCTCCCAGTCCCAATTTGATGTCTATCCTCCCATGACCCTTGACTTCCAGGAGTTCAGGCTAACACGACCTTGAATATATTCAATGATCCAATCTCCTGTGCTCTCTCGGGTGAAAGATTACTGACCCCAGGAGGGAAACAATGCCTGCTCATCTCAATAGAAAATCTTCTTCTGGAACTGTGCCTTGTCATTCTGGATTTACACATCCTCTCAGCATCTTATGTGTTGCAAC
Source organism: Hemiscyllium ocellatum (assembly GCF_020745735.1). Classification (NCBI taxonomy): domain Eukaryota; kingdom Metazoa; phylum Chordata; class Chondrichthyes; order Orectolobiformes; family Hemiscylliidae; genus Hemiscyllium; species Hemiscyllium ocellatum. The sequence continues at coordinate 16,799,897 of NC_083442.1, forward strand.
TAAGTCACCTCTGACCCTTCTAAACTCCAATAAGTCTCGGCCCAACCTGCTGGAGCAAAGATTTCCTCTCAGAAATCATCCTGGTGAACCTTCTCTGAGCTGTATCTAGTCAAGTGATATTGAATTGTACATTCCTTGTATATTCTTTGTTAAATGGGAAGTTCAAAAATATATATGGTGCTCTGTGTGTTGCTTCAAAACAACTTCTATTCTCCAATCCCCCCAAAAGCAAAGGCTAACATTATATTTGCCTTTCCAATTCCTTACAGTGCCAGCAAATTAACTTCCTGTCTCTCGGAAAGAGGCCACCAAACCCCTCTGTGGAACAGCATTCTGCGATCTCAGAGTCTGGGTCTCATAATGAACAGGAGAAAGTGAGGACTGCAGATGCTGGAGATCAGAGCTGAAAATGTGTTGCTGGTAAAGCGCAGCAGGTCAGGCAGCATCCAAGGAACAGGAGAGTCGACTCACGCCCAAAACGGCTCATGCCCGAAACGTCGATTCTCCTGCTCCTTGGATGCTGCCTGACCTCCTGTGCTTTTCCAGCAACACATTTTCAGCTCTCACAATGAATACAAGAACATAAGAAATAGGATCAGAAATGGTCTTCCCAGATGTAGAAGGGAGATGAGGTCGTTCAGGTCCAAAGCACTGAAAAAGACCCTTCAGCCCATTATGTCTGTGCCAGTGAAAAACAGCCAGCTGACGATTCTAATTCCAGAGTCTAAATGCAATAATTAAAATGAATCAGCATGAGTCAGACTTATTAGGAGACCTCTGTAGAAGGTAGGACTTGAACCCAGACTTTCTATCTCAAGAGAAAAGGACACCATCACTTTGTTGTGAGAGCCCATTTTAAATAGCTGATATGTTTATACCAATTACAGGCTAATTTGCTGTCAAATGTTTCCACTTGCTAGCTGCTTTGTGCATCTCCTTGGGGAGAGGTGACGATACAATGACAGACATGTATTTTTGTTTACATTCTTTTATTTTAATCTGCGCATTTATAAACTTTCTGGCTTTTTGCCAAAAAGCAGAGCAGCTGACAATGTTTGAAACTGTGCCGGTTCAAGGTAGAGAGAGGGAAGGGATGGGGGGGGATTCCCAACAAGGATTAATGTCCAGTGTTGCTGCCTCCACTCACTGGACAGTACAGAAATCACTGGGATACTAGTCCTAAAGCTGAGAATTTAGATGCAGTCTGCAAAACACTAGGGGAAAGATTTGTGTGGATTTGCTCAAAGATGTTGCATCAACACGACCCGCTAATGACAGACGATAAACATCATCCCTGATGTGCTTTTATCAGCAAAATCGGGGGAGGTGGGGAGTGGAGAGGGGAGGAGGCGTTGGGAGAGAACTTCAGGTACAGCAGCCAAATTCCAATTAAAAGCTGAAAAATGTCACCTTGGATCAGGCGGAGAATGAGGATCCAGATACTCATGCCTTGTTACCTTCACAAGCAGATGTGTCTTGATATGTACAACTTGGGCTATCAGTTTCCCCAGAGGACTTACAGCCCACATCATTGTGAAATAATGACTGCAGCCTCTGGGACTAGCTGAGCGAGAAACACGCTCGTTCCTTTTTAACCACTTCAGCCCCAGCTGCTGTGCCCTCTGAATGCCACACTGTCATTCTCTCAACAGGGGGAGAAATTGCCAAATCGCACTTTTCCCCCCCACCCTCTCCAACTTAATGGCAGATGTAAAGGGTACACTGTGTGTGTCGTACATTTTATAACAACCCAGTTTTTCAATGCAGTTCCTCGCCCACACAGAGACACCCCAGGTGAAGTGGGAGAGAAACTGGAAATGTTGTAATTGGCAAGGCCGCCTGGAGATAGCCTAGATCCAAACTTTTATCTTATTTAAAGTTAAGTGTAACTTCCAGATGTTCCAGATGTGATTCGATTGGTCAAACTACGAGGGGTTTAAGCAAAACACACTTTATTCTTACACCCACTGATAAAGTTAAAAAAACACACACAATACCAGGTTATAGTCCAACAGTTTTATTTGGAAGCACTAGCTTTTAGAGCACCGCCCCTTCATCACTGCTACCTGAGGAAGGAGCACCGCTCCTAAAGCTAGTGCTTCCAAATACACTATAACCTGGTGTTGTGTGATTTTTAACTTGTCCACCCCAGTCTAACACCGGCTTCTCCACATCATGAGCACAGGTAAAGTGTGTGGCGCGGTGGCACAGTGGTTAGCACTGCTGCCTCACAGTGCCAGAGACCTGGGTTCAATTCCCACCTCAGGTGACTGTGTGGAGTTTGCACATTCTCCCCGTGTCTGCGTGGGTTTCCTCCGGATGCTCCGGTTTCCTCCCACAGTCCAAAGATGTGCAGGTCATGTGAATTGGCCATGCTAAATTGCCCGTAGTGTTAGATAAGAGGGGAATGGGTCGGTGTGGACTTGTTGGACCGAAGGGCCTGTTTCCACACTGTAAGTAATCTAATCCAAAGTACAAATGAAAAAAGCAATTGGTATTACTTTAGGGATTAGTCATTTATATAAATGATTTGAATGAGAATATAGAAGGTTAGTAAGTTTGTGGACGTCACCAAAATTGGTGGCAAAGTAGACAGCGAAGAAGGTTTTTCCAAGATTACAAATGGAGTTTGATCAAGGTTTGTGCAAGGATTTGTAGCTCAGGTGCTCGTTGTTGTGGTTCTGTTCGCCGAGCTGGAAGTTTTTGTTGCAAACGTTTCGTCCCCTGGCTAGGTTTGATCAAATGGGTCAATGGGCTGAGCAATGGCAGATGGAGTTCAATTTGGATGAATGTGAGGTATTGCATTTTGGCACAAGAAGGGTAAGACTGATACAGTCAATGGGAGGGCCTTGGGTGATGTTGAACAACAGTAGGACATAAGAGCAGGTATGTAAGTCTCTGACGTTTGTGTCATAAGTAGACCGGGGGTTAAGAAGACGTTTAGCACGCTTGCCTTCATTGCTCAGACCTTTCAGTATTGGACTTGAGACGTCATGTTGAGGTTGTACAAAACATTGGCGAGGCCACTTCTGGAGTAACGTGTCCAGTTCTGGTTACTCAGTTATAGGAAGGATATCGTTAAGCTGGAGAGGGTTCAGAAGAGAACCAAGATGTTGCAGGGTATCCTTTGTTGGTCAGAGCATTGAGTACAGGAGTTAGGAGGTCATGTTGCAGCCGTATAGAACGTTGGTTAGGTCACTTTTGAATATTGTGTGCAGTTCTGGTTTCCCTCCTATTGGCAGGATGTTGTGAAACTTGAAAGGGTTCAGAAAAGATTTACAAGGATGTTGCCAGGGTTGGAGGATTTGAGCTACAGGGAGAGGCTGCACAGGCTGGGGTTAATTTCCCTGGAGTGTCAGAGGCTGAGGGGTGACCTTATAGAGGTTTATAAAATCATGAGGGACGTGGATAGGGTAAATAGACAAATATCTTCTCCCTGGGATGGGGAAATCCAGAACTAGCGGAGATAGGTTTAGGGTGAGGGGGAAAGATTTAAAAAGGGCCTAAGGGGCAACTTTTTCACACAGAGGCTGGTGCGTGTATGGAATGAGCTGCTAGAGGAAGCGGTCGTGGTCAGTATAATTACAGCATTTAAAAGGCATCTGGGTGGGTACTCGAATAGGAAAGGTATAAAGGAATATGGGTCAAGTGCTGGCAAATGGGACTAGATTAGGCTAGGATATCTGACTGGCTTGGATGAGTTGGATCGTAGGAGCTGTTTCTGTGATGTACATCTCTGTGACTGTATGGGTCTGTGAAGTTTGACTCATAAAGAAAGGCTGGATATGCTGGGACCTTTTCTACTGGAGGTTCAACGATGACCTGATAGTAGTTTATAAAATAATGGGAGGTATAGATACGCTTAATGATAACTGTTGGTACTATTATGGTAGTTTGGCGCACTGACCTCTACACTGCTGAAGCCAGGGCGCCAACTTGAAGAGACCTCCTCCTACCGCCCTCTCGGCCACAACTTCACCACCCATCACCAAATCATGATCTTCCAGACCATACACAACCTCATCACCTCAGGGGATCCCCTATTCACAGTTTCCAACCTCATAGTCCGGGAATCCCGCACCGGCTGGTTCTACCTCCTACCCAAGATCCACAAGCCCCTGCTGACCTATCATCTCAGCCTGCTCCTGCCCCACCGAAGTTGTCTCCATCTACTTCGATATTGTCCTATTCCACCCCACCCACCCCAGTCCAGGAACTCCCCACGTACGTTCGGGATACCACCCACATCCTCCACCTCCTACAAGACTTCCGTTTCCCTGGCCCCCAACACCTCATCTTCACCATGGACATCCAGTCCCTCTACACCTCCACCTACCATGACCAGGGCCTCCAAGCCCTCCTTTTCTTCCTCTCCCGACGTACCCACCAGTACCCTTCCACTGACACTCTTATTCGTTTGGCTGAACACCCTCAACAATTTCTCCACCGAATCCTCCCACTTCCTCTAGATGAAAGGGGTAGCCATGGGCACCCACATGGGCCCCAGCCATGCCTGTCTCTTTGTTGGCTACACAGAATAAGTCCATCTTCCAGAGTTACACTGGCACCATTCCCCACCTATTCCTCCGCTACTTTGATGACTGCATTAACGCCACCTCCTGTTCACATGAGGAGGTGGAGCAGTTCATCAACTTCACCAACACATTCCACCCTGACCTTAAATTCACCTGGACCATCTCCTTCCCCTTCCTGGACATCTTAATCTCCATCAACAGTGACCAATTCAACACTGACATTTTCCACACACCCACCGATTCCCACAGCTTCCTGGATTACACCTCCTCCCACCCTGCCTCCTGTAAAAATGCTATCCCGTATTCCCAATTCCTCCACCTTATCTGCTCCCAGGAGGACCAGTTCCACCATAGAACACACCAGTTGCCCTTCTTCTTTAAAGACCGTAATTTCCCCTCCCACGTGGTTGATGATGCCCTGCAGCACATCTCACCCATGTCCCGCACCTCCACCCTCAAACCCCACCCCTCCAAGTGCAACAAGGACAGAATCCCCTGGTCCTTACCTTCCACCCACCAATCTCCATACACATTGCATCATCCTCCACCATTTCCGCCATCTTCAAACACACCCCACCACCAGAGATATATTTCCCTCCCCACCCCTATCCAATTCCCGTAAAGACTATTCCCTCCATGACTTCCTGGTCAGGTCCATGCCTCCAAGAACCCACCCTCCCCTCCCGGCACCTTCCCCTGCCACCGCAGGAACTGTTAAAACCTGCGCCCACACCTCCTTCCTCACCTCCACCCAAGGCCCCAAAGGAGCCTTCCACATCCATCAAAGTTTCACCTGCACTTCCTCACACATCATTTCCTGTATCCGTTGCTCCCGATGTGGTCTCCTCTACATTGGGGAGACTGGACACCTTCTTGCAGAACGCTTCAGAGAACATCTCCGGGACACCCGCACCAATCAACCCCACCGCCCTGTAGCTGAACACTTCAACTCCACCTCCTACTCTGCCAAGGACACACAGGTCCTAGGGCCTCCCCCATCACCACTCACTTACCACCCAGCGCCTGGAGGAAGAACACCTCATTTTCCACCTTGGGACCCTCCAACCCCAGAGCATCAATGTGGATTTCATCATTTCCTCATTTCACCTCCCCCCACCTTACCCTAATTCCAACCTTCCAGCTCAGCACCGTCTTCATGACCTGCCCTACCTGACAATCTTCCTTCCCACTTATCCGTTCCACCCTCCTCTCTGACCTATCACCTTTACCCCCACCTCTATCCACCTATTGCACTCTCAGCTACCTTCACCCCAGCCCCACCCCCTCCCATTTATCTCTCCGTCCCCCGAGGCTCCCAGTCTCATTCCTGATGAAGGGCTCCGGACCAAACGTCGACTCTCCTGCTCCTCGGATGCTGCCTGACCTGCTGAGCTTTTCCAGCAACACACTCTTGACGCTTAATGGTGGCTGCATTTTCCCTGGGGTTGGGGATATTGCAAGACTAGGGGGCACACTTTTTAAGGTAGTAATCCTGGACTCTGGATCACGAGTACAGAACTGTAGACTATCATTGTACACCACTGGTTTACAAGTATTATAAATTGATGAATTATTAGTCAACTCCTCTGGATTACCAGTCTGGATCTCTGAATCTGCAGTGCAGACCCCTGGATTACTCATGTGGATCTCTCTATTATTCATCCAGACAAGTGGATTGTTAGCCTAGAATTTGGGATTATTTGCTTGGTTCTCTGAAAGATTAGTCTAGTCTAGTCTGGAGGCAGGCAGACTCCACACTGGATTACCAGCCCAGGCAGCTAGATTACTAGATCAGGCCTCTAGAATACTCGTCCAGTAACTGGATTACAATTCAGACCAATTGATTACAAACCTGAACTGCTGGATTACTAGTCCAGAATCCAAATTACTAATCATTACTACTGGATTGCTAGTCTACGCACTAATCCTGTAGCAAGATGGCGACAGAGTAACACACTGCAGCTGGAGATCCACTGCTCACCCAGTCCCTTTTCTTTCTTTTTCTTGTTTTTTCCTTTCTCTTTGCAGCAGTTTCTCTTGCCCCCACCCATCAACCTTTAACTTCTTAAGCTACCCTCCGCAGACTGGGGGGACAGAGCAAGCATGGGCCAAGTCCTGGAGCAGGGACAGAGTGAGTCCTGGACAGACGCCAACATGTCGAGGTAGCATGGCCTGGTGCTCTGAAGGCTGGCAGACATGGACTCATGTTGGAAGGGGTCTGTAATTTGAGACACTTTTATTTCCCACGCTAGACTTTTAAACACTGTAGTTCCATGCCAATCTTTTTTTTTCGCTGCTTCAATTCTGCGAAGCTTAAAGTATCTGTACCTAGAAAGCCTGAACCTAAGATGGTGCCGAGGGGTGACATTACAAACTTTTCACTGAACTCAGTCGAATGCATATGACGATAAAGGCTATTCTATTCTATTCTAGATTACTAGTGCACATTGCTGGATAACTAGAACAAATTTCTGTATTACCCAGCTACTGCTCTGAATTACTTGGCCTGTTTCCACACTGTAGAGATTCTATGAGCATTCATTCAGACCTCAAGATTACAAATCCAAACTACTGGATCACTAATCCACCGGACCAGAGTACAAATCCGGATAACTGGAAGGGTCACCTAGATCTCAAAACATTGGCTTGCTCTCTGTCCACGGACGTTGCCTGACCAGCTGTGATCTCTGGCATCTTTTGTTTCCAGTAGGGATTCCAGCACCTGCAGGAATTTGCTCCGACATTCTGGGTTACTTGTCCAGGCTACTAGGTTACTCATCCAGATCACTAGTTACTAGTTCAGATCTCCTGATTTCTAGTGCACCCTGAATCTGTAGTGGAGACCCCTACTCTAGGCATCTAGACTACTCCTCCACAGCAGTGAAGTAATAATCCAGGACACTGGAGTAATAATTCTGGAGTCCGGACTAGTAATCAACAGGTTTCAACTGGCAATCTGAACCAGTAATGCAGGGGACTGCATTCCAAATTCAAGGGGGTGGGACAATAATACAGAGATCTAGACCAGTTAATTCTGAACTAGGAACCCAAAAGTTACTTTTTGAATGATCTAGTAGTCTGGATAAGTAGTCCAGAGGTTCTGACTCATAATTCAGAAGTCTATATCAGTAATCCAGATGTGGTGTAGAAATCTAGAGGTTTTCTGGTCCAGAGGACTGGAATAGCAAACCTCAGTGTCTGGCCTAATAATACAGCAGTCTGGACTAGTAATCCATCAGCCCATAAGAAGACCATAAGAAATAGGATTGGAAGTAAGGCCATTTGGCCCATCAAGTCCACTCCCCCATTCGATCATGGCTGATGTGCATTTCAACACCACTTACCCACACTCTCCCCATATCCCTTAATTCCTTGAAGACATTTAACATCCCGGCCTCCACTGCGCTCCATGGCAGTGATTTCCACAGGCCCACCACTCTCTGGCTGAATCCAGGACTTGATTAGTATTTGCACTCATATAGACCTTGCGATTACTTGTCCCAACCACTGGATTACTAATCCATCCGATGGGGATACAAATCCAGACCCACTGGATTGCAGGTTTAGTCTGCCAGTTTAGTACTCCACTTATATGAATCACAGTTTCAGACTCTGGGATTGCATTTCAAACCCCCAGGTTATGAGCCCAGGGTATTAACAAGTGATTGGACTGTGCGGACTAGTAATCCAGAGGTTGAATTGTAATCCAAGGGTCTGAAACTGTGATTGAGGGAAGTGCAGTAGGAATGCAACAGCTATAATTGTAACCCACTGGTTTGGATTGGTACAGCAACCATCTAGTTTCAGTAATCTAGACACCTGAACTGGTCGTTCTAAAGTCTCGACCAGTAATCCAGCTGCCCGGACTGATAATCTGGCTTCTGAGCTGGTAATTCAGAGGCATGAACCCACCATTGGGATTCTGATCTTGAAGGAGTGGACTAGTAATCCAGATCAGAGGGAGCTCAGAAGAGATTTACCGGGATGTTGCTGGGTATGGAAGGTTTGAGTTATAAAGAAAGGCTGGATAGGCTGGGACTGTTTCATTGGAGGATAGGAGGTGGAGAGGTGACCTGACAGAAGTTTATAAAATAGATAGAGTTAACGGTAATTGTCTTTTCCCTAGGATGGGGGATTTCAAGACTAGGAAGCACATTTTTAAGGGGAAAGGAGAGATTTGAAAAAGACATGAGGGGCGAAATGTTTTACACAGAGGGTAGTTCATTCGTGGAATGAACTTCCTTAGGAAGCAGTGGATGTGGATGTTTAAAAGACATTTGGATAAGTTCATGAATAGGAAATGTTTGGAGGGATATGGGCCAAGTGCAGGCAGGTGGGACTAGTTTAGTTTGGGATGATGGTCGGCATGGACTGGTTGGGCTGAAGGGTCTGTTTCCGTGCTGTATGACTCTATGTATGGCCTCGTGATTGAAAGGCTTGGTTGTGTAATGAGGAGTATGGACAAGTAATTCAGAGAAGTAGCCTGGTATTACAGTTATCCAGCATTCTGAACAAGTTATCTAGAGAGCTGGACTAGTAATCCATTGACATGGCTTAGTCATTTGGAGATCTGGACTAGTAAACCAGAGACTTGGACAAGTAACCCAGGGGTTTGTTTGAATAATCCAGAGGAGCGGGCTAGTAATCCAAATGGCTGGAACAGTGTTCTGAACAATAATCTAGCATCCTGGACTAGTAATCTAGTGGCCTGGATTAGTAAACCAGCATTCCAGGCTGGTAAATCTACAGGGCTGGAGGAGGAATCCAACTGTCCTCACTGGTACTAGGCTAAACCGTTATAGATTAGTAATCCAGACCCCCAGACCCTACTGGGCTGAATTAGTAATCAAGTGTTCTAGAGACGTCTTAATTAGTGATCCAATGATCAAGCCTCATAATCCATAGAGCTGGACAATTGTTGAGGGTCAGTAATCCAGTAATCAACCTTCCCTCATTAAAAAGAAATCCAGGAGCAAAGAATCTCTTAAACCCATATTATTGCCACAATCATCTCACTCATCATGCACACCTTCATCATGCACACCTCAGCTGACTAGATTTCTGATATACACATTGCTCTCAACCCTCAATTGCTCCTTTGACTTTATTTCTCTTTGAAGTTTAAAGAATTTAGTTGATACTTTCCTTTCAGTTTTATATATTTTTCTTGCACACTCTCTGGCACCGTTTTAAATTTCACCAGTATTGTTGCTTATTTTATTTTCCTGAGATCTTTTTGTCTCTCTCTGTCATTATCGTAAAAAGCAAATGACAATATAATCACAACCATTTCGTTCTCTGACCTACTGTGGTTGGGTGGCACGGTGGCGCAGTGGTTAGCACTGCTGCCTCACAGTCCCAGAAACCTGGGTTCAATTCCCGCCTCAGGCTGTCTGTGTGGAGTTTGCACGTTCTCCCTGTGTCTGCGTGGGTTTGCTCTGGTTTCCTCCCACAATCCAAAAATGTGCAGGTTAGGTGAATTGGCCGTGCTAAATTGCCTGTAGTGTTAGGTGAAGGGGTAAATGTCGGGGAATGGGTCTGGGTGGGTTGCACTTTGGTGGGTCGGTGTGAACTTGTTGGGCTGAAGGGCCAGTTTCCACACTGTAAGTAATCTAATCTAATTCCCATTCCACATTTCCAGTCTTCTGAACGAATTTTGCAGAGAATAGTAAACCATTTATCTGGACTAGTCAACCAGATCAATATAATTCAGTCATCAATACAAGATGGCAGTGGAGTTGGCTCATCCTCTCCACCTGCTCTTCTTTTCTAGTGTTTTTTAAAGTTTTAGTTTAATTTAGTTTTTATTTCTACTAACTTACTTTTTGGAGAGAAGCAGTGGGGGTATTGGGGGCTTGCTGAGTTTGGCAGTTGGCTAGATATTCAGTGTGAGGATGGAGGCCTCACCGGAGACTCTCAGTTAGCCCCTGATTCCTGGTGAACGGACTGAAACCAAGGCTGAGGCCCAGTCCACATGACCCCCCGGGATCGGGGCTACGGCAGTCTCAGTTCCCAGGAGGGAGCCCAACATGGTGACAGGCATTCCCACAACATCTGCAGTGACAACGAGAGTGGAGGAGATTGAGCCAGCACGGGGAAAGTGTGCCAAAGTGGAGGAGATTGAGCCATTGTAGGGAAGTGTGGTCCCAACATGGCTGAGCACTTGGAATCATAGAGTCATAGAGATGTACATCATGGAAACAGCCACTTCAGTCCAACTAGTCCATGGCAACCAGATATCGTAAAGTAATCGAGTCCCATTTGCCAGCACCCAGCCCATATTCCTCCAAACCCTTCCTATTCATATACCATACAGATGCCTTTTAAATGTTGTAATTGTACCAGCCTCCACCACATCCTCTGGCAGCACATTCCGTACACACACCACCCTCTGCATGAAAAGGTTGTCCCTTAGGTCCCTTTTATATCTTTCCCCTCTCAACCTAAACCTATGTCCTTTAGTTCTGGACTCCCCAAAGCAGGGAAAGACCTTGTCTATTCACCCTATCCATGCCTCTCATGATTTCATAAACTTCTATAAGGTCACTCCTCAGCGTCCGACGTTCCAGGGAAAACAGCCCCAGCCTGTTCAGCCTCTCCCTGTAGCTCAAATCCTCCAACCCTGGCAACATCCTTGTAAATCTTTTCTGGACCCTTTCAAGTTTCACAACATCTTTCTGATAGGAAGGAGACCATGAACACCGTAATGTTTGTTCCTTTAGCTTTAATTATTTTGTTTTCCCATTTAATACTGAGAATTACGACAATGTTTAACTTCTAACTTTATTTCTTTATTTTTCTACACTGTACTAAGAGTCACTGTAATGCTTAACCTTTAACTTTGTTCTTTATTTCTTTCTACCTTGTTCTTAAGTTTCTTGTAGCTTGGCGCTTGTACCTTAGATGGTTCCGCATGAGGCAACATTGAGAACACACACACACACACACACACACACACACACACACACACACACACACACACACACACACACACACACACACACACACACAATCTCTCCTCCTCACACTCTCTCCTACACACATTCTCAAACACACTCTCTCTCTCCCACTCACACACTCACACTCTCTCCTACACACGCACTCACAAACACACACTCACTCTCTCCCACACACACTCACACTCTCTCCTACACACACACTCACACTCTCTCCTACACACACGCACTCACTCTCTCCCACACACACACACTCACATTCTCTTCTACTCACACACATGCACATATGCACGCACACATACACACACCGATGCACACGCCCTCTCACAGGCATCGGTTCCATCACATTCATGCATACACTGTAAAGCATGGGCACACACCCACACACGCACACACCCACACACCCACACACCCACACTGTCTCACTGTCTCACTCACACACACACACACACACACTCTTTCCCTCTCTCCTACATGCACACACACTCACTTCACACTCAACCTCAAACCCTCTCTCCCACACACACACTTTCTCCTACAAGTACACAGACACTCTCTCTCTCTCTCTCTCTCCCTCTCTGTCTCTCTCTCTCCGTCTCTCTCTCTCTCTCTCCCTCACCTGCATGAATACACAAATATACATCTATGGAGTCAATTTGCATTTGCAGAATTGTATTTGCTATTGTATTTTGTTCAAAAAGCACACAATCTTAGCTAGTCAATATTTTTTATAATCCATACAACATTTTATAAATTCCTACTTTGGAAATAGAACCAGTCTGACTCAAGGTTGGGATACAGACAGACTCTAACCTCACACCTTTAATGTATTGTCTGAGCTGAGATGTCACTTGTTTTTATATAACCTTAAGTTATCTCAGGAATGTGACTTGAAAGGAGTTCTGGGATTTACATATTTATAATTTGAAACCTGCAACCCATTCTAAAAGATGAACGAATTAACAGCAATCTAGGTTTGGTCAATATATTGTATCAGAGAATGACACTATGATCTTTTGTTATAAATTCTCTGTCCTAAGATCCTACTCCACTAACTACCTGACAAAGGAGCAGCACTCCAAAAGCTTGTACTTCTAAATAAACCTGTTGGACTATAACCTGGTGTTGAGTGATTTTTAGCTTTGTCTACCCCAATCCAACACCAGCACCACCACATCACAAAAATAGATGGGAATGCGAGTGGTGAGGATATCACAGGAAATCCACAGAGGGATGGAGACAGGTTAAGCGACTGGGTAGAAATTTGGCAGACAGAAACATATGCGCGAAAATGTGACGTTTTGCATTTCGGCAGGACGAATGGAGGAGTTGAAAATTATTTAAACAGTGAAAGACTGCAGAAAGCTACAGAACTGAGGGATTTGGGAATCCTCTTCCTTGAATCACAAAATGCGAGTATCCAAATTCAACTGGCAATAGGGAAGGCAAATAGAACATTGGCCTTTATTTCAAAGGGAATGGAGTATAAAAGTTGCCTAACCTGCTGTGCTTTGACCAGCAACACATTTGCAGCTATAAAAGTAAAGAGGCTTTGGTAAAGTTATAAAAGGCATTAGTCAGACCACAGCTTGGATACTGTGAACTGTTTTGGTCGCTTAAGAAAAATATACTGACCTTGGAGGCAGTCCAGAGAAGGTTCACTAGATTGATACCAGGTATGCAGAGTCTACCTCATGAGGCGAGATTGGGTGGGTTGGGCCTGTCCTCATCGGAATACAGAAGAATGAGAGGAGACCTTCTTGAAATATATAAGATTCATAATGGACTTGACAGAGTAGATGTGGAAATGTTGTTGTCCCTTGTATGGAGAATCTAAGACCAGAGGGCATCACCTCAGAGAAAGGGTCACCCATTTAAGACAGAGTTGAGGAGGTATGTCTTCTCTCAGAGAGTTGTGAATCTGTGAATTCTTTACCACAAACGGCTGCCAAGGCTGGGTCATTATGTACATTCAAGGCTGAGATAGACAGAGTTTTAATCAGTAAGGTGAAATAACTGCTCAGAGGCTGATATCTCGTCACCAAATCATCCATTCTTTCCCATGTGCCGAGTATGTGAGCCCTGATCAGCCGGTCCCTTGAGTGCGGAAACTCTCTGAATCCCCTGTTTGCTTTTCTTCAGCAGTAGTGCTTATTTTTCCCCAGCACCCATGTCATGTGTGAGCAGGTGTTGGACACAGTGAAGAACAAACAAATGTGTAAATCTTTATTCAGTTTCCACCACCAGGAAGCAAGGAAACACCAAAGTGGCCAGTGACAAGCAGTGCCCTTCACATCAAAGGGCAATGCTGTGTGATCAAACAGTGAAGGGGAGGGCAGGGACTAAATCAAAATAGAGTTGGAGGGGGAAATAATGCACTCCACTCCCTGCGGCGCCCACCTCTCCCTGAACAGCTCCAGGATGTTTAGATATTTTATTTTTTTTTAATTAAGCCCCACACTACCGCCTAACTGCGGTAGTGCTTATTTTTTCCCTAGCACCCATGGTGTGCACGTGCAAGTGTGAGACACAGTGAGAGACACAAAGTGCACGAATCTTTATTCAATTTCCACCACCAGGAAGATAGGAAAACACCCGAGTGGCCTGTGACAAGCAGTGTCCTTCTCATCGAAGGGCAATGCTGTGTGATCAAACAATGAAGGGGGAGGGCAGGGATTAAATCAAAATAGAGTTGGAGGGGGAAATAATACATCCACTCCCTGCGGCGCCCACCTCTCCCTGAACAGCTCCAGGGTGTTGGTGGACTCCGTGTGCTCCTTTTTCCAGAGACAGCTGGGCTTGAACGTAATCTCCTGTTTTTTTTTTCGGGCAGGATCAAACGAATCAAGCATCCCAAATAATGGAATAATGTAAGAAATGCTTACCCCAACTCAAAGAATTTCTCCAGGAGGGTATTTGTCTTTCATTGCCACTGAAATAACTGTCTCCACGTCAACCTTTATTTACATATGGAGAGTCCTTGTCACGATCCAGCTCACTCTCTGCCAGCTCTCAGAGTGAACTGAACGTCTGACTCTGGTTTTGTTTTTGTTTAGCCTGAACAGGATGTTTGACTCATCTATTCTTTTCTTTCCCTTTTTTCTGACCTAAGGGGCAACTTTTCCACACAGAGGGTGGTACGTGTATGGAATGAGCTGCCAGAGGAAGTGGTGGAGGCTGGTATACTTAAAGCATTTAAGAGGTATCTGGATGGGTATGTGAATAGGAAGGGTTTGGAGGGATATGGGCCGGGTGCTGGCAGTTGGGACTAGATTGGGTTGGGATATCTGGTCGGCATGGATGGGTTGGACCGAAGGGTCTGTTTCCATGCTGTACATCTCTATGACTCTATGACTCTTCAACCCCGTATAACTGCAGTAGTGTGCATTTTTCCCCCAGCACCCATGGTATGTGTGTGCAGGTGAGAGACACAGTGAAAGACACAAGGTGCACGAATCTTTATTCAGTTTCCACCACCAGGAAGATAGGAAAACACCCGAGTGGCCAGTGACAAGCAGTGCCCTTCACATCAAAGGGCAATGCTGTGTGATCAAACAGTGAAGGGGAGGGAAGGGACTAAATCAAAATAGAGTTGGAGGGGGAAATGATGCACTCCACTCCCTGTGGCGCCCACCTCTCCCTGAACAGCTCAAAGGTGTTGATAGGCACTGTATGCTCCTTCTCCAGGGACAGCTGGGCTTGAACATAATCTCCTGTTTATATCTGTCAGCACTGAAACAGACCCTTCCATCCAACTCGTCCATACCGACCAGTTAGTCCCATTGGCTAATATTTGGTCCATATCCATCTAACCCCTTCCTATTCATGTACCCTTCCAGATGCCTTTTAAATGTTGCAATTGTACCAGCCTCCACCACTTCCTCTGGCAGCTCATTCCATACACACACCACCCTCTGGGTGAAAAAGCTGCCCCTTAGATCCCTTTTAAATCTTTCCCCTATTTATCCTATCCACGCCCTCACGATTTTATAAATCTCCATACGGTTCCCCCCTCAGCCTGTAACGCTCCTGGGAAAACACTGAATGGTGGAGCAGACTCGATGGGCTGAATGGCCAATGTTTACTTCCATATCTTATGGCCTTCTATTTAGATCGCTAATTCTGGATGTTAGAGATAAGATGGATCGTATGTCCATTTTTTTTTGTTGAAAATTGTTTGGAAACATTTGTTTGCTTAAACAATGGAACTGCACGGCTTTGTTCCCTTCGGAACTAACTGGGATTTCCCAATTTTATGCCAACCTCAAACAAAACATTACAGGTCCCGACTGGGTAGTAGTGCTGAGCTTCTGTAACCAGGGTTTGAGCTCCCCCTACGTCGCACTCAAATGAATGCTGTGTGTGCTGGGATATTAGACTGAAGACATCGACCATCATGGTGAATTACACTCACTGGCACATTTATTTCCCTCTGTCCTGCTGGACAAGACGCTGTGTAAGTAGAGACAGCAACATCCTAATTCGGGGAGACACAGCTGGGTGTGGAGAGTTATATTGCCTGAGTCACCTCTTAGAGCCAACTCAACAGCCCAGTGCATGGACTCATCACTCTGCACAAAATTGTAGCTGACCTGTCTGTATTCGCTGACATTGCACACAGACGCACTGGAGCTATGTCAATGCAGTATCTAAACCACCCTGCACACCCACTCTTCTTCCTCTCGAACCTGCCTGAGTGAAACATTCATCGGAATCTCTCACAGCAGTGAGAATTTCACCACCTAATGAGTTTATACCTGTGCGATTGGTGTTCATTATATCTATTAAAGTTCAGTGAATACAGATCGATTGGATGCCTACACAGAAGGTTTTCTAAGATTACAAAGGATTCTTGATCAAATGGGTCAATGAACTGTAAAATGGCAGATGGAGTTCAACCTGGATAAATGCGAGATAGGCATTTTGGTACAACAAGTGTTGATTAGATTAGATTACTTTTTTTAGATTACTTACAGTGTGGAAACAGGCCCTTCAACCCAATAAGTCCACACCGACCCTCCGAAGAGCAACTCACAAAGACCCATGTATATTTCTGTCTGCCCAGTCGCTTAACCTGTCTCCATCTCTCTGTGGATTTCCTGTGATATCCTCACCACTCGCATTCCCATCTATCTTTGTGATGTGGTGGTGCTGGGGCAGGTTATAGTCCAACAGGTTTATTTAGAAGTACAAGCTTTTGGAGTGCTGCTCCTTTGTCAGGTAGTTAGTGGAGTAGGATCTTAGGACACAGAATTTATAGCAAAAGATCATAATGTCATACTCTGATACAATATATTGAACAAACCTAAATTGTTATTAAGTCTTTCATCTTTTAGAATGGGTTACAGGTTTCAAATCATAAATATATAAATCACAGAATTCCTTTCAAGTCACATTCCTGAGATAACTTAAGGTTTTATTAAAAAAAAGTGACATCTCAGCTCAGACAATACATTAAAGGTGTGAGGTTAGAGTCTGTCTGTATCCCAACCTTGAGTCAGACTGGTTCTATTTCCAAAGTAGGAATTTATAAAATGTTGTATGGATTATAAAAAATATTGACTACCTAAGATTGTGTGCTTTTTGAACAAAATAGACTGCATCTGCAAATGCAAATTGACTCCATAGACGTATATGTGTGTATTCATGCATGTGAGGGAGAGAGAAAGAGAGAGAGAGGTTTTGAGTGTGAGCGTGTGTGAGCGTGTGTGTGTGTGTGTGTGTGTGTGTGTGTGTGTATATGAAGTGAATGTATGTGCATGTAGGAGAGAGGGACAGAGTGTGAATGTGAGTGCGAGCATCTGTGTGTGTGTCTGGGAGAGAGTGTGAGTGTGTGTGGCTGTGTGCGAATGCTTCACAGTGTGTGCGTGAGTGTGATGGAGTAGATGGCTGTGAGAGGGCGTGTGCATCGGTTTGTGTGTGTGTGTGTGTGTGTAGGTGACAGTGTGAGTGTGTGTGTAGGAGAGAGAGTGAGTGTGTGTGTGAGAGAGAGTGTGAGTGTGTGTGGGAGACAGTGAGTGTGTGTTTGTGAATGCATGTGTAAGAGAGAGTGTGAGTGTGTGTGTAGGAGAGAGTGTGAGTATGTATGTGGGAGAGAGTGAGTGTGTGTGTGTGAGAGAGAGTGTGAGTGTGTGTGTGGGAGAGAGTGAGTGTGTGTGTGGGAGAGAGTGAGTGTGTGTGTGGGAGAGAGTGAGTGTGAGTGTGTGTGTAGGAGAGAGTGTGAGTGTGTGTGTGAGAGAGTGTGAGTATGTGTGTAGGAGAGAGTGTGGGTGTGTGTGTGGGAGAGAGTGAGTGTGTGTGTGTGAGAGAGAGTGTGAGTGTGTGTGTGGGAGAGAGTGAGTGTGTGTGTGGGAGAGAGTGAGTGTGTGTGTGGGAGAGAGTGAGTGTGTGTGT